>NC_065919.1:12910966-13245616 GCF_024586455.1 Bactrocera neohumeralis | reverse complement strand
GTCTCGCTTCCCTCTTCAACTCTCGGTATCTATCCCATCCCGCACGTGTAGTGGTCGATCGTAACGTTGCGAGGTAGGCAGCCTGTTTTCTCTCCGCTGCGACACGGCACTCCTCGTCGTACCAGCTGTTCTTTTGCACTTTCCGAAAACCAATGGTTTCAGTTGCAGCTGTACGTAAGGAGTTTGAAATGCTGTCCCACAGTTCCCTTATACCGAGTTGTTGACGAGTGCTCTCAGAGAGCAGGAGTGCAAGCCGAGTAGAAAATCGTTCGGCTGTCTGTTGTGATTGCAGCTTCTCGACGTCGAACCTTCCTTGTGTTTGGTGGCGCGCGTTTTTTGCCTCACAGAGGCGGGTGCGAATCTTAGCTGCAACAAGATAGTGGTCCGAGTCGATGTTAGGACCTCGGAGCGCACGCACATCTAAAACACTGGAGACGTGTCTTCCGTCTATCACAACATGATCGATCTGGTTGGTAGTTTTTCGATCCGGAGACAGCCAGGTAGCTTGATGAATCTTCTTATGCTGGAATCTAGTGCTACAGATAACCATATTTCGGGCCCCGGCGAAGTCAATCAGCCTCAACCCATTTGGGGATGTTTCGTCGTGGAGGCTGAATTTACCGACCGTAGTGCCAAATATACCTTCTTTGCCCACCCATAGCAAATAGAGCGCTAAAAAAGCCAAGACAAGGCCCAACATGTACAATGCGGGTATATTAGAAGAGGTGATCCCCGATACGTGGGAGGTCCAGCGTTCTACTCCCAAATCAAAAAAGCCACCAGAAGAACACTCATTATATCGACTTTTGTACATGCTCGACACGATTGGTAAAGTGTACGAAAGCATTGTAAAAAATCGCTTGGAGTTAGCAATCCAAAAAGCCGATTACACAGTACAACAGCTAATCTGGGGGGTGAGAAATTCCAAGTCAGGGTGATGGTACTAGGTCAGTATAGTAAAACCCTCAAAGGGTTTGGCGTTCGTATGTGTCAGTTTTTTTTTATGGTAAAAAAGAATCCCAAAAATGTTCCACGGTGTTATCAGAGTAACAATACGATTTTATAGAAAAAGAGATCCACTATTGACGTACTAAGAGAAGTAGTTGATACTGCGAAGTGTGCAATAAATGTTAAAAGATGGAAAGGTGAAACAAATACTAAGCGCTAATAACCGTGGATATGAAGAATGCGTTCAACTCCGCAAAGTGGGCAAATATAATAAAGGCTCTATACGAAATACGCGCTTCACATTATCTGATAAATATTAAAATGAGTTAATATCAAAATAGGAGATTGTTATGCGACACAACCGAGGGCACTTAGAGCTACACTACCTCCAGTGGAGTACCGCAAGGCTCGGTTTTAGGTACACTACTATAGAACCTGATGTGCGACGAGGTGTTAAAAATAGCGCAACCTTAAAACATGAAAACAATCACATATGCGGATGAGCTCAAAGTGGTAGCAGTGACTAAACATCTGTATAACTTCCGGATCAAATGCAATAGCTGCATGAATGGTTTGCGCCGATAGTTTGCTACCATGAGTCCGGAGCTGGAGGGCAGAAAAAAGAAGTCTTGCTAATAAGCACCAGGAAAATTGAAGAAAAGATATCGCGTGATAAGTGCTTCCCGAACCATATCAAACGACGACGAGACGAATTCGCGCGAATGTATAACTTATCAGAGACGTCTACCGCAGCAAAAAAAAAGAGGAGAGAAACAAAAGCATGGCAAAAAAATGTCTACTGAGTGGACGCAACTACTCCTCTTCGGACAAATATATACTAATATTACCATTTTCAATACAAATCTTTGATATGATGTAATATCATATGATTGGATATAAAATAAAATAGCGATGCGAAGCGCAAACACAATTAAGAGAAGACGTTGGATTTGCAAATAATAATATGATAGAATTATATAATAATATGCTGTGGTGGCTGAGATGTGAAGTGACATAATGTCATACAAAATGATATGATGTGGTTATTATGAAGTGATGACGCATAAAATTGCACTAAATTTTATTAGTAAATAAGATAGCTTGCGTGGAAGAAAAACCCACAGAAAATGTTGTTAAGTTGATGTGATGTCATATCATGTGTTATGATGTGATATGTTTCTATATGATAACAGTTCATATGATGTATTTTTATGGTATTTTTTTTTTGTGATATATAGGTAGTTTTACTTTATGATGCAATATATTGCAGGAAGTCTTTATACATGGGAATATGTATATCACGAGTTCTCCATTCAGCAACTACAATAATATTGGTAGTTCAAAAAAGAAATCGTCGTATCAACATTATAGAAATTAATAACAGAGATTGTCGCATTTTTAATGGCTACAATTAACAGATTTTTTAAATTTTCTCCAAATTTTTAGATATCTAGGTTTTACTCTCCAGAAAGCATTTAAGTAAGAAAGAAAGAATTAAAGTATAAAAATTCAGTATACCGTCACCTAAAATGCAAAATAACGTAACATCACTTTTCATAAGTTTACAGGCGAAGGAAAAACGTTATAATAGAAACCACTCATATTGAAACAAAATTTGAGTTTTGGTTATAAATTGGTTATATATTGGTTATATAATGGGTATATATTGGTATATAATGGGTATATATATCTGACACTTGAAGCTGAAAATTTAATGCTACATATATGTAATATGATGTAGTGAATCGTAACTAATAAAAACTCAATTGCGATTTTTTTGATGATACGTTGTTTTGCATTTTAGGTGACGATATGAAAATTACTCAGCTTTATAATAAGCTACTTAGCATTTTAATTAAGTTAATATCAGTTCAACCTTTGTAGCATTTCATGCATAATCCCTCAAGCGCCTTCGAACCAATTAACCGAAAACGCTCAACTCCAATTCATGCACAATTATACTCTCTGCTTTTTAGCTTCAATTAAAAAGTACTTATTACAAACATTATATAATGAACTGATTTAATTTCGCAAATATTGACACAGCTTAGATTTCACTTGAAAGATGAAAAGGGTGTAGAATTGAAAAAGAAAAGTACGCATCCAGAGTGTGTGTGTCTGTATGTGGGCGTGAGTGTGCTGGCATCGCACAAGTATTTATTAACTCTTCTAAAGCAGACGGCGAAATCGTCTATTAAAACGCACAGAAAGCTGGAAGCCCGCTAATTTAGGTGTATAGAAGTAAATAAGTAGTTATGTATGCTATACAAATAAATGCATGTATGTATAATATGTATGTATGTAGTAAATGTTGTTTATTTGTTGGGTGTGCAGTTATGCGCTTCAATGGCGCGTTTAATTAAGCATAACTCTGCGCAATGTTGATTTCGTATTTAACATGAAGGGAATCTATTTAGCACGAAGAAACCGTTAAGCCAAGTACAAATGAACTGTTACAAATATAAACCAACAATCGACATCCGCAGACTACTTGCAAACTCATTTTGTGTAAAGACACCGAGCGGCTGGATAATGAGAAAAGTGAAATGCTTAACTAAACGGCATTCGCTTTTGACTGTCGCACAGACATATTGACGACTGCCTACCACTCCTTCTAATCGCTTGTGGATGCTTTTAGCAACAACAGCAGTAGGTCTAAAGTTTTACAAAGCGTAGCTGTTGCTGTTGCTGTTGCTTTGCGCGATGTATCATTACTCTGAAATAGGCGTAGTTCGCTATACGATTGCATAGCCTGATTAAAAGCTCTTGCGCGTAGAGGCGTTGCCTCTTTCCAGACAGGTGCGTAAATATACCGTTTAATGAGTTAGTGGGTGGCTTTCGCTTATCTCAACAGGCGTTTATGGTCTGTTTGCATTGAAACTTCGGCCCAAACACTTGCCATCAATCAATCAAGTGTTTCATGTCTAATGAACAAATGCGAGAGCAACTCATGCATGCTAAATAGCAGCTAAAACTGAGTTGAACGTTGAAAGCGGGCGAGTACTTATCGTTAAAAGGAGCTAAGCTGGTGCTGGCGTTGGATGACTTTAAAAGCGAACGATCCATATGTAGGTTTCGTGTATATGCGATTGCAGGACTGAGTGTGCTCTGATAGCATACTTATACACAAGAGATGAGGTTATCGAAATGAGAGTTTCAATTGCAAAAGTGAGTGTACGGAAGATGGTGATCATTGAAATGTGTGTGAGCTATTGCTGTCTAGTAGACATACTGCTAACCACTTTCAGGAACTGAAAACTACTATATACTGATTATGTATGAGCATATGTACATATGTAGACATCGTGAAATAACTAACAACCCACTTTTAGTCATAAAGATTTAGCTCATAAGCCTAGCTTTCTAAAAAAAACGCCATATTCGGTAGATGTTTTCCTAAGTTAGGTCGTAGGTTAGGTTAATCCAAAATCAATGGATCTCACTTGGACAAGTATTTGTTCGTTTTGTTAACCAAAAAGTTCTCAAAGTCCATGACCTCATAGATGAACGAAGGGTTTTAAGCTTACCAAAAATTTATCGACTAATATTAATCCCAATCACTTTGCTTGGTTCCCCACAGTTTTACAATCTCAGCCATGTAAAAGCTGGGCTATAGAAGACAAGATGAGTCCACCTAGCCTTCCTCCTTACAGTTTTGGCAAGAGTAGTCCGACAAAATATTAAGTCGTACCGCGTACGTACCAATTGAACAGTGTCCAGTCAGAACCCCGAACCCCTGCAATAGCTGCGATATTGACTATGGTAAGTGCAGCTGCTCTTACGGTTCAGCTTTGGCCAGAATCGCAGTCGCACAAGTTCTGGCTGTTGACCAGCGCTTGTCAAGTTCATTGGAGGTTTATAGGTCCAGCGCTAGAGCGCAAGAGGACTTCGGATAACCGACTCGCTTCCAAATTAAGGGTTCCTAGTAAACTAATCGAACTGACAAAAATATACGATAAAATAGCTCACATATGTCTAGTCTAGTCAAGCAAGACTGTTCCAAGAAGTTAGTAAGAAGAAATTGTATTCAAAAACTCCTAAGGTCTTCAGAATAAAATTAATATCATAAATAAAAATTAAGGCTTACACATTAAGCATCTTCTTTCTGTTGGCGAAAGTCAGCAACCAATATCACACTTAACAAAACTACCTTTTATTATTTTTAATCAAACTAAATTTTGTCCTTTTTTCCTTTTCCCACTTACAGAGAATATTTGGCAAACGGAGCTCGACTTTATTGCGGTCAATCGTCGTAATTTAGTTGTGCTTTCGGTGGTTACAGCACCCTACCAAAATAGTACAGGCATCCACGGCGACGTCAGCAACAGTCT
The DNA here is from genome assembly GCF_024586455.1 of Bactrocera neohumeralis. Taxonomy (NCBI): domain Eukaryota; kingdom Metazoa; phylum Arthropoda; class Insecta; order Diptera; family Tephritidae; genus Bactrocera; species Bactrocera neohumeralis. The sequence goes on along the minus strand of NC_065919.1, from coordinate 13,240,337 downwards.
GGAGGACGACCAAGACGATGACTACTACAACGATACGATGTTTACGGCTGTCGGTGCTGGCGCTGCAGGAACCGACATAAACAATAATATGTTCGACATGCTCACGAGTTCGAAGCAAGTTAAATTCGGCAATCGGAAGGCGGAAGCAAAGGCGAAGAGTAGCAACAATATAGGAGTGGATTTTCGTGATGGCGGGAAGACAAGATATTTTGAAGTGCCCGATTTAATTAATCAGAACAGCAAGGAAGAGCGAAGAGACCAAGAGGAAGCAAATAATAATGATGATGGTGTTGCTGATGTTGATACAAACCGCAAGAACAACAATAAATTTGACTTGAATGAAGGAACTGATATTTATGATGGTAGAGGTGCCGAAGGAGGTGGCGTTTTCGCAGGCGGTGGTGATGGTGAGGGCGAGAGCGAAGGACGCATTTTCGTTGAACATTTCGATACAAAGGATATTTGGAGTGGCAAAGCTGTTGACATACCACAAACGGCAACCGCAAAAACCAGCACAACAACAACTGTAAGGAATTCGGTAAATTTGATAGTCGAGAAGAGCAACAACAATAACAACAAGAATTATGATCAAATGTGGGACAAGTTGGGCACGCTTGGCAAGTCAAACAGCCTTGACGTTGCGGCGTCGGACATTGAGGCAGCACTGACAACAATTAAAACAACAACAACAAAAACTAATAGCCAAGAACCAAACTCATCTGTCAAAATTACCAGCAGTGTGCAACCGAAAACAACAACTACAAATGCATCCAATGAACTTGGAAAGACAATAGGACGCGGCTTGGACGCAACACTTGGAACCACTGCTGGCGCTACAACAACAGCAGCAACCACAAAATACTTAAGCAGTGTGGCGGAGAGAACAAGTAACACGAAATTGACAACAACAACAACAACAACACAAACCACCAGCGGGAGCAAGAAAAGCAACAACAAAAACAACTACAATGACAATGATAATGAAGATATATTAGTTGCCGTAAGTTCCACCACAACAGCTGCCCCACCAGTGGCACACACCCAACCCACACGCACGCACCATCACCATAACCATAAGGAACAACCACAACAAGCCCACCACAACAGCACACATTCGACAAAATCATCGCGTAAACATCACGGCCACAATCGGCAACATCATCGTCAACGCGGCGGGCAACAACACAATCGGCGCCACCACACCAACACCGCTGGCGGACGTTCCAGTGAGTCGACCGCAACACGCACCTCACGCCTCGACACAGGTCGTGCCGCTGTCGATTTGCGACCTTCAAACGCGTACGGCAACAACAAAGCGGCAGCAACAAATATCGATTTAAATCGGCTCGATGAGTTGGATTTGTCTGCGAGCACAAACTTTGAGCAGTCCATAAATTTGCCACGCGGACAAAACCGCGGCGATTCAGCGGCATCTTTTGAAACAGATGCGCTCGATTACGACACACGCCGCAACTACGGCAAATCAACAGCAACCATTAGCACGACAACACGTGACAGCAACATTCATATTGTTAAGCCCGAGAAGTTGCCGGAGATTATACCCTCCACGCCATTAACAAGCAATTCGAAAATTATCGAAATCAAAACCAAAAGCGGCAGCGGCAGCGGCAGCAAAAGTGCCAGTAACGGTAATATTGTGAAGCGTATCAAGCGTATGGCCGACGAGGAGATGCAGGTGGAAATCGAGCCGGAATACCTGGTGGGTGAATTAGCTGGCAATGATTCGAGCGAGTATATGGCAGCACCCTCATCAGTAGCCGGTTCCGCTACATCTGCAATATCTTCTAAGTCATCAGCTGGCAGCAGCATCGCAACCGCACAGCAGCCACCACAAACGAGTCTGGTGCGCCTCGATGGTTTCGCCGGCATGCTACAAATCTTCTTCGGCATTGAAAAGCCCATCGATATGTCGGTGTTCGACCACCCGCCAAGCGCGGAGTTTGTGAATCTTGTCTTTGCGCTGCTGGTCTGGTGTGTACGTTATCCTGCTGTCTTTTGGACGACAACGAAATCATTCGCGACCATCTTTAGCATACAAATGATTGCTGTCGCTTTAGATATCACATTTAGCTACATTGGCGCTGCCAACTTATACAAATTGCAGGTGTACAGCGAGGCTATGCCCATCCAAAACTCCGGCCTCATTTTGAACGGTGTGGTAACGTTGGCACTGTTTCTACTGTCGTCCGTGCTGATGATTGCCTCATCGATGATTATGTATTTGTATGGGCACGGCAGGTTGGCGGCGAAAATGCGTGATCGCTCATTAATCACCATGAAATCGAGTGAAACGTGGATTTATTTTGCACACTGTGCGTCGCTCTGCTACGTTTTGGCCCTAGCTGTGGTGAAGGCGCCACTTTTGAATGACCTCAGTGTCACGTATAGGAATAACTTACACTGCCCGACATTTTTTTCAGGTGAGTACACATGGTGCAACACATACATGGTTAGTTCAAACACGATGGACTCAAGACTTTGGTATGGTTGATAGACCCATTATTAATATAAATGATTAAAGATCTACTCAAGTCAAAGCAAGCAAGTCACATCCTTAAGACTGCAGCTGTGTAGTGAGTAGATGTAATATTTGATGCATTCCTTTACATTTTACTGAGATTTTATATAAATGACCTATAAGTGGAGGTCATTTGCTTTTTAGTGATATAGCGATCTTTGCGAACAGCACTTGCTTACAATTGTGCCAATGTTTGCAGAATAAATCGATTTTAAACCGTTAAATTATTTTAGTCGCTGCACTCTTCTATCAGCTTCTCTTGAGCTTCCTTGTTTACTTTTTCATGTTTCATCAGTATGTATTTTGACATGAGAAATTGAAAGAGCAAAAGACAGCACTTGAACCCGTTGATGACGCGTCAAATCCAATTAGCTGTACAAAACGTGAAATAAGCAAAGACAGAAGCCAATTGAAATGAAAATGAAAATCACAAAAAATACAAACAAATACCAGTACTAAGTAGAATTGATATTAAATCGCATTAGTCAACGCCAACAGCGCGCAAAAGACAGTAAAACTTTGTAGTCTGGTTAAGGGGCTATACCAGTGTGACGCATGAAAAATTAGGCGATTTTCGTGAATTTTTTTAAAAGAAAGTACTAGATTGAATGTTTCGACATTCTATGGACGTAATAAGGTATATTTTTAGCTATATCAAAATTTGTTTTTTCACAAAAATATTGAAAAATGACGGAGTTATGTGCTGTCTGCGGAAGTGCCGAAAAAACGGGAAGTGCGACAACTGCTGGCATGATTCCGGTCGATTGAGAAATATGGACAGATGAAGCAAAAAATCTCTTCAGATTCAAAATGTTTATTAAACTTAAATATATTTTCTATGCAATGAACTACGATCTTTGAAAAATATCCAAAATTAAGAAAATGGCATAACTTAAAAAAAAAATCGTTTTTTTTACGAAAAAAATGGTAGTTTTTTTAATGCCAAATTGACGATTTTCAACGAATCAAAAAGATCGAATTCTCTAAAACTCAATGTTTTAAAAAGTAAAATAGTATCACTTTTTTATAATAGATTCCGTTCATACATAACCTCACTATCACCGGTACGTAATTAAACTTATAAAAAATAGATCAGCCTTTCAAATTGTATAGCAGTTAAGACAATATTATAGGGCAACACTGGTAGTATGGAATCAGCAATTTTTTTTTTTTTTGAAGTATAAAAGGGGAATTAAGAGTACTTTTGAGACTTAACAAATAGAGAGAGGATACTATACTTAAAGGTAGATTGCTCAGATGTCAAATTACTAGCCCAAACAAACATAAACATAAATAAAAGTGTTATAGGCATTTACAAAGAATTGTTAGGAGCAGTAGTGGCAAGCTGCTAGTTCCAATCGGCTTTTATGCATCTGTCAGGTTGGGCACTAAGTGACAGCAAACAGCTTTGCTAATAGTCGTCTTGGCTCAATCCGTACGTATTTTTTGCCACTTGATATTTTCTACTTTCCGTTGACACAAACTTCATACATGCCCTGAAAGCTCTACACTACATTTTCTAAATACTAAAAAGTCGACTTTAAACTTTGTTCATATTCTTCTCTGACTTTATCTTTCCAGCTCTCATCAGCGTCGTACATCTCTTACTGTGGATTGTCATTTGGCTGGGCTTAACGGCCAAACGTCGTTGGACCTTCAAGTTGCCACCAATGGATGCCTATGGTATCACAAAAGCTACGACACAACCGTTATTGATGGCGAATCGCAGTAGTTTGCCCAGCGCTGGCAGCGTTAGCGGCAGCGGCAGTAATATAGGCAGCTCGGAGCAGAAGAGCTCATCCATGATGAGTAGCGGTGGAATGGGTGGTGGTCGTGGTGGCAAATTGAGCACTGAGTCCAGCACCGATGGCGGCGGCGATGATGTATACTGGCCAAAATTGACACCAAGTTCACCAAAATTGAAGGTTACCTTCAATGAAGTACCGAGTACGTCAGATGATGTCCTACTAATTGGTGACCAAGAACAAAACGATGGCAAGCGGTAAAAAATCGTTTTCTTTAAAACTAAACAAAAATTAAATTGAATGAATCAGAAATGAATACTACCTACAACTACAAAAAAGAAAATAGTACACACGAGTTTTAAAAAGCACTGCAACATTATTCTTTAATTTAAAACTAAATTTGTTTTTTTTTTTAGTTTTTATGCTAGCACTTATTTCTGCTCAATTGCTCGAGAGTGGTGCTCACGAAGATATTCGGAGAACTATGTAGCGTTATTTTTGAAGAAAATAATTGGTATTATTACGACTTAATCGTTGTTGTTGTGAGCGTTAAGTCTTTGCATATCACTGGATAAGTCAGAGTTTGATAATTCTTCAAAACGATACAGAATTATTACTTCCTCACTGAATTTAATCTCAACTACGAGTCTTGCTTAAATATTTATGAATTTCTGGCTTCTTCAAATCGAACTATGTAACAGAGACGTCTTCACAGATGCTTTCAATTCCACTTAAAATATGTGTATCGAATAAATTCCAGGCGAGAGGTAATATTCGAATACACTTTCCAGCAATTGAGGCCGTAAGTCAGCGATAACCCGTTGTATGTTCGGTTCCAAGGCATCATTCGTCTCGGGCTTAACTGCGTAAACAAGCAACTTCACATAATCCCACAAAAAAAAGTACAGTGGTTTTAAATCGCAAGATCTTGGAGGCTATGCCACAGGCCCACAACGGGAGTTAATGCGTTCGCCAAAAGTTTCCTTCAATAAATTGATTGTTTCGTTGGCTGTATGGCATGTAGATGTCTTGTTGGAACCAAAAGTCGTCCACATTAACATCCTCCAACACAAGCAAAAAAATCATTAATCATGACTCCATATCATTCCCCTTTGTTGACCAATGATTCCCTCTGTTCAAAGAGCACATCAAACACTCATTTTTTGAGGATGCAACGGCGTCTCTCAACAGAAATTGTGTATTATCATCACTGCAGATGCCACAGTTTGCGAAAATGCGGTCCAAAGCTGAACAAACTGTTAAATTTTTTTTTGGCCACAAACCGGCCTCGGCGGGTTCTGCGTCAAATACTTTCAGATCTGGAGTATTTTCATCCATTCGGACGACATGACCTAGCCAGCGTAGCCGCTGTCTCTTAATTCGCTGAACTATGTGAATGGCGTCGTATAACTCGTACAGCTCCTTGGTTCCAAGATAGATGAAGTTATGACTGTCAACAGTGACGTGGAAACCAAGTCGCGAGTACGACTACTGATTATTTGATAACAGGAGATATTTCGTCTTGCCCTCGTTCACTAACAGACCCATTTGCTTCGCTTCTTTATCCAGTCTGGTGAAAGCAGAAAAATCGGCGCAGTTTTTGAGGCCAAGCAGCTGTACACTCTTATAGAAGATTGTAGCTGCTCGCTTAAGGTCTGCAGCTCGAATTATTTTCTCCAGCAGTAGTTTGAGAAAGTCGCACGATAGGGAGTCGGCTAGTCTGAAGCTTGTTTAGCATTAAACGGATCCGAGAAGTCCTTCCCGATCCTGACAGAGCTTTTGGTAATGCTCACCCTCAGTTTACACAGCCGGATTAGTTTTGCGGGTATACCAAATTCAGACATCGCGGCATAAAGGCAGCTCATTTTCGTGCTGTTAAAAGCAGCTTTGAAATCGACGAACAGATGGTGTGTATCGATCCTCTTTTCACGGGTCTTTTCCAAGATTTAGTGCATGGTGAATATCTGATAACACTGATAAGGTCCAATCAGTTTGTTGACGGTGCGCTTTAACCTTTCACACAATACGCTTGTTGGTAGAACCTTATTTACTACAAAACACCCGTAGAAAATATAACTGTCTATAGTTGAGCCACCTACCTTCACGAGCCACTCACGAGCAGAGCATTCTAGCGCATTTCAAATTTCATTTGCTGCATTTCATTTAATAAGTTGAGCAAACAATTGCTCTGTTTGGCGAAATTCATCAATATTTCTGAAACAGGACTTTAAAATATATAAATGTGTACATTTTTGTTTTTGCTTTAATTTTTTTTTTTCGTATTCATTTTCACTTCACATTAATAAATAAAGGTTTTAAAATCAATGCACGTCACCAGTTTGTTTGTTTTTTGTTTTTGTTTGTGTCACTAATATTTAACCGCATCAAATATTTTCGCTCATTTTGTTTATTGAATATCTGTTTTTGTTCGATTATTTATGATTACAGCACATGTGTTGAAAGTGTTATTATTTCGAAAGTGATATTTGCTTTCAAAATATTTTTTGTTGTTGCAAAATAAGCAAATTGAATATTTTTTACTATTTATTTTGTTTTAGTTTTCGCGCACATCAGCTTTTGTTAATCACTCATATTTTCATTTATTCACCGTAGCACCTCAATATGCTTACAAACGCGCATATTTTGGTATTTTGCATTCATTAAATTTAGAAAAAAAATATAATTAAAAATATATAAATTTATTGTTTTGTGAATTTTGCGCACTTTTTCGATAGAGCTTGTTCATCTGTATGCAAAATAGTCAAATGCATTTGGAAATTGATTAAACGACACCGCAGACAGACACACACTTTTGTAAGAGTATTGGTCACATTGACAATAAGAAACTATTTTTGTTCCGCTTGTCGCCTGTTTTTAATTAAAATTTACTTATATATAAACTACGAACTTTTTATTTAACAATTTTTATGTATATTATATAAATGCGTACTTTTATGCATATGTATGTATGTATGTATGTATTTAACTATTGTTACTAATAATGTTATTTAGCATCAAATGGTTTGTAGTTCAGTGATATGTATGCAAATGTTTACTAACATAGTTATTATTGTTTAATACATTTTCATATAGTATATAGTACCTTATATGTATGTACTCATATGCATTTGTAGTATGTATGTATGTTTATATGTATGTATATGAATATATATGTGTGGCAGTAGCAAACTAGTTAACCAAAATGTATTAAAAACATGAAAAAACGTTCACTTTGACTGCACCAAAGCCTCCTTACAAGAACTTGTTTTTGATCGTTCAGCTTATATGCCATATAAATACTACGAGTATTGAAAGCTATGCTAAATTTCACGTCAAAATATTCATTAGTATTTGAGATATGCGTCGTTTTGTGAGGCTCTAAAAGCGAATTCTTCGATTTCTACTATGTCTGAATTTATTGAACAAAGAAGTGCGTCAATGCACCATCTCATAGTGCATTGGTTATTCGTGATCATTTCTCCACATTTTCAACTAATATCATGCCGCAACCACCGTATTCGCCTGATTTACCTTCGAGTAACTTCTGGCTATTCAGCGAATTCACAAGACCACTACGAGGACACCGTTTTGACTCAATTGAGGATATAAAAGCTGAATCGAAGAAGGCTATGTATGATGGCCATCACAACGGAGAATTTTTCCAAGTGCTATGATGACTGGCAAATTCGTTGGCATAAGTGTATTGCAGGGGAAGGGGATTACTTTCAAGGAGATGAAATGGACAAATTTCACCTTCCAATTTGATCACTGCACAATATATCTTAAGCTATGTGCTATAGAAATCCGATATCAACAGTTCCGACAAAAGAAACTTCTTGGAAGAAAAGTACGTTTGCAAGATTTAAGATCGATATCTCAAAAACTTCTTCTTCTATTTCCCAACACCTCCGTTCTTGCATCAAAACGCTAAGCTCGTTCTCCACTCTTTGTCTAGTAACGACATATGATAATTCGGAAAAAATAAAGCTATCTGCAAGTTGCTAGATTTAATCACTTAATATCCTTTCCAAGACTACTATATTGTGTTTCCTTTTCGAACCCTCCATAGTCAGTTATGCAAACAAATACCTTTTTCCGGCGAATAACTTTGCCTGATTCACTTAAAACTTGTTTAAACCGCCTTCAAACTAGGTTAAGTTAGCTTAAGCGGTCGATCCTAACACCAATCTCTGCTGTTGCACCGGTCCGTTGTGGTACTTAAGACTCCTATATAATGGAACATAAGATCCTTACAAATCGACAAATTTGTTAAGATGTCCAATATCAGTTTCGGTTATGTCTCCTGGTCCGCCGAAGGTGAAACGCCAAGGTCCATTGGTGCAGTGCCAGAACACAAAACGCCAATGGCAATCCAACTCGGTCCCATTCCGATGTGAGCGGGACAAAAGTGCCTCTTCTGGCTAGCTCATCGGGTTTGCAGTTGCTAGCAATTCCGCTAAGACCCCGCAACCAAAGGAGTCTGATGATAAAGTAGCTTGATGTTATTTCTAATGAGAACAGATACTGCTTGACTAGCTTTAAAACGCAGTTAGCGAGCTCAGCCGCTCTGTTTTCGGAGTAAATATATATACATCTTCTAACATCTACCCAAATAGAAGCCACTTCTGCCTGAAAAACCGTACCGGTAGACTAAAGCTAAGATTGACAGAGAGCTCCCTACAGAAAACTGTTTCTCCAACCTTTCTAGCTTTGACCCATCAGTGAAAAAGCTCACTACGCGGCTTCTTCAGCGACTTCTCCCCATCCACTTATTCCTCGTTGGTATATGATAAGAAAAAAACCGCCACAAGTGGCTTCTGCTACGCAGAGGAGAGAATTTCGGATTTGTGGCAGTCCCCAACCTTTTCCCTATAGCTCCTCTACTGCAATAAAAGGCAACCGATGCCGCTCTTACTCTTCTTCTTCTACTTCTTTACTGGCGTAGACAATCGTTTCTTCTTTTCGAGTTACCAAGAGCAGCCAGGTCTTTCTCCACCTGATCTTTCCAACGGAGTGGAGGTCTTACTCTTCCTCTGCTTCCCCCCGCGGGTACTGCATCGAATACTTTCTGAGCTGGAGTGTTTTCATCCATACGCACAGCGCAGCTGTTCCGCAAAATCTTTCTTTCGAACTCTCCCAAGGCTGACTCATCAGATGATGATGTCATAGTTCATGCCTGCGCCGCATCTAGCAGTGCAGGAATAAGGAAGGAATTATAGAGTTTGGTGTTTGTTCGTCAAGAGAGGACTTCATTTTTCAACTGCCTACACAGTCTAAAGTAGCACCTGGTAAGAATGACTCTGTGTTTGATTTCAATGCCGATATTGCTGGTAGTGTTGATGCTCCCTCCCTTACCCTATCTTCAATATTTCACCTCCATGAAAGCTTTATATTAAAAATAAGCCCGAGGTATTTCACCTTATCAACAAGTTAAAGACATGTACCTCTAACAGAGTGGAGAGGATCGTTTGGGATTTTAAACCTCCTAGTGAATGAAAACATTTCTGTTTTACCTGGGTTGACGGCTAAGCCACTTTGGATACCCCAGTTGGATACCACATTGAGGTACCCTTCGGTTAGCTCGTAGATGGTATTTATAAAATTTTCTGACCAACGTGCTCAGCGTAAGCTCTAACCCGACAGCCTCGTTCCTCGAGCCCTGACTTATAGAAATATTCTGCTTAATGTTGAAAAGATATGTATAAAGATAGATAGCAATGCAACAGCTTACTAAACATATGTAACCTCAGAAAGGTGAGGTTAGCGAACTTATTCCGCATCTTACGTAATTATAATTATGACTGCCAAGGACTGTTATGCTAATATTAATCAAAGTCAACATCAAAGTCAAGGTGGAATTATGAATGAATGAATATTCATAAAGGAATAACATACATTGGTGAAATAAACAGTTATATGTATGTAATAACATAGGAAGCAATCCGATGAATAGAATTACGCATGCACATAGAAATTATTTAATGTGTTTACTGAACTTAACATCCGGTGTTTGAATCGACATACATATGTACATATGTCTGGGAGATCATAAAGGATTGTGTGAATGATATCAAGAAGAGTGATATAATAAATATATTTACACATACATATGAAAGTAGTTTCTATAGTTGAACCAAGTCACCTATTGTTGCTGCCACTGTGAGGAACATGTTTTTACACTCATTCAAAACCTATATACATACTTCCATAGTTATATAATATGTATTCTATAGTAACGTAACATATATACATACACATATGTCTGTAGTGCAATGGAATGTCTAACCTTTACAGTAATAAATTATGAAAAATGCACTTTCTTTTCTCCACTTTGCCAACCATTTAACCCTTGGCTGCACTCTGCGACCAACCAACCGACTGTTCCACGGAAAATACGAAATGTGAACTGTGAAATATGAACTGCGGCACTGCAGCCATTCGCCCCGTGGAACCGCGATATGTTTTGCCAGTGTTGCGGGGGAAATTGACGACGGAGAATATGCGACACTAAGAACTGCCAGCGCTGCCACCATGGCAGGCATCACCGTTACCAGTATGAGCAGCAGCAGCAGCACCAGCCACAGCAGAACAACAGGCAAGAGCAACATTGACCCCATCATGACGATCGGCTGTGGCAATGAGACACATGTCGGCGGCCTCACCAACAAACACAGCACAACTCCCACCGGTGCGCATGGCATGAAACTTTTACAACTCAGCGAATACGATGAGCTGCCACCGCCACCACCACAACTAATGCCAACTAGTGGTGGCAATCACTCAACAGCCGTTCGTGCAGATTATACCAACTACGTTAGTGGTGGTGGTGGTGGTGTTGTTGTCACTGACCCTGACGGTGGTAACTATAACAACACTGCCGGCAGTGGTAGCTTCGGTGATGACAGCGCCTCGGAGGAGGGCAAACTATTGGCTTGTGTGCGTGATGATAGCGTGACATATGCATCGACTCGCGATTTGGAGCCGCCAACGGCAACTACATTGCCGCCACCACCGCCACCAAAGCATGCCACAGATCAGCAGCTCATCGGCACGGGCTGTGCTAATATGAACACCAATATCGCTAATGGTTTAGCAGAGATGAATAGGAGTGGTGGCGGTGCTGGTGGTGGTAGTGATGTCGCTACTACTGCCATGGCAGGCCGTGCTCCCCAAGCTATACCGGAGAATATGCAATTGTCTTCGTCGCCGGAGCATCTAGTCAGCCCATTGGCACCGGTGACGGTCACGGTGCACACTAACGAAGCACATGTGAGTACATATTTATAACTAATTATATAACTAAAATAATATTTACACTTGTAAAACGCACATACATACATATATGGATTATGTGAGATAATTTGTGAATTGTAGAGCTAAATAATGCTAATATTATTGCTGTGACTACAAGCGAGTGATAGTATGGTGCTATGGTATTTTCCAATCAACTTTAATTGAGATTAAGCACAATTGCTAGCTTATAATAGCAAAGCGCAATAATCGCGCAATTAATGTTATGCCGCGTAAGGCAAGAAATTATAAAAAAAAATCGATGTAATCCGATTTTAGCACAACCACACACATTCCTAATTCCCACTTACGTATCTAAAGGGTATACCAACGAGAGCGACGTGATGTTAAAATGAAATAAAACAAATGTTAAAAGGTTTCTGCTTTTTTGTTGTATTATCATATAGTTTTACGCCATTTATGATTTGCATAAAATGGCCACCACTTTTCCGTTTCGATGACCCGGTACAACACTTCGGCTGGAATTTCGGCTACAGTGGGCTGAATGTTGTCGTCAAGCTGCTCGAACGTTGCTGGTTCATTGGCGTAAACCAGAGAGAAGAATCTAGAGGCGTTAAATTAAATGATCTTGGCGTCCATTTGACTGAGCCATTTCTAAAAATTAACGAATCTCCAAATTTTGAAAAAAAAGTCAGTCAACAACTTTTTTTTTTTTAGTTCCGAAAGTGAAATCTTCTAAAGATACTGCCAGAGACTACCAGCATGTACGATTCATATTGCCCGCTAGAGCACACCTCTTTCGGGACCACGCCCAGACAGTATTAAATAACAATGCGGGACTTGCAAAACAGTATGCCTAAAACCCTTAACTCCGCCTGCTGTAGCTTGTACAGCGAGACCGCCGTTAAGCACTACTTCGCAGGGTCAAACTGGGCGATAAATGCCTCTTCACATCTTACCTTCAGGGTAATTCATATGGTCTTATGCTTCTCCGCCGCCTTTCTTTTATTAGTTCTCGGAGCGCTTTGCGGTCCACTCTTTCATTTTAGCCCACACCAGCTGTGATCGCAGCATGTAACTCACTAGGTTGTCGGGTTTTATCCTTTCATTTGTTAGCTTTTCTATTGTGGTTCCGTCTACTACATACCTCGAGCAGGAGAAAAAGATGTGCTCTGCGTTTTCTGCAGCATTTTCGCAGAAGAAACATTGTGTTTCGTCATCGTGACTAAATTTTTGCAGGTATTCACCGTGTTGTCCGTCAGTCCAGGTCGGTACATTCTTAATTAGTCTATATGTCTACTTTCCTTTATCTGTCGCATTCCATTGCTTTTGCCAGTCATCGAGACTTGTCTTCCTCTCTTATTTGCGCTCGTCGGCCGTTAGGCAGCTATTCATGTCTTTTGTTTTACAGTAGACTCTACTTAATTCAGAGGTCATTATATCCGGTGGCATAAGACCAGATATGATAGCAATCGCTTCGTGCGACACCGTTCTAAACGCAAAGGCAACTCTAAGGGCGCATAACCCGGACACAGCCTTTGCGTTATTGACATATGTTTTTTTACGCGGCTGTCCCCCATATCGGAGCTGCCTACATAAGCATTGACTGGCTAACTTTAGCCAGCAGAGCTCTCCTACTTTGGCTTGGGCCACTAATGTATGCCATTATTCTCGACAGAACCGCAGTCACTGTAGCAGTCTTACCACAGGCTTTTTCAATGTGCGCTTTGAAACTAAATCTCGTATCAATCATAACGCCAAGGTACCTTAATGAGTTTTCCATTACAACGTTATAGCCATCAATGTTCAAGGTGACCGTTTCTTGCCTTTTTCTGCTGGTGATGAGCGCTGCCTCTGTTTTTTCACCTGCAAGCTACAGCTTAGTACTCGTAAGCCAGTCTTTAATTTTCGCCACCGGCTGAAAAAGTTACAATAACATGTGGACCCTTTAAATCAACATAAACGTACTCTTCTTCTTCTTTATTGGCGTTGACACCGCTTACGCGATTATAGCCGATTTTACAACAGCGCGAGTTAATTTTTACCAGAAGTAAAAATGAGTCAAAAGAATATATTTTGAGCTGCACCGAAATGTGTACTCTTTATTAATACTCTTAAGACTAACTTATTACATGGTTCTTATTTCTATTTATACTAACTGTAATAGTATGTTTACTTATTACTAGTTGATAGTTTGTTTAGATACAGATTATATTATTTGTTTAGGTTTGTTTACATATATGTTGTTTGCTTAGATACATTTGCTTTGTTTTAAGATAAGGTTGTTGTGGTATTCAAACTCAATGTTGTTTTGATACTTGTTTGTTTAGGATTGTTTGTTGTAGTGATAGTGAATTTCAATTGTTCCAACTCAAAGTTGTTTTGATGCATTTTGTTAACTGAAACAAAAGGTTGTTTTGATGTTTGTTACTATTATGAGGAATACTTGTACGTTCCTTGACTCGCGCCAGTCGTTCATCCTTTTCGCTGTTTGGCGCCGATTCCAAGTGTAACCAGGCCCTTCCCCACCTGGTCTTATCAACGAAGCGTAGGTCTGTCTCTGTTTTCCCCGACGGATACTGCGTCGAATACAGTCAAAGCTGGAGTGTTTTCATCCATTCGGACGACATGACTCAGCCAGCATAGCCGCTGTCTCTTAATTCACTGCACTATATCGATATCGTCGTATCTCAACCGAGGCTGTTTTTTTACATGGCGGATCCCGAATTCAGCGCACAACCCAGGGGAGGAATGTTTCGCCTTCGGATACTTGGTCTAAGACCGAAAATGGTGAGCTGCTTGAGCCATATGTAAAAGATTCGTTTCTGGCCACGCCCAAGTGAATAGCACTCAGAGAACTCACTTGCGTGTACTTCTACACAAGGCTCCATCCTAAGCTTGCTCTATATGTTACTGAATACAGATTCCAAATCATGATCTTATGAAAATGTATTTTCTTGTAAAAATTCATCACTTTGAACCAAAGTCATATTCCTGACTTCATTTTTGCATTACAAAACTTTGGAAAACAATATTTTAAATTATCTGCGAATCCATAATTATACCCTGAACAGGGTATACAGACATACCCTGTTATGACAGTTTGTCACGAAGTTTGTAACACACAGAAGGAAGCGTCGGAGCCCCTATAAAGTCGATTTAGCCATGTCCGTCTGTCTGCTTGTCTGTCCATCTGTATATATACGAACTAGTCCCTCAGTTTCTAAGATATCGTTTTGAAATTTTGCAAACGTCATTTTCTCTTCAAGAACCTGTTCATTTGTCGGAACTGCCGATATCGGACGACTATAACATATAGCTGCCATATAAACTGAACGATCAGAATAAAGTTCTTGTATGGAAAACTTTCACATTTGACAAAGTATCTTCACGAAATTTGGTACAGATTATTTTCTAAGGCAATTATGTAATCTGCGAAGAAATTGTTCACGATCGAACGATATTGAAATTGAAATGAATTTTTTATGACTCATGCCTAGCTCTTGACCGATGCCACGGCTGCTACTATGCCGGTCTCTTTCGACCAATTCAGCGATTTGATCGCAATTTTCGACGACAGGCCTTCCGAAGCGTGGCGCATTTTCGACCACCTCTACACCAGAACGAAAACGTTGAAACCATCGTTGTGCGGTGGAAATGGAAACTGTATCGGGTCCATAAACTGCATAAATTTTATTGGCGGCTTGAGATGCATTTTTGCCTTTATCGTAGTAGAACTGTAAAATATGCCGTATTTTCGCTTTATTTTGCTCCATGTTTGCGACGTTATAACTCACGAACGACTTAAAAGAAACGACAATCAATCAAACACGTGTTAGCGCGTTAAATGAGCTTTCCAAAAAGGTACTCGTATAGCATGACCCGATTCGACGAATAAAACTAGAACTACGCGCTTTCAGCGCCAACTAGCGAAAATACCGCAAGACTTTTTTGACAACCTATTATCTTCACGAAATTTTGTATGAGTTATTGTTCACAGAAATAATGTAATATCGGAAGAAATTGTTCAGATCGGTTAACTATAGCATATAGCTGCCATACAAACTGAATGATCGGAATCAAGGGCTTTCATGGAAAACTGTGAAAAACCAGACCGTGATTCATTTTGGCATCCCACGAGTAAAGAGCTTAACTGTAGCGTTCATAGAGCTTTCAGCTTTCGTCACTCTTTTCACTAAAAAAGCCACAACTTAATAACGAACCGTTAAGTGTAAAAAAGCACGCAAAACAATAACGGTAATTATGAAATTGAGCGCTTTTATTAACGCCATTTCCCGCAACAAGTCCATCAATTAACACTTCCTCATAGCCACGGACAATTTTTTCCAATTTACTTTTCATAACGGAAATGGTAAGTGTTGCGATTTGTGACAACCGATGATTGCGGAGTGCATATGTTTGTCAGGGGAGGCGTGAAGCATGTGTTGATCAGACGTCTGATGGCGGCAAACGATTTTGAGCCTGTGAAATGCAATTTCGACACGAACAAGCGATGGCAAAAAACTTTAATAAATACATAGCTGCATTTGTATGTGCCAGCAAATTTATTTATGCAAAAAAGTTGCACAGACACACAGCCATAGAGACAGGCCAGCCCATACGATTTGCATGCGACAACCGACAACCCACCGCACGGAGGCTTAAGGATTTATTACGTCTGTGCTTGTGGTGGCGAAGCATTCGACACGTTCAATGCACATTTATCACAGCAATGACAGCGCCAGTGATGAGGTAATTGCAACAAAGTGTGGGGCATGCCACAAAAATATGTACTCGTAGTGGCAGACGATACACAACATCACGTTGCACTAATGTGGGCAATCAAAATATTTATTGGTAGCTGCTTGCTGCTTCTTGCCTATGCCTACATTTATTATCGGTGATTTGATTTCAATTAAATCGTAGCAACATTGATTTGTTGCTGCAGCACGAAACTCTTGCAATAATTGTTCAAATCTACTTCTGTCCTTGATGCACAAATGTGTGTGTATGTGCGGGCTAGAGAGCGCAAATTGCTTTGCCTAGCAGATTGTGTGTATTTTGCAGACAGATAGGCAGCGGAATGTTTGTCTAATTAATGCCTAATCGAATTGCAAGATTTGTTCGTAGAGGGCTGCCTAAGGCTAAACGCATAGTGTGACGGTGAGACAAGGTACTGAGAAGTTGAGTGCATAGATGCCAGAAGCACGCTACGAATAAATCGGTCAAGGTTGGAGTTTCGGATACAATTCAGTTTTATGCCTAATTTTAATGTGCATAATTGAAGTGAGCTCAGCTTAGTAACGGTTTTTGAGTGATTTGAAAAGTATTTTCAAATGTAAATATTTTCTCATAAAAGTAAAATTCACTAAAATTAGTCGAGGAAACAGTTAAAATTCGAATGCTTCCAAGTTTCATATTTCCCTCATCTTTAATTTTTTTTTACTTTCTAACATTTCATGTTTATTTTTCACTTTCAATAAGAATTAAGCTACAATAAAAAAACTTTGGCTCACCCTTGCCCTGCGCTCATAGCCTAAATGCACAGCATATGTGTAGACTAATGCCGAAATTGCACGTAAACTATATTTGTGGACATTGGTAAGTGCCACCGGGGCGTATGATTAACATTCACTGCCACTCAAAGTAATAAACGGTGCCTTTGCTGTGGTAATTAAAGTTTGCTTCCGAATTAGTTCGCTCACAAGTAATTGCGTAAATGGAAATGTGAATGGTGTTTTGTTGTTTGTTTAGAAAACAAATTGGCAACGAATAAATTGTTTCAAGGTGTGCCATTTATTATATATACCCCAGCATGAATACATGTACATATGTGCGTTTAACCTTGAGTTGTGACAACTGATAGTATTAGGTTACAAGTATTTAAGCTTCACTTAAGCGAAGTATTTCCTTGAACTCGTCAGATTCAAGGTCATAAAGTAGATGACTCAGCAAGCGAGTAAGAAGACTGATAAAGAGGGTATTCTATTCAAGAGTATGTAGTCATGTCATGTATTTCAGATAATTTTTAGGTGTCGTAAAATAGACTATAATTTTACTATCCACTTTCTATTAGTTATTTATTAACAAGGTTAGGTTAGGCTAGGTTAATCTGTTGGCCAATACACCATGCATAGACCAGTTTTCGTCCTTTGCGATACCAGATGAAGTTCAGTTGCTAGGTTCAAGAGAAGTAGTCATTTTGGATGCCTGTGCTTGACGCGAATTTTACAGACTCTACAGCCTCACTATCGATACCTCCTCCAGTGCATCTTCCGTGGGGCCCCCAGATGTTTGCAGCGTAGCCTTGCCAATGCGAGACAAATGCACAAGAGATGCTCCATTATTCCCATGGTGCTCTGTTCTAGACATTTCCTGCAGTCTTGTCGTTCTGTCAGCCCCATCCTGCGGACGTGTGCCGCAACCAGACAGTGGCCAGTTAGTATTCCCATCATATTCCTTGGCCTGGGTCAGTGCGGCCCTAATGTGTGGCACATAGCTGACTTTTGTGCATCCACTAAAAATCGCTTTTAGCCATGGCACGGATTTGATCAGAGCGCATTCGTGTATTGTCGTGATTCAACCTTTCCAGATTTGTAGGGGCGGCGAATGAGCCCGTCCCCAAGATTTTTATCTTGCGTTTTCTTAGCAGGAAGGACTTACCGCGTCTCTCTATATATAGTCTGAGAAAGTGCTTTCACTGACTTCGGTGATCCAATAAGTTCTCGATGAGTGTCCGTCACACTGCCTGAATCTTCTTCTTCTTAATTGGCGTAGACACCGCTTACGCGATTATAGCAGAGTTAACAACAGCGCGCCAGTCGTTTCTTCTTTGCGCTACGTGGCGCCAATTGGATATTCCAAGCGAAGCCAGGTCCTTCTCCACTTGGTCCTTCCAACGGAGGGAGGTCTTCCTCTTCCTCTGTTTCCCCCGGCGGGTACTGCGTCGAATACTTTCAGAGCTGGAGTGTTTTCATCCATCCGGACAACATGACCTTCCAGCGTAGCTAGGTCTTTTAATTCGCTGAACTATGTCAATGTCGTCATATATCTCGTACAGCTCATCGTTCCATCGGATGCGATATTCGCCGTGGCCAATGCGCAAAGGACCATAAATCTTTCGCAGAATTTTTCTCTCGAAAACTCGTAACGTCGACTCATACTTTTGTGAATTAGACCGGTGGCGTTTGGATAATAGTTTTCTAAGTCTCGCCAACGTGGGTCTTTTCAAATCCACTACAAAAGTTTTTCCAAGATTCTCGCTTTGTCCTGTGCACCAACTTCTTGTATTTCCTTAGAAGATCTCTATATTCGTTCCAACAGTACTCGCATTCTGCTAGCCGGGCCCTGTTTAAGCATTCCCTTACTTTGCGTCTGCAAGATGCAAGCTCCTTGTTCCACCAAGGGGGCTACGGCAATCGTATGGCATATAGCAGGATGCAAGGAGTAGAGATTGATCCTTGGTACCCTTCACTGCCACAACCGTCAATTCATCTGTGGAAAGGCTGAAATTA
The DNA here is from genome assembly GCF_024586455.1 of Bactrocera neohumeralis. Taxonomy (NCBI): domain Eukaryota; kingdom Metazoa; phylum Arthropoda; class Insecta; order Diptera; family Tephritidae; genus Bactrocera; species Bactrocera neohumeralis. The sequence continues at coordinate 13,221,288 of NC_065919.1, read as the reverse complement.
ATATGGGAAAATAGACTTTTCTTCACCAACATCGTTGATCATACCTTGTTAATTACGCTTTGGGTGTATGTCGTGCAGTTTTATGACTTCAGCCCAGCGACCCGACCCGACCCGATGCAATCCATGGTTCCTGGACTAAAGCCACGCCGTAGCCGCCCTGCTCCAAATTAAGAAGAAGCTCGGCAGAGGCGGTCTTACTCTTGTAGAGGTTCACTTCGAGTACCCTCAGCTCTTGGTTTTGAACCATCAGACTGCTGACTGGGTTCTTTCTCCACCTCCTTCTTCGAAGCAACGTCTGGAATTACTGAAAATTTAGAAAAAAACTTTCACAAAATAGCAGATTGTTCCACAACAGACTGGTGATACTTAAGGAAGTTTCATTGCAGAGTATTAATGCCCATTATACAAACTTTTTCCGGAATATTTCCATGCATCTGCTACTTTTTCGTTAACTAAGGGCTTACCGAACAAACCTACGCCCAAAATGTTGAGAAGGGAACAAGACGTAAAGTCCATATAAGCGACTTCACTTCTAAGTCATTAATGTATTATAACACAATTCCCTCGCCATGTATTTATAAAGCTTTTGAATTGTGTTAGCTACAGTCTGCTTTATAATTTCTAAAAAAAATTCTTGTTTCCTATTTTTTAAATGAATTTCTCTTCCAGATCGCCTCCAGTTCGACACCGCGTTGCTTGCGTCGTGCCGATTCGGGTGTACCAAATGAAGCGCTCACACCGCGCAGCGACACCACCTCCACCACAGAGAGCACCACATCACCGCCCGAACGCGCACCATCCGAATCGTCGAGTGGCGTGCATTCGGGCGAGGAACGTGACGTCGAAGTGGTCATACGACCACGTTCCGCCTGCAAGCCACCACCCAAGCCGCCACAACCGCCCATACAAGAGGAACCCTACGGACGTTGCACCAACATGCGCATGTCCAGCTTTGGTGGCGATGCAATCGGAGCGGCTGGCCGCGCACTCAACAGCGCCACCCTGCCACTGACACGCTCGGCGCCCGAACAGAAATTCGATTATGCCAATCATTGCAGCACAATGCCATTACCGGCGGCTTGTCACAGTCAACAGCAAGCGACGCAGGCTGTACGCGGCAGCGGCAACTACGGCATGACCACATCTGCATACTCGATGCATTCACAACCACCGCTGCCGCTGCCGCCGCCGCCACCGCCACAGCATAGCGGCCTAAGCAGTTTTCGTTCGCAATATGCCAACTCAGCGGTGGCAATGGCCGGTGTGAATGTAGCGCGCATGCAACAACATCAACAACATGAAACGCAGCAACAGTACTCAGCGCCACAGTCAATATCACCACCGCCGCCACCACCGCCCGTCGGCATGCACACCACACTGCCGAACGGCGTGCGTTACTCAAATCCGCATTTCCTGCGCCGTCTGCCGCATGTCACCAAAGCGGCTGAATCGCCATATGGACATTTGGGATTGGGCGCCGGCCATCATACCTTCTCCAAACTACTGCAGGATCCACTACAACACAGTCTAGTCAATACAGCCATACCCGAAGATCGTGACTCGGCCAACTACTCGATGTCTTCGGAACAAGACTGCGGTAATTTGTATGCGACCGCGGAGTCGTACAACTAAAGCAGTATTGCGTAAGCGATTTTTGTCGAGCGGGCGAAGTCATTGCAGCTGCAGCTCAACTGGTTATTCATACATATATACCCTGATATTTTGACTATTCGATTTTGATAACCACTAAAAGTTATTTAATATAAAGAGCAGGCGCGTTAAGCAAATACTATCACGAATTGTGACTAACTAAAGTTTCGAAATGGGTAAAGAATAAAATGTGTTTGTTTGCGCATGCGGTGGGGAAAACAATTATGTATAAGAGAAGAAATTTTAATGATTATGACTTTTTATAGTTTAACACGCTAACACTTCATCATTAGTGCTACTTTCGGCATACTTCGACTGAAATTAATACAAATTTCAAAACAAAAATAAAAATTTGCTCAGACTCAGACACCAATTTGCTTGCAATTTTTTTCACAAATTTGGTTGCTATTGCAGTGGAAATAAAATAAATATTGGGTAGTCGAAAAAGTATTTTCGTATTTCGTCAATGAATGTCGTTGCAGTCGTATATCTCCAGTGCTATCAATCACATTGTGTCATACCATATAGTTTTGGAAAGGTGAGATTTTAAGTTTCATTTAACCAAAAAAAAAAAAATTAATTTCGGGAAAGTTGAAAAAAAGTTACAGCTATTCAAAAATGAGTGAAAATAATGAAGAAATTCGCTATATTTTTCAATTTTCAATAAAAAATAGTTCGCTCGCTTACGTTCTGGAAATTTCAATGTAAAAGATGCACGCTCTAGTCGATCTATCGTTGAAAAAGTCGATGAAATTATGGAAAAGATTGCCCAGGACCGTCAAATTAGCAGCCATGATATCGCTAAGGAACTTAACATTCATCATCAAACGATTTTGAACCATTTAAAAAAGGTTGGCTACAAAGAGAAGCTCGATGTTTGGACACCACATGAATTGTCTGTAAAAAAGTTAATGGACCGAATTAACATCTGCGATTCTTTGCTGAAACGAAATGAAATCGAACCATTTCCGAAGCGAATCGTAACAGGAGACGAAAAGTAGATCAAATTAGACAATAATTTGTGAAAAAGATCATGGTCCAAACGTGGTGAAGCTCAACAAATGGTCGCAAAGCCAGGATTGACGTCACGAAAGGTTATGCTGAGTGTTTGGCGGGATTGGAAAGGAATCATGAGAGCTCCAGCCTGGTCGAACGATTCACTCTACATTTTACTGTCAACAACTGATGAGTTTGAATCAAGCAATCGAAAAAAACGGCCAGAACTGATCAACGGTAGACCACACACATCTTTGATGATTCTGCAAAAACTGAGAAAGCTTAGCTGGAAAATGTTGATGCATCCACCATATAGCCCTGACCTTGCACTATCGGACTATCATTTGTTTCGGTCAAAGCAGAACTCCCTTAATGGAGTAAAGTTAGCTACAAGAGAGAAGCCTGTGAAAATTACTTGTCACAGTTTTTCGACGAGAAACCAGAAAAGTTTTACACTGATGAAATAATGTCTCTAGCAGAAAAATGGTAAAAAGTGGTCGTCAAAATAGTACATATTTGGTTCATTAAAGTGCATTATAAATATAAAAAAATAAGTTGAAGTTTGATCAGATATACGAAAAGACGTTTTTGACTACCCAATATTTCACTTATTAGTTTAATATTTTGTTCGAAAATAACGTTTTTTTTTTAATTGCGCTTGACAACTCTCTGTCTTATATTGAAGAATTCAGCCCAAATCTAGGTTAAAGACGGGCTTATCGTGTCTCGGATAAACGCTTATAAGATCTAACTGCCGAAACATACATTTCGGCGCAAAAGACTTTCAAGTTCACAAGCTACATTTCTTGTTATCACTATAGCATTCATTCGCTGAAAACTTTAAAGCAAAAAAAAATCGATTTAAGTGCTATTTAGAAAACGAGTCAGCATGAAAATCATGGCCGATTTTTAAAACATATTTTATTTTTTCCTCATTTCATAGAACCCACGCAAAATAAATTATTAAAAGCGGCCATATACTGTAACTGAAAACCACACAAATTATATAAAAAAATTAATTAAGTGAAATAATTTATAATAATTGAATACTATAAAACAGCTATATACATTTATATATACATACATAAAAAATAAAAAATAAATATGCCATGGTGGCACTCGCATCTCTCCCCGCCTATTGTATAAACTATTCATAATGAATACAAATAAGATTAGAGTATTTTTTAGCAATGCGCACTTTAAGTTTATATTAAACTACATTCAAAATAAAATATAATAATAAAATAAATAATTAAAGTATTAAGAAACAGCAAGCTACATTTAAGATGTGCTAAGTTAAAGCAGAAATTAAGCGATAACTATTGAAGAGCAACAACAACGTCTAACATTTGTATGTACGAGTAAAGAAAAATTTGTGCGAGTATGCAAATAACGGCACTTGCATATATGTATGTGTGTGCAGTAAAGAGAGAGAAACCCCTAAAATAAATTACACGCATACAACACTTCCTAACCCACGTCCGCGTCTCATTTATTTAGCATGCTTTTAGGCGTCATAGTAAGCACGCCAAACACCCTTACATATACATACATATACGGGCAGAACTCGTACGCTACTTATTGTAAACTACTTCCAATAACAATATTTTATATTTACAACAACATATACATATAAGCATACATACATATAAATATATATATGAATAAGTGATTAAATTGATAATACTATTTAATAAATAATAATAATAATAATAATAATAATATAATAAAAATAAATAAATAAATTACTAAAATAAAACAATTGACAGCAAAAACAATGCTTATATATCTATAAGTCTTTATGTATGCATGACAATATACATACATACATAAATTCAAACATACATATACACGTATATTTATAAATGGCTGCTTTTAAATGTTAATACGCATAGTAAATATTACTAAACGCATCACTACTAAATTAATGCTAATTAGCATTAACCGTTCAATGACTCGCATTTTTTAATTTTATAATTAATTATATTTTCTGTAAATGTACTGCATTTACATAAGTACATACATACTTATATATATATACATATATATATATACTTAGTGTTTAAGCACAAAAAAAAATTATAATAATAAACTGCGTATAAGTGGATAAATATATTTATACATAAACATATATTTTGGTGTGTTGTGTTGATTATAGCTTTCGTACATACATATGTATTTTTGTTAACATTGCATACATACATAAGTAGTAAGCTTTTTTAGACGTCATTAGATTGATTAAGCTAATTACAATTAAATACATGCGTACAAAAATGCATACAGGCACAATTGTGCATGTGTGTGCGTGTGAACGTGCATATAAAACACGTACTACAATACATACATATAAATATGACAATTTAATTATGTAAAAGCAAACGTGCTAACAGCAAAAATATCATATTGTATAAGTACCATACATGAAACTATTCACTCAAAATTGGCATTAAAAATTTTGATATACAATAAAAACGTTTTTTTTTTTACTTATTTGAAACTTAATTTTTATAACACAAAAATAAATGTTTTTTCTTGGAAATAAATTGCAATTTTTATTGTCAAGTCTAACTGAAATGAATTCAATTTTTATACATATTGCTGTGCTGTTAGCGTTGGGACTAATGTGAAACTCGTTGAGTGCGAAGCATATAGATTGGCCTAAAAGTGAAAATACATAGCTTTTCTGTACTGAAGTCTACATTATTAATGTCTATCAAATCACTTAAAGACTTATTCGAATACTGTAAACGCAACTTTTTCCAAGAATTTGTGACAATTAATAAACTTACTATGAATATGAATTCAAAACAGTTGTTTTATTGTTGTTATGCACGGAACAGGGTCTATTAAGGGATTGTCTCAGTGTGACCCTCCGAAAAATCACAGATTTTCGCATTAAGCATTTAACTAACTAATTCGTCCAATTCTTTTTTATAAAGAAATACATTCATGACGAATACAAAATGATTTGTTTATGTTTATTTATTGGTTGTATAATAGCTGAAATGACACGTAAAAAAGGGTCCTGTACGATGTACACGATTGCAGCCGCAATTTTGATCTAAAAAAAAATTTCGAAAAGTTTATTAATCGTTAGAAAAGTTGCTATCGCGCTATGGGGATTTTTTTTTTTTTTAATTTGAAAACATGGCGGGTGTTTAAACAAAAAGTATCGAACCTTTTTTCGACAGTTTTTCGTAGAAAAAAATAGGAAGATTTCAAAAAAAAAGCTTCCATAGCGGAACAAGTTACCTTCAAAACACTTCCTATGAGAGTAGAAACCGCTTTGAAAAACACTATTCTGAGAAAAACGCGTTTAAAGATTGGAATTGGAGCTTTCCCCACTCGGCTTCCTTTCTACAAGAAACCCAGTAGCGGCCGTAATAATTTGAATTTCGATTTCAAAATTTGAGAGAAGGTTTATTACAGTGTACACTATCCGATAATGCAACGAAAAAAATCAAATTTTTCAATCATTTTATACTGAGGCGATCCCTTAAGTTTTTAGTACAGAGCAGGAACGTCAGCGCCCCTATAAAATATATATAAAATGATATCGATCTGTTACTTTGCACACGTTTGTAGAGAATATCACAAAAAGCAGCTAATTTGTCGGAAACGCCGATATCAGAACACTATAGCTGCCATACAAACTGAACGATCAACAACAAATTCTTTTTACCATTGAAGGATATTATAATTTCGGTGCAGCTGATGTGCAGTCAATGTTTTTTCTTGCAATGTTTCCAGTTGCATAGTTGCAGTTTGACGTTCATAAGTCAAATATGACACTGCTAACAACAATTTGCGTGGAAAGCATTTGATACAGGCAAACTAATTTTACCAACAACAAAAAAGCGCAACAAAAGAGTATCACTTTTAAGTTTTTGCACAATATTATTGAAAATGATTTGCATTTTAATTGCAAAATTTGCCATTTACTATTTCTTCTTTATTTTTATATATGTACATATGTATATGTACATACGTATGTATGTGCCAAGCGTTCCGCAAACATGCAAATTGGTTTGTGGTAATTTAATAGCACATTTAGAGAGAATTAAATTTATACAATTGATTAACTGGACAAGTGTGAGCTGCTCAACAAAAAATAACAAAGGGAACAAATAAAAAAAAACAACAAAAAACCAAACACAAAAAAGTAACGGAAAAGAAATTAATTCAGCTGTTAGCTGTCAGAAAAATATTTTTCTGGTGCAAAATTAATTTATTTCATTATAAATTGATTTTTGTTTGTGTAGCTGTCCGATTTTACTAGCAATTAAATTCGCCATGAAAGTGCTTAATTAGCATATGTAAATGTCACGCGCTAGACCGTATATCACTAATTTAATTATAATATATTTATTAACAACACCACACACTAACACATTATTACATATGTATGTAAGTTAATAAATATAATTCAATTTGAAATATAAAGGGTTACATATATTACTACTTAATAAAAAAAAACTATTTACAAATTTTCTAACCTCAAATTTTCATTATATGCTTAATATCTAATTAAGGTAGTATTTTATAACCCTTTTATTATTTTTTCTTATTTTATATATAATTTTTTTATTTATTACTTTTGTTTCCAAATTTTTTTCGTTCGCAAATCACACTGAACTTTATGTGTAACTAAACTATAAATTATTTTATAATTAAATAAACACATTAAAAAAAATAAGTAAATGGTTTTTGTCGTTATGTAGCAATGTGCGCAGCCTCCTTATCTCCAAGATGCGTTCACGCATGATGTAACATATTTGTTTCGCTTTGCAACCCTGTGCACTGTAAGCATTCCTCCATTCTCGCCATTTTCCATATTTGACAGCTAATTTGTGAAAAATGCCAATCTGTCTGAGATCGTCGCGTTTGCGCTGTTTATTGTTTAACAAATTAATTAATATTCAAACAAAAAAGCCGCAAATTGCTGTTAGTGAAATAAATAAATAAAAAATAGATAAATAATTAGTATATATAACGAACACAGTGATATGAACATGACATATGGTCGGATGGCAAACACTTGCCAAGGACGCGAAATTAACTACAAATAATTGTGAACCCGAATTATGATTTATCTATATTGGAAATATTTACATCACAATCATATTATAACAATAGAAAAATTAAAAAAGCGGCAATGGCATTTGTGTAATAAGATTCAAAGCATTTGTATATAATAGCTAAATTTCAACAAAGGAATTTTGTAACCGATCCACAATCTCCTCATTTGGTAATTTGACATTTTTTCTCAATGAAAACTGGACTGGTTAGTTCAATGGTGTATGCGGTTCGAGCTAACCACGGCCAATACAAATAAAAGTGTATATGTGTATACGCTTTAGCTATTACAGCTACATCAGCGCAGAGTTATTAAAAATAAAAACATATAAAAAATATTGTGTGGCTAAAGACAAAGTGTAAAAACAACAAGTAACAGCAGCCAAAGGTGTAAGCGGATTACTTCAGTTGGCGTGGAGCAAACTTGATTTTTGCCTGCCTCCCTTTGCTGTCTCATTGATATACAATATCACTTGCATTTCATATTACAAGAGTTGCGGCTGCGCATAAATTTTCTTTGCCTATGATAGAGCAGTATAAAAACGTTAAAATTATTATTAAAAATAGCAACCACAACAAAAACGCTGAGAAAGCGGAAAATAATATATTAAAATACACAAGTGACTCTCCGCTCTCTGCACAAATAGAGTACTATTAAAGGTATGTACTTTTAATTATTTTATACTTTTATATAAATAAAATATAAAACAACGTATTTTCAGTGAACACATTCAATATGCATCATCATCATCCACTGGCACCAACACAATCAAACACCGGCGGCGCTTCAGCAAGCAACGGTGCATCGGTACCCGCACTGCCAAATGTTGGCAGCATTAATGCCGGAATTGGCACTGCCATTGTAAACAATCCAAGTACTACCGTCGGAACATCGCATGTACAACATCGACGCCGAAAAAAACGTCCGAATTATGGTACGCGTACCGTAGAGGTGCGTCGTGGTTATAATGGATTCGGCTTTACCATATCTGGTCAGCAACCTTGTCGCCTATCATGCATTGTCTCTAATTCGCCCGCTGATCAAGCAGGATTACGCGCTGGTGATTTCCTGATTTCAGTCAATGGTTTAAACGTATCAAAGTTACCCCACGAAACGGTCGTACAACTAATTGGAAATTCGTTTGGTAGCATACGCATGCAAATAGCTGAGAACTATTATTCAGACAGCTCGGATGAAGAGAATGCGGCGCTTATGTTACAACAACAAACAGCGGTGTCGGGAATGAATAGTGTGCTCACCAATCAATTAGGCTTATGCGTGGGTGGCGCGCGGGCTAAACCCCGTTACTTGCATCACAAAGCGAAGATGCATCGTCTACGAAATTCGCCGCAAAAGAAGCGTACGGTGACTTTGCAGCAACAACAACAGCTGGCACGTGCGGAGCAACTGTCGAAATGTGTGTCTGCTCTAAAACCAATGGAATTACAAAAACTACGTCCACTCATCGAAGATCTGCCGCTACCGGCCAACAGCTCTGCTTATGTTGCACCCAGCGCTAGTGCACCAAAAGAACCAACAGCTGGTGTCGCAGCCGCATCAAACTCTGCTGCAGAATTAGCAAACGTAAATGCAATGGCGCGTGCACCGGCAGCCGCTTTAGAATATCGTGCCATTGTCGGTTATCTAGGTACTATCGAAATGCCGAAGCAAATTTCGCACAGCTCCAAATTGCAGACGGTACGCTCATGTATACGCAAATTGCGTCAGGAAAAACGTCAACCTAACATGGTTTTAATGACAATATTACCCGATTGCCTCCGGCTACAAGCAGCTAATGGCAATACACTGGCGAGTTACGCTTCCGAACGCTTAAACTATGTGAGCTCATCATCGGAGAGTGAGAATCGGTTTTTTGGTTTGGTCACTAGCGCTGTACACACGTCGCAAATGGACGAAGATGATGAAGATGACGACGACATTGAAGCAGCCAATGTTCGTAACGGCCAAGGAGTAGTGGGTGTCGGTGGCGTTCCAGGCAATAACGGCAATGCGCACGTTAGCATCTCAAATAGTTGTCATGTGTTTGTAGTGGACACAAAACTATGCGAACATCAGGCGCATGTGCCGCGTGCAGCAGAATTTCGTATTCACTGTACACGTGATCCCATATCCAGTTTGTGTCTGGAGTTTCCAAACAATTCAGAATACGTGGTGAATCTCATACGCAGCATGTACACAATGCGCATAATGCCACCAATGGTCAGGCACCATGCCGCCGAAGATATTGTAAATGGTTACGGAGGTGTTGTTGCTGGTGGTCCTGCAGCTGCGGCGCATTCTCCTCAACCTAGTAATCACAGCGAAATCTCAACGACTACATCAAATTCCGATTCTGGTATCGGATTCCACAATGATTGCAATAATATCTCTGATCGCATACTGGTGGTGGATTTCCCTGGGGCGCCTGAGCTGCGCATGCGACCGATGGGCGCACGCCCTATGGGTATATTCAATAATTTTGATAATGTCACCGATAAGCGACCACCAACCGTCCGTGCAGTGCCAGAGGAGAATTCTCCGCCACAAAGCGTCAATGTGGCATCCACAAGCAATGCACATTGCGCGAATTCAAGACCAAACCTTCTGGCTAATTTCAATCTCATCAAAAGTCCAGCCACTTCGCTGCAGACTACACGTTCCTGTGACGATGTACTGGCTTTGGTCGAACGCAGTGCAGATGACGGCGAAACCGCCGCTTTAGATCAACAATCTCTCATCGCACCACATGCGTCTATGGATGATATATCTCTACACTCGAGCGCTCCCTCAGCGTCTACTATGAGTTGTTCTGCTGCCGATGAACATCTCTTTTTACATCCAGCCGCTTGCATGTTGGCTATGCAACATCAAAAGCAACGTCCCACCGCTAGTCAAGTGTACGCGTTGCTGCAGGATTGTCTTTCACGCGCACGTAATGCACGTCAATCATTACCATCAGCACATACAACCACCGATGGCTTAGCTAACACACCGAATTCACAAAACGGCAGTTCGACTGGTGCTGCTGCTGCACCAGCTAAACGTCACTCGATTGATTTTGAGGCATCGGATATTACGCCGCCTGTGTCAGCACTCAATGTTGGCACTTTCGAGACCAACATGTGGAAGAGTTTACAAGACTTGCGTGAAAATGAGGAATTGCTTGCGCCACACACACCAGATGGTATCAATAGTGAACCGGATCTACTGGTAAGTTGAAAGCGAACTATTTATAATTTATTCGTATAATAGCCAACTTCTATCATTCCAAATATTATAATAAAAATATAAAAAAAATTGACTTCAGGAAATTTTACATTTAAGTAACCTTTGTGTTACTTTCGTTGCTTTCATCCGCTCAATATCAATTTCAATGCATACATACAAATGTATATCAATAAACAAAATCATATTTTCAAATACAAATATTTTTCTTAGTCGTCCAAATAGCCATGCTGTTTGTTGTAGATCTGGACTGGAAACTGGTTTCTTCAGTCAGAGTCTAGCAAGGATGTGATCCATATCGAAAATATGAATTAAAAATGTATTAAATTGACACAAAGCAGATGTTGAGGCCCTTTCCTTTCACTACAATCTCTACACGGAGAATATCGAGCGCAATTTATTCGTAAAGGACTATCATTGTTTCGAATTTATTGTCGGAAATATAAAAGTCTCATGAGGAAAGTCCCCTAAGAGCACACTATCCTCACCAAAAGCTTATTTTTGTTCAAAGATCCGACCGCACAGATTCCTAAAAGGTTAATTATCTGTCATTATCAATTTCTCTTGAACATACACACACAAACTGACCCATAAAATGCATGCCAAATTTTAAAAATACATACCGTTATAACTAAATAATTTATCAGTAATCGATTTTTTTAGGCATACTTATTTATTCGATATACATATGTACATAAGTGTAAAAAGTGATTTGATGATTATTTTTGCTTATGTCGGCATTTATCATTTATTATTTGCGTTTACCATACAATCTTTCTCAATATTGTTATCAGTAGAAACAAACTGATAAACAAAGTAAATTACTCAATACTTCAAATGAGCACACTCGAAAACATGCCAGTTTTTGTTTTTGTCAAATAGCCTACATAACCTATAACCCAAATGTTCGGGGAGCAAGATATTTTTCAAAACATTTCGAGGAATGCTGGCGACTTGGCAATCTTTAGACGTATAAAAGTAAAAAACAAGAAAAAGAAACGTTAATTTCGGCTGCACCTAAGCACCTTCACAGGTATATTTTTTACAGCATCAGACGATACCTTGGGTAATAGCTTCGTTTCGGATACTGTAGCAGGTTAAACTTCTACCTATCCAGAGTAAACCCCGACATATCCAATATATGTCCTGCGTGCAATGAGTCTCCGCATGACACTGGCCACCTCTTTGCATGCCCCACCAACCCCACTAATCTGACACCCTTCTCTCTTTGGTCCGACTCCGTCGAAACAGCACACTTCTTGAGCTTTCCGTTAGATGACGTCGACGACAACTTACCATCCTAACAGAGACTAGGTGCCCGCTAAAACAACAACAACAACAGCATACCTTGAATAATAACCTCTGCCAAAATTTTTTAAAAATACCTCGTCAAATGAAAGAGTTTTCTAAGCAAGCACTTGATTCCGATCGTTCAGTTTGTATGGCAGCTATGTATGTACATATATGCTATAGTAGTGCGTTCTGAACAATTTCTTTCAAGATTGTGACGATGCCTTAGATAATAATCCCTGCCCAATATTTTAAAAATAACTCGTTAAATGAAAATGATTTTCCATACAAGCACTTGATTCCTATCAATAAATTTTTAAGGCAGCTAAATACTATAGATTCCGACGAATGAGCAGCTTCTTGGTGAGAAAAGGACGTCTGCAAAATTTCAGACCAATATCTCAAAAACTGAGAGACGAGTTGTCGTTTATACAGACGGACAGATGGACATGGCACTCAGCTCGTCAGGCTGATCATATATATACTTTATATAGTCTCTGACATTTCCTTTTGGGTGTTACAAACACCATGGAAAACTTAATATACCCTATCATATGAGTGCGGTCCGATAGCCTCACCGCCCAATGCTGCAACTATTATCACTGGGCTATCTATAGTATATTTTGTTAAACAATTTCTCTTAAAATTTCAGTCAAATTCGTAAGTTTCGACATGAAGAAGTTTTGGACTCTTTTTTTAATAATCGCCAACCAGCCATTCAATTCATATGCCGAGAAAAAACTATTTTCTTTAAGGGAGCTTTACTATAATACGTATATTATGGTACTTACGTGAATTGTCTTACGACGAAAGAAGCATTTTTACTTTTGTATATGTAAGCTCTTTAAGAACTGGTAGTATACTTGTGTTTCGAAAGACACTGTTATCGCTATCAGCAAATTTGCCCCACAATTTGTGACATTTTTTCATGCCGAGCGTTAGAAAAGTATTGGCTGAGTATGAGTGCCGGCAGTAGTGCGCTAACTTTTCGGCAGGAATATACATATGCGAATTAGAGCTGCGGTGTGTGTCGCGAAAAAAGCAAAAAAAAAATCGTATTAAAAATATTTGAGCAGGCGGTCTTTTAAGCTCTGCTGTCCGCCATTAATTGAGGCAAATTATTATATATCTTATGTACTTATGAAAATATGTAAATTGTGCATTGCGCTGATAAAGGAACTAATTGTGTATGCAAATGTGGTGAATTTAAAGATTTGTGCACACTAAAACAAGCAGAAAAAATGAGTGATGACTCCTCGTGAGCTTTGCGCGGGCGCTCGATGGGGTTGCGGTCATCACAGAATGTGAACGAAAGCCATTTATGCGCCGCTTGCGATACATGTGCCCTACAGTGCTCGTAGTAGCTACGCGTCTACTAAGATTTCTTGAGGAAAATTAATCTCCGCCTAAATAAATTCATTTGAATCGCGACTTTCGCTCCGCGCTGCCATAACTCTATGTCGGAGCCTTTTTAGCTGCATTAGGCATAAGCAAATCGGTGGGTGTAGTACTACGATGCGCCCTATAAACGCTTTGTGGGAGTTTGTGGAGCATTATTGCGAAAAGTTCTCTTAAATCACAAAACCATATCGTTTATATGTGTGTATAAATGTTTATAGCAAATTCTTATAGGCAACCGCAGGCTTCCGTTGTGTTTATCGAACTGAAAAAATGGCAAATAGTGCAATTTCATGTTGACAAGTCGCGCTTACGTCATCGAATTTGATTGCATTGCAGTTTTCTTTTTTTTTTGTAACTTTTTTCATATTTCTTGTTTTTGTTAGTGTTATTATTTGTTAGCTTGTGACGCGTATTTTCTGTTTTGTTGTTGTTTTTATTAATTTCATTGCTCTAATGTGACTACTCCGTAGCACAACCGTCATTGTATGTACATATGTATGCATGTACTTTAATTGCTTCAATTTAATTTCGACCAATTAATATTTGTAAATTCAATCATATACACATACATACACACATACATGCGAATGTTTAAGCTCCCGTCGGTCACTTGACTGACAAAAGTCGTTAAGTTCACTTAAGTGCTTTGGTGATATTGCAGCGTGTTGTGCCTGTGTGTGTGCGCTTAATAGTTTTTGTTATTGTTCTCGAATTGCTTGAATGACCTTTTGTCAATTTGTTGCTCCTTTCTCGACTAGTCATCGGCGTTTCGACTGCTATTGCATGCCATAATTGCATGTTGTTATTGTACATATATGCTTTCGTGTTGCGCCTCTGATCGTGTGTAGTACAAGTGTTTGTGATTTTCTTTTGTCACTGAAAAAAATCTTTGCGCTCAGTTACTAACATCGCTTTTGCTTTGTGCGGACAGGCCGATATTCTACGCGGATTCCGCAGCGTTTTCGCTGATAAAAAGTGAAATGAATTGCTAAGCAAAATAAATACATATATAAAGAGCAGTTGCCAAAACCCATATTTAAAATATCGATATCGACGCGCCGGTCAGCTGGCAAGTCCAGCTGTGCTAATTAGTGCATAATCAACACGCCCATAATTTAATTAAATACATGTATTTATGTATGTATGTGCGATGTGTGTTAAAAAAAATTTCGTCGCGACGAATTTAATTTTTAAACGCTTCCTCAATGTAAATTTATTGCTATTGATTTGTAATTAAAAAATGTTTATAACCAATGAAGTGTAAGAAGTATTGTTGTCAAAAAATAAAACCTCTCGCGCGACTTTAAAAATACGAAATTATTTGCCTGCTGGTGAGAAAAAAGTTATAAAAATTAAAAAAATAATAATAAAAAAAAATTTCAGAAACAAAATTAACAAAAAATTAATTAAAAATTAGTAATAAAAATTAATTTAAAAAAATATGAATCAAAATTAATTACAAAAAATTAATAAAAAAAAAATTAATTACAAAAAATTAATAAAAAAAAATTCAGAAAAAAATTAATTACAAAAAATTAATAAAAAAAAAATTCAGAAAAAAATTATAAAAAATTAATTTAATAAAATTAATATAAAATTAATTAAAAAAATAATAATAAAAAAATTAATTTAAAAACAATTGAAAAAAATAATAAAAACTTTTAATAAAAAATTATATTTTTTTAACAAAAATTACGGCACACAGTACAAAAAAAATAAAATATTTAATAAATATTACGATATTTTTAATATTATGTAATCAATTTGCTGATTATTTTTTAAAGTTGGCATAAACAAAAATTTTCCGAAAAAAGTGTTTCTTTATATAGTACCTTATAATACAAAATAATAAAATATGACAAAAATATTAGATTAAATCAATGTGTAATGTGAAAATTAAAGTTTGTTATGCAAATTTCCGCATACATACATACAAATACATACATATGTATATGTACATAACGAAAAACCTCACACCCAAAGTTGACAATATTTTTATTTCCATATCTGTCTGGCTTCTTCATGCATCAAATAAAAATAAAATCCAAAATCAATGCTATTTTTAATTCGTCGAAATCGTGTTCGTTCAATTACGCGCACAAACGTCTTTAAATTACACTAGTCAACAAATCTGAAGTAAAATATTACTCTTTTTGTGCTATGCGGTCTGTGGTATTTGAGGTGTACTGATTTCGAATTTTAGTAAATTGTTGTTGTCTGACCCCTGCACCCCTTGACTACAACACAAAAAATATTACGTGTTGGGAAGTTTTTACTATCATTTTCAGTTTCAGCAACTCAAATCTCTAACATCACAGTCGCAAAATGACTGTAAACTACAAGTAGTGTTATTAATTAAATGTGCAAAAAAATTTTCTTTCGTCGTGAATTCGCTTCAGTGAAAAGTCTTCTTACAGAGCGCTGCTTTTGTGTTATTTGTAAATTGAATTGTTAAATTAAAGTTTCAACGCAGCACCCCACTCCTTAACCCCACTAACTGCGACTCTGCGCCTTCTGTATTGTGTTTCGGATGCTTTGTGTTTTTGTCGCCTCCGTTGATGAGTTTATCGACTTTAGATTTGTAAACAAAACGCTGTAATAAACTTCAGCCCGCCCACTAGGCCGAACGTGTTCATGTGACGCTCCGTGTCTGTACATTCTGCAATTAAACGTATGCCAGATAAGTGTGTATACAAGTGATATACGCTCATACATATTTAATTCCTGCGAAATGTTTCGAATGACACGTTCACTCATTTGAATGGACAATGAACAGTATGCTGGAACTTGTCTGCGGTTTATATTCCGAGGAGAATGAGCCGGTAAGTCGAAATGCATGTGTTTGATAATATCTGCTGAAATGCTGAAATATAATAATGTAAATAATTTATCAAATCTACACTTTGAAGTTTCAAAATCTTGCCCAATATTTACCTACTGCTCAAATGTTCCCTTCAACTCACAAAAGCTGCGGTCTGAAAGGAATTTAACATTTTTAAAGTTGATATGATTTTGTAATTTGCAATTTGTTGAAAAAACAAAAATCTGGATTTTGAATATACTCTATCGTCGGCCCTTAATTCTGGTCTCTTCTTACGAATAGCTGTCCCATAACACTCTTGTTGACAGTTTAGCTAGTAGGAAAAACTCGGAGTGCGCCACACCTCGATAATCGAAGGAAACTGTTAACATAACCTTGATTTTTGACATGGTTGCTTCGGTTTCGGCTCACCTTTGCCACGACTTTCGGCCGACTGATCGTCTGTTTCCGAGTCGTAAGCATAGATCCAAGATTCAGCGCCAGTAATAATACGTCTTATGACATCCCGGTAGTCGGAAAGCATTGATCTACAGACGTTAACGCAACGCTGTTTTTCCAAAAAATTAAGTGATTTTAGAACCAATCGTGCTTTCTCATTTCTTACGCTCAAATGAACTATTAAAATGCTTTGCACTGGTCCTTCATATTCCAATGATGCCAGTAAGATCTCTGACTGTTAATCGTCGTTTTTCAAGCACCAATTCCTTTATTTTATTGACGTATTGATCATCAGTTGATGGTGATGGCAGTCTTGGACGTGGCTCCTCATCCACCCTCTTGAAATAATTTGTACCAATCAAACCACTTGCTCGCGCCAAAAAAAATGATCACCGAAGACCTTTTCCAACATTCTGAACGTTTCGGCGCCAGAAATAATTATTTATTTTTTGATTCTGCACACAAAATTTAATGGTACTTCTTTGTTCAATAATTTCACTTATCGTAAAAATCACCGAATGCACTATATGTATCTAAAGGCAAATAAAGATACTAAACATTTTGATTATTTTGATGTGACATTTTTTTTAACAGATGTCTTAAAAAATCATACCGATAGAACTTAGAAACCTAGAAAAAATAATTTTTCGACGAATGGGTTTTCGCGCGAAATTTAAGTTAAAAAGTCTTACTAACTTTTGCCCACAGTCTAAGCTGGAACGAGCAAAAGCCTTGGATCGTGTCTCCGTACATTTTCATGTGAAACCCAACTTTCGCAAAATACAAAATTTATATTGACCGTTAAAGATTTATCATATCAACACATTACGATACATTAGATTTTGTTTTAAAACAACCAAACCAACCAAAAAACGGTAAACCACTATACTAAATTTCAAATTTACATATTTTTTAACGATGAAAATTAACTTGACCGGAACGCATAACCTTTCTTGCACACAACCATGCGGACAAAAATATTTTCATACCTATGTAGGTATGTATAATCGTTCGTTTGTAATACAAGTGTGGAATAAAGCATATTTTTTCGAATTTATTATGCACACTACTAAAGTCAAATTGTGACAAGTGGAGTCAATTATTATTACGAACTTTGAATTTGTGCGGTGGTTCCCATGAAAAATGCCAGCACTGAACCCTTTACACTCCACCGAGTACTTCTAAAATTCAGATGAGAAAATTTAGGGCCAAAGTGCGCGTAGCATGGCCAAAATGTAACGTATTTTTGCGGCATTAGTGCATACATATGTGCAGGAGTATATACATAAATATGGTATATACATGTGTTTCACAATCAAAATTAACTTCTATTTTCGTAAATATGAAGCATATTTATATGCACACACACACACACATCATACATACATACATAGTTTTGTTCATTTTGTTGTTGTATCACATAAGGCATGCATGTGTTGGCATTTCACCGTCGGTGGTTAGATCCTGTTGCCACTGCACTTGCTGGCGCATTAATGTTCGTGCACTTACACCTGTCAGGGTCTGTTGGCATGCGCCACGGTCACTGCACACATAATCTGCCGTAATATTGGGGTGTTTTCTGTTGTAAAGCGCGGGAGCACAGGTTGCAACCTGTTATCCTGAAATGGCGCATGCACTCGCACAGATGCATGTCAATGCAGCTGGTTTGGCGGTTAAATTCTCTTTCTAGTTTTCAGCTACTAAATTGGCGCGTTGTTTAATGTTCGGCATAATATTGTTTCTAACAGCTGTCATATGTATGTTACAATTAAAACACGATTAATTTTTCTACGAAATAATATCACTTTTCATAATTATTATTCATTCGTTGCTTAGCATCTCCTTGCTAAAAGTGATAAATTATTAATTTCAAATTCATGGAACAACAAATACTTATACAACTTATTGACAGCTCTACAAAAAAAAAAATCTTTTGGATGTTTAAGCAAATCTTGATGGTTTCAAGTGCCTAGATGACGAATTAACTCATGAATTTTTTTTTTTTTTTATAAAAATTGCACATTCTAAAGTTTGCTGACGGCTTTTGGTAATAAAATGTAAATTTCCAGTCATGATTAGAGTTCTACGCCCATTTTTCGCACATACAACCATCACACGACCCCCACTCTCAGCTTTGTTGCCGAAAATATTCAAAAAATTATGCAGAAGGTTTAATACAAATCAAACATGGAGATATCTAGAAGTACAGCCTACAAAATGTGCTAATTTATTTAATTAAAATCTGCCTTTGTTTTTCCAAAGTAATTTCCATGCCCTCAGAAACAATGATGTCATCGAATTTCCAAAAATCGCTTGTGCCTATCAGTGAAAGTGCGCGGGAGGATAAAACATCTATGACAAAAGGGTGGAAAGCTTCCTCAAATACTGCAATTAATAAAAGATGTAGATTTTATCAAGGTTATGACTGTTCCGGAAATTGAAACTTTGAAAAGTTTCGTTTAGTCGAAATTTTCGTAGGCAGCCATAAAACATCAACTTGTGGAAAATAAGCTGACAAACTCTTTGGGACTCTAGCAGCAAATATGAGTCTGAATCCACCAGGTTCTAAAAGTGAAGAACAAAAGTATCGAGATTGATGGGCTCTTCACATGATGGCAGATCACTGATGGTCCTTAAAAAATGTTGTCGACTGGAAATATATAAAACAAAGTTCATAAAAAGACAACATTTATTTACATATCTGTTATATTGTTTCATGTTTTCGGATTTTTGTTATGAAATGGTAACACAGGTTAAAAAAATAAAATAAATCGCAAACACAAACATATCCAAAACAGTTGACCAGTGATCTTTTATATACTATATATTTATACATTATGACATAAAAATACGCAGAAATTGTAAATAAAACGCAAAATATTTAATTATTCATCAATATTTATTTTGTCGCCTTCGAAAGTAATCCCCATCAGATGCATTGTATTACACTTGTGCTAACGATTTTTAAAGTCCTCGAAACATTTTTCAAAAGCACTTTTTGGGATGGCCTTCAGCTCCTCCAGCGAATTTTGTTTATCTCTTCCATCGACTTTAAACGGGTTCCACTCCGATGATAGTTGACTTGTTTGTATGTCAAACTCATCAACCAATGTCTCATGGCAATTATAATGCTCTCCATGAATCTGGGATCAGATTTCGCACGATCAAGCATGTCCAAAGAGACCTGTTTACGGTACTCTTTTTGAAAAAAATTCAACTTTATCGGGACGAATCGAGCAAGAACGCATTTCATACCCAAAATATGCACCAAAATCAATCGAAAGGACTCGCGACAGATGTCGAGCTCTCTAGCCATCTCTTAACCAGTTCAAAAGGTCGTCCAAAACTAGGCATGTCTTGAACGATCTCTCGACCGTCTTCAAAGGCTTTGTATCACTCGTAGGCTTATGTTTTTGAATCACCTTTTCCAAAATTCGCATGAAATTTGGTTAATACTTGTTATACAAAATTTAAGACAAATTCTTTGTTCGATATTTTTATCCATTGTAAGAATCGCAAGGCACCACCGAGGTGTACCGACTTAAGCAGCTGCTGTAAACAGACTGGTTGACGGATCGCGCTCATATTTCCTACCAATTTCGCCAAATATAATTTTTTGACACCCGAGGAATTTAATTACAATTTCCGGGTGCTTTTTTGTCACAATGTATATATATTGTTCTTAAAATATATAGATATTTCTTCAAATTCGATCTTTGTCCATTCAATTCGTATCGTTTACTGACGTCAGAATAACAAATAAAATGTGTAAAACTTGCAAAACTGTCCTTATCAACTTCAATTTGCGCCTATAATCTTATCTGTGTTCCCTATTTACACAAAAATGTCGTGTATACCAATAATTTTTAGTATGCCAATTTGTGGGCTCACAAGCAATTCTAATAATTTTATAATTTAGATTATTTAACGCATTATTTAATATTTGAGAGATATCGCTCATATATTTTTTATTTGGCAAATAAATTTCATATTAAGAAAGTGATCCAGGAAAGCGTCATTTCATCTTGAACTTACAATAAGTCCAGAATAATTTCAATTTTTACTTTCCTTACTTCCAAATAATAACTTTTCCCAATATCTAAATTTTATGTTTTTCGTTTTGCTATAATCTCTTCATTGTCCAAAATATAAGGCCGTTCTACTTTTCTGTTCAGTTAAAAAAAAAAAAAACAGTTACACATTATAAGTCGAGTTCGATGGCAATCCTATATTTCGTCGAAGTATTCATTCGAAAATGTTGAAATACTAAATTTTCATTTTAAAATTATTCTTTTTTTGATATTTCATAACTTTTTCATGCAATGTTCAAAAGCATGCATGAAGCTATACGATGAGTAATCACAACGACCAACCACTACACACGAAATACCACCACCGGCGCACTGTGTTCATTAAATGATAAAATTCCGCTTTTTTTTATTTGTTATTTCAAATAAAATATCTGTTAAAAATTATTAATTTGAAATTTTTTGAAACAGTTTGTATTTTGTCGTTATCCTATAAATAATTAAAGAATAGTTATTGTTGTTTTTATTTGTTGCTAGCAACAACAAGCTGCTAGCATTGTTACTGAATTTCAGGCTTACAAAGTTGGTTCAGACGCGCTTATAAAATATATTGAAATATATACTTACACACATATGTATATGTATGTATATGCACATATATATTATTCGAGTATGTACCTACATATGTATATCCATCGGCAGTCAATAAAACTTGCTACGTTATTTCAATTTCAATTTTACTACTTTTTTATATACATATAGTATTTTATAAAAAATATATATATTTGTTGTTATTTTTTATTTTTTTTGCTGCATCGCTGCTGTCATTTGTTTGGTATAATTGACTTTCCCATGTTGTTGTTGTTGTCGCGGTTTTTATCGTTAGTCATTTAGCGGCTGCGGGTTGGTGGTTGTTCAGCATTAACTCGCGCGCTGGTGGTTGTTAACATTCAACAATTCGTTTGAGCCGTGTGTAAGCCGCAACACCGAATCAGTCTCTAAACGTGGCCCAAACGTGGTAGTACTTACATAGCGGTCTTCGGCGATAGTACATGCGTAGCGACAACGCGGAAGAAAGCGAATCGCGCGTAGCGCAAGTTAATAACGTTAAATTATTTAAATATTCCGAACGGAACGCATGCGCACAAATGTGAAATTGCGTGCAAAGCAAACAAGAAAATTAAATGTGTGAATTATTTAAAAACTGCTATGAGAAATGTGGTTGCAATAGTGAGAAAATTTAACTGACTGTTTGAAAATAGTTTTTCTTAATTAAAAATATATTTAAATATAATAAAATAGAAAAATTAATTTTTCAAAAAATATAATAATTTAAAAATTAACAGAAAATTTAAATTTAAAAAAAAAAAAAAAAATGAATGTGTAAGTTTAATTTTATCAAAAAGAAATAAGTGTTTATATTTTTTGCTTCGTCTAATGTGTTAAAAATGAACGCGTAGTTCTAATGCCATAATACAAGCTAACACAAAACATATTTATATGATTAATCACGCTTACGAGTGCATTAAGTTATGTGCTTCGCCCTGGCACTTTTTGCTAAAAAAATTAAAAAAAAAATACCACAATATGCAATTAACAACAGTGTTTTCTAATAAAGTGTGTAAATCCCTAAAAATTAAAAATTAAAAAATTAATGTACAAAAAAAAATAATATAAATATTTGTGTATATATGTAAATATATATATTTTTTTTAAACTTGTTTGGCGCTGCGCAAAATCTTTAAGATTAACACTTAAAAAAAATTGGCTCGCGTTTTCCACGACATTGCCTTCGTAAGCTGGACCTAAAATTAAAATAAAACAACAAATGTTAAATAAAAACTTTTTAACCATCTATATTTGACATGCACAAATTTATCGATTTTAAATAATTGTTTTATATCGATAGTTTTATCAATAGTTTTAACACAGATATATATTTTTCTTTAATATACAATAGTTTTTGTCATTTATCGAAAATCGTTTTATATCGATAATTTTAAACAAATATATGCTTTTTATACAATAGTTTTTGTCGTTTATCGATATTCGGCACTTTGTCGTTAGTGTTTAAATTAAACTCTTCAAATTTATTTTTGTATTTTTTTCCAAGTATATCCGCAAAAAAATTTTCAAGTTCAGATTTATATGCGTTTGAAATCTGATAATGGTGATTTTGCATTTTTTTCGATTATTTTTTGACATCAAATTTATCGATTTTAAATAATCGTTTTATATCGATAATTTTACACAAATATATGCTTTTCACTATTAAATTTTATACATTTAAAAATGATGTTTGTCAATATTCGGCAATTAGCTTTTATTAGTAAGTTTAAATTCCACAATCATATTAAATTTATTTTTGTATTTGGGAAAAAATTCCAAGTTCATATCCGGTTCAAAATAATTTTCAAGTTCTTCGTTTATATAATTGTATTGTTTGACAACCAATATTTTCAATTATAAATAATCGATTATTTAACGATATTTTTTAACATAAAATTTATCGATTTTAACTAAGCGTTTTGTATCGATAATTTTATCGCAAATATATGCTTTTCTATATTAAGATTTAAATTTATCATAATTGATTTTTATCAATATTCGGCAATTAGCCATTATTAGTAAGTTTAAATTCCTCAATCATATTCAATTTATTTTTGTATTTGTGAAAAAAATTCAGATTCATATCCGGTTCAAAATAATAATCGGAATTTGGAATTTTTTCAATTTTGTAATTGTGTTTTTTGACATATCAATACTTTCGATTACAAATAATCGATTATTTTTCGATATTTTTAACATCACATTTTTCGATTTTAAATAATCGTTTTATATCGATAATTTTACACAAATATATGCTTTTCAGTATTAAAATTTAAATATATTAAAAATGATTTTTATCAATATTCGGCAATTAGCCGTTATTAGTAAGTTTAAACTCCTCAATCATATTCGATTGATTTTTGTAATTGCAAAAAATTTTAGATTCATTAAATTAATAATCGTAATTTTTAATTTCTTCGTTTACATATTTGTACTGTTTGACATCAATATTTTTGATTATAAATTATCGATTATTTATCGATATTTTTTGATTAATAGACTAAAAAAACTAATAAAAAATTTAAAAAACTAATAATAAAATCAGTCAAATGATGGAATGAAAAATATATGCATTCTTCGATATTTAATTGTTTTATACAGAATGTTATAACTAACGGTAATTTACCTTAATTATGGAATTGATATTAAGATTTATTGAAATTGCAACAATAAATTAATATTACCTATATACAAAATATTTTCAATCAATAATACCATTCATAATTCAAAAGAATTCCAATTCAACTACCACAAAATATTTCTTCGAATAAACACTTCGTTGCAACAATAACTGAAAAATTATAAGCAAACCAAATTGTGTACAAAATCTTGTAATGAAAAATTGCATTCCAAATATTGCGCAAACCGTGACGTTGGCACATTAATTGCTCAACGGAAAAACTATGCATCACGGGATCCTACACACACATAATTCTCCGTTAATAATTAAATAAAAATCACAATATTTTTCAATGAATTCCTTATGTTTTATTGTGCGAATGAAAATAGTTGAATGAGAAGCGATTTCTGCTTAATACCAAAATCACAAACACTGCTGCATATTTATTTGTGGAATGTGCAAAAACGCACAATCGTTGTTGCTAGAACACTGATGCCCTGCGTGATGCCCTGGGTGATGCCACCAACGCAACACCGATGCTCTGGTGATAATTAGCACCGATTAGTATATTAGCGGTCATAAACAATGAGTGCGCTACAAACGTGGGCTAATATTTATTTATTTTGATTTTGTGGTTCGGTAACAGCACGCAGCATAGACATTCCAAAAATACCAAAAACGGAGTGCAGAATAACAAATACTCAAAAGGCAGGTGTAAAATATTTCCCAAAAAAACATTTACGAAAAGTAAATAAAGATACAGGCGAACGAGCGCGCAAATTTACGCGAGTGTTGAAAGTGAAAATCATTTTGAAAAGCGCAAAAAATAAAAAACGAAGACATATACATATACATATAAGTACACATATATTTAATATATAAATTTATTTTGCTAGTTGCAAAAAATGACATCTGCACATACATACTATGTTTTGAAACGCACTTCTTCGATTTTCTTTTAATACGTTTTTTTTTTATAAAATAAAGCGCCTTATGTGCCGATGTGGAGCGGCGTCTATCAAAACACAACGCTTCCTCATTTGTTGTCAATAAACAACACTCAACGGCTATTAAAAAGTGAAAACGTTTTAAAAATAAACTCAAAATACACCAACTACATAAATAGTGATAACATAGACGCCTAAAAACAAACAAACACACACACATGCATATACAAGAAAACCATAACATTAATTTGCAATAAATTCGCGTAAACGCTCAACGCTTGAACGTAAAATCGTTACGGCTACGCCACGCACCACGCAACGCGTCTGGCAGAAATTCTTCGAATTCCATTGGATTTTAATTATATTTTGTTGAAAGTTTTTATTTTATAGCATTTAAAAATTTAATTTTTTTTCTTCGAAAAAATAATTTTGTTTGGAAAATTTTCTTGCATGTCATGGCTATGGCTGGCGGGAAGCATTTCCAATGTGCAATTAAATGAAATTATATGCAATCGCCCAAAAGATTTAGGCAGTAAGTTATGCGCGTTCGAGGGTCAGTTGAGCATTTCAATTGCGAAAAATTCTGCATCAACATTGCAATTAGACGTATTTAAGTGTAGTGTGGGTGCTCAATAAGTACGGACATAAATACACATTCAATCAGCCTTGCAGCTGCACACATACATAAGTACGTACATATATACATACTTGTATGTATGCGGCTGTACAGCAATGCCCAGCATGAATGTGTAGTTTATTTTCAGCTCACTTATTAATCGCAAATTTTATGAAAATTTTATTGAGGTTTGTTTTTGCTTTTTTTTTTTTTTTTCAATGATGTTGCGAATGCGGTAATCTTTTTCAAATTCTTTCATTGCAAATATTCAAAGTTAAAAATTATTATTATTTTTTAGGTCAGATTCAGGTAATTTTTGAAGTGCTGGAAAAAAACAAATTCATATTGTGTAGTCGAAAAAGTATTTTCGTATTTCTAATCAAATTTTAACTTAATTCTTTTATATTTATACTAATAAATAAATAAGTACCATTTTGGTCGACCACTTTTTTTTTAATTGAAATTTGGGGTTATGGATAGTTCCAGAGAAGTCTATAATGAATACTCTCTAAAAATTTCAAGTAAATCGGTCCAGTAGAACTTGATAAATCGAGGCTATCGTTTGGAACTATGTATATGTTTTAAAAAAGACAATTTCGTGCAAAACGCGTTTAAAGTTTCGCGGAAAGCCGAACCAGTTTGGTTGGCCGATCCAGAAAAATACCTACATCTCCGAAAATAATTTAAATGTGGAGAAGTCTTTTTGTAGACATATTTTTGAATAGTTAAACTTTGAAAATATAAAAAAACACGATTTTTTTAAGACTAGAATACCCTCTTAAATATGTATGTAATTGAAAATTTCATGTACAAAGGTTTTTTAAAGTAAAAGTATTCGCTGCAGCCTTTTTCTGCCATGAACAGGGCGTATTAAGTTGACCACGAAGTTTGTAACACCCATGTAAACACGTCGAAGACACTATAAAGTTTATATATATACAAGTATGAATGATAAAGGTGGCAAGCTAAGTCGATTTCGTCGACACGAGGGGGTCTGTATATGCGCGAACTCGTCCATAAGTTTTTGAGATATTGACCTGAAGTTTTGCATATGTCCTTTTCTCCGCAAGCAGCTCTTTATTTCTTGAAACCGGCGATATCGGAGCACTATAAGATATAGCTATCATACAAACTGATCGTGTTCGTGTAAGGAAAACTTTTTTATTTGATATCTATAAATTGGGCATAGATTATTGTCCAAGATAACACTAAAATCTAGTGAATAGTTATGCGTTTTTTATGAAAATGAAATACTAATTTTCATTAAGAAAGTAAAAATAAAATATTGTTGAAAGAATTAAGTATTAGCTTTTTACACATCTTGAGCACCTTTCTGGGAATTTGTGGATACCATGCCAATAGAAATTTTCGCCTTTTGAAGCAAACCAATCAGACACCCAATTTTCGACTTCTGCGTGGGAATCAAAGTGCTGCTCAGCCAAAGCGTGTCCCATCGATGAAAACAAATGGTAATAGAAAGGGGCCAAGTCTGTTGAATACGCGTGTGGTGTGGCAGCTCCCAGTTGTTGTGATAGCGGCAGCATTCTGCCGAGTTGACAGTCCTTGGCGGGTAAAACAAACCGGGTGCGTTCCGGTTACGTCGGAATATGTCGTGGGAACGGCCAAGTACTTTTAATGTAACCTGAACCGATTTTGCTTTGTGTGCAAGTGTATTGTCGTGTAACAAAATTACTCAGCTGTGTCTTCTGGCCCATTATTCTGGACGTTTTTCGATCAATGCACGGCTCAAATTGATCATTTGTTGTTTGTAGCGATTAGTACACTCAGTCCTTTTTTTACGCGATTTTTGGTTCTGCCACTAATCGCGTAAAAAAAAATCGCGTAAAAATGGTTAGTTTTCCAATATTAACTGACGAATTGGTTCCGAATATAAAAAATATCGCGTATAACAGAATATACGCGCAAAAAAATTTCAAAAACAATACAATAAGTTTTTTCAGACTTATGATTTATTCATTCATAGCAAAATAAAAAATACAAAACAAAAACCATATATAAAAGAGAAGAAAATAGAAAATAGGTAGATTTATTGAAAAAACCGTTGAATGCTGTTTAATCACTGTCATTATCCGTAGTGGAAATTATTCTTAGCCGCTTATTTTGATGGCCGGCACTGATATCACTAGAATTTGTATCAGAATCAATAGTAAGAACTATGGATTGATGTTCTGATTGACGTAGCATCTCCGACTGAGTTTGCACCATAAATTCAGTTAATTTTGTTTGAATGCTTCTTTTTGGACCCAATAAATTCCGATGTAGTTCTTTATATCTTAACATGCAGAGACTCAATTCGTTTTGAAAAATTCGTGCACGTTCGGCATCAGTATCATTTGCTACAAAATAATTTTCCAATTCTACTGCAAGTTTAAGAGCAAGCAAAAAACGAAAAAAAGCAATCGCGTTAAAGTGAGAAATTCGCGTAAAAAAAGGAATTTGCGCTGCAAAAATAACCGCGTTAAAGTGAAATAGCGTAAAAAGAAATCGCGTAAAAAAGGACTGAGTATTCGCAGTTTCACGAGGTTTTAGAAGCTCATGATATACCAACATGCCTTCTGATCCAACCAAACACAGAGCGTTGCCTTCCTACCGAATCGATCTGTTTTTGCAGTCGTTGTTGATGGTTGTCGCGGATTAACCTATGATTTTTACCGCTTAGAATTCTTAAAATAAATCCATTTTTCATCGCCAGTGATCATTCGATACAAAACTGATTTTCTTTCATGCCTTTGAAGCAAATTTTCCCAAGTGTTTTTTCGGTTTTGCATTTGTCTTGCATTCAATTCATGTGACACTCATTTTCCACACTTTTGGATCTTACCCTTAGCTTTCAAACGGCCTGAAATTGTTGGTTGTGCTACATTTAACATGGCTGTCTTTTGCTTTTGACTCAAAGTATCATCTTCACCCAATATCTTCAAATTTTTTTGGCGATCTTCCACGTTCTTCATTTCTTATATTAAAATTATTATCTCTGCACCGTTGCAACCATCTTTTGCATGTCGCTTCTGATATAGCATGATCACCATATGCCTCGTCAAGCATTTGCAGCACTTTTCTTCAAATGGAAACAAAAAATTATTGGTTTCCGCAAATCATCACTTTTCGTTACAAAATTTGACATTTTCAATACAATAAAAAATATGAAAATGTTTATTCAATGAATGTTGACTGATGTCACGCCAAAAGCACGCAACAAATGTTCACTACCAACACATTTGTCTCTCACTTCATACCGCTACACCTCGTGTTGCTATAATAAATGCGCCTGTGAAGGGTATTTATAGCTTCGATGTAGCCGAATTAATTTTTTTTTCGCCAATTTTTTTTTTAGCAAATAATAAGTTTATAGCCATAAGATCGTTGATTTTCGCTTAAACGTAAAGAAATTCCCGGTATTATATTGATAATTTCCGAATTTCACAGAATTGCCTGCCAAAGCATATGATGCAATACAATCAACAACACATTATCTACTTAATTATTATACAAGCACATGTGTACTCGTATATATACATATATGGGCATGGAAACTAACAATTCAGCAAACATAGTCTGACGCCTAGTATTTGCAGTTGTTTGTCAATGTGTATCTATTTATTTACATGCAAACATACATGGTTACATACATACATAGTAGCCTGGAAATTAGTCACATTTATTGACACACCATTTTTTCGTTATGCCTCCACGCTGTTTCACCTCCCGAGCTATGCCCCGAACGTGCTGTTGTGCATTAATTGTCACTTTCGTAATCAAAAAATGGAAATTTTTAATTTATTCAAGTCACTGTAAGCTTGCACTGGTCGCTTCTTCCTTTACGACTGACAAGTTGCTTATCCACTTACTTATAGTTGTAACATTTTATTATGTATTCCTATTCAATTTTCTTAGACATTTCAACTGTCATAAAGGGTTTTTTTTTACACATGCACACACCCACGCTTAACAATTATTCGTGACGTAAATTGCATTAGCTTTTAGTATTTCAAAATTCCCAAACCTGTTTCTTGTTACTATAGGCATCAAGTAAACCCCATTTACCTGCACGATCAGTAAGAACTGGGCACGACTTCGTCTACCCTGACGTTTCAGCGATTCGTCATTCATTTTTGTGTGTTGCCATATGCCATCAACGGCTATTGCAATGTACTATGTAAGTTTGTATACGTATGTATGTCACTGGCACTGCATAATGTCGCCTGACACCTTCTGCCACCTGCACGGGGCCTAACATCTGAATGTCAAGAAAACAAAACTCTCTGCTATGTACATACATATATAAAACGTATGTTCTAGGCCTTTGTATGTATATTATATATATTATGTGTGTTTGTACACATACGGGTACCTAAATTTCACTGTCACGATAACCAAGTAATTGAGAAAATATTTTCCATAATTCGTTTGTAGTCAATGAAAAATGCGCATTTATTTATTTAGTTTGTTATTTGTTGATTTAGATAAGCTTTGCTTTGATATGAATGAACTTGACGCTATTTGCGTATATTATTTTCGCATGCCATAATGAAGCTTTTATACAATTGTTCTATTTTTAAAAATCGACTAATATTGTTGCGATTGAGGGACTTTAAAATATTAATACCAATATTAGATTTCGATCACAAGTTTTTATGTTCTACTATGCATCTTTTCTCGCTTATTTGTGTTTCGAAAACTGCAAAATGGCAAATAGATCGTCGTCACGCCACTGTTGCAAAAGATTAGATCTCTAGGAACAAGCGATGCGTTACCTTCAATCAAAACTTTTTGAGTGAATGGCTATTGGACAGTATCCAGTAAGGACCCGTACGATTGCGACAAAATTAACTCCGCTAAAGGCAATTAGTTCAGGCGATCTCTTGCGTTGTACTCTTGGCCAAAAGGATCTCGCAGTCGCACAGGAGCTGGTCGTCAACCAGCGCCTGCTAAGCGAACGCAGATCCAACTCGGTCCCATTCCGATCGGCTGGCAACTGCAGCCAACAATTTAGCTATGATCCGGCACCCAAAATGAGTCTGATGATAAAGTAGCTTGATGCTTTTTCTAGTGTGGATAAACATTCCTTGACAGTTAGCGAGCCAGCGCTAGTATTGCCGCTCTGCTGTCGGAATGAATAGTCACCACCCTGAAAGAGAGGCTGCAGTTCACAGCAGTACGTCTATCGCCATCTTAATAGCAGCCACTTCTGCTTGAAAAAATCAACCTTCCCAACCAGCTTTGGCTCATCCGCGAAAAAGTAAAGTTTTATACGATCTCTTAAGGAAATAATCTTTGATCCACACCGAATGATCTAGTTCTAGTTATATAATTGTATTTAGTCGGCAGCAGCTTTATGGAGCCGATAGCTGCTGTCCTAAAGATTTTTGAATATCATTGGTGTATATATATTATTGTGAGAAAAAAATAGTAAGACTTTTTATTTTTAAATTACGCGCGAAAGTCCATTCGTCGAAATATTTTTTTTCTAGCTTGGTATGACTGTCAATAAAATAAAATAAATTTGTGCTTAAGAATCGACGATTTAATAATCAGAGATCTTACCGGAACCATTGGAATATCGGAAGGATCAGTGAAAACCATTTTGAAAGTTCATTTGTGCCTAAGAAAAGTGAAAACACGATTGGTTCCAAAATGTCACACTTTTTTCAACAAACATCGTCCCGATAACGATGGGTAAACAATGCTTTCCGACTACCATGATGTCATGAAACATATTATTACTGGCGATGAGTCTTGGATCAATACTACGACCCGAAAACAGACAATGAATCAGCCGAAAATTGTGGTAAAGATGAGCCGAAGCCGGAAAAATAATGTCAAAGCTAGTCAAAAATTAAGGTTAAGCTCACAGTTTTCTTCGATTATCGAAGTGTGTTGCACTCCAGATTCATTCCGACCGGCCAAGCTGTCAACAAGGCATACTATTTGAGTGTTATGCGTCATTTCCGCGAGCTTATTCGTAAAAAAAGGCCAGAATAATGGGCTGACAACTCTTGCTTTTTGCACACGATAATACACCGTCGCATACTGCATTGATTCTTCGTGAGTTTTTCGCGAAATTTTCAACCAATTTCGTGCCCCAACCACCGTATTCGCCTGTTTTAGCTCCACGTGAATTCTGGCTATACAGCAAACTGAAACGACTACTCCCGGGAAACCGTTTTTAGTAAATTGGAGCCTTTAAACATAAATCGCTCCACGCATTGAAGGCCATTCCGGAAATTGACTTTAACAACTGTTTCGAGAATTGGAAGAAACGTTGGCACAAGTCTTTTGGGACCAAGGGGCATTACATTGAGGGAGACGACATAAATTTTGAAGAATAAATTAAAATTTCTAAAACAATGAACAAAGTCTTACTATTTTTTGCTCATAGTAGTAAGAGTACATACATACATACATAAAATGATCTACATTTATCTAAACTTTCCAGTTGTAACAATCTCTGCTACTCAGCTGCCCTTCTCAGAATTGCACGGTGGTTTTCCGTTTAAGAATTTTTCCAAATTGCTAAATTTTCATTCATAGAATAGCAATAAATGAAAATTCATTGAATCCATACATATTGAAAATTTGTTTTAACGATAATTTGCGTCTTTTGTTAAACATTTCGGAATAATAATTGAATTATGCATAATTTGTCGAATGTAAATACAGACAGCTGTTCGCTTACGCTCCAACTGCTGCCGAACATTGTTGTAGCAACAGGGGATTGAATTAGAAAATTAGTATGTAAAGTTGGTATTAAGACCCAACTGGATCTATTGATTCGTTGATTTGTATTATATTATTACGAAATCATATATCAAGCAGGGAATAAGCCAGATTGTGGTAAAATATCAAAGCAATTTTCTTTGTTATACACTCGTATTTACGACTAGTGTGATTTCTTATTACTTAGCTATCTCTTTATGGATATTCAAAATAAGATCATAAAATTCTTGATTTTACGCATTCATGCTTGAAATTCATATGGCATCAGTATGACTAAGTTTTGAAGTGACAAATAAATACGATCATATATAGTGATGCATGATCGGTGAAGATCGTGCTGAAAAGCACGTTTGCTCTCCTCTACAAATGCTACTACTACACAGTGCAGTTAATGGGTGAAATGAACTTAAAACTGCAGTTTATGCAGATCACGTATCCCTAGCGGGTGTGTATTATACACATCCATACGTTTATGTGCACAGGCTTAAAGTCTTACAAATATATAGGGTTTTTCAATAAGAGCGCTAAAAAGAAGCATTCGATGCCATTATATATGGAACTCGATTTCTTTTGATTTTGCATGGCCACCACAGGTACACTTGCAGAAGTCCAGACGCCGAACCAAATTTTCGACGGTTTTCAAGCATAAATCGGCCGATACTGCTACAATTTCACGTTCGATATTCTTATGAAGTTAATCAATCGTCGCTGGCTTGTTGGCATAGACCATAGACTTGACGTAACCCCACAGGAAATAGTCTAATGGCGTCAAATCGCACGACGGAGGCGGCTAATTGACTGAATTATTTCGTGAGATAACACGTTCACCAAACTTTGTTCGATTGTGACATTAGCTGTGTGGCTTGTGGCGCCGTCCTGTTGGAACCACATATTGTCCAAGTCCATATCATCCAATTCGGGCCAAAAATATTCGGTTACCATTGAGCGGTAGCGATTCCTATTCACAGTAACGTACCGGTCTTAGTCTTCACGGAAGAAGTACGGCCCAATAACGCCGCCGGCCCATAAACTGCACCAAACCGTATTTTTCGGAATGTAATGGTGGCTCATGAATAAAGAATTTCATTGATATCCTAAACCGTTTGTTTTTTATTAAAAAAGGCGAGGCCACTGACTTCGAATTTCAGAAGTGAATTTTAATATTCGCGACTCGTTGGTAGATCGTATATCTTTCCATAATGAAATAGCAAAACTTACGGAAGAGAAATGTCTAAAAGACGGGAAAAAATTTGGCATCGTTTGCTGTCCCTATCGATTTACTTTTGTAGTGCGGCATTGAAAAACCCTTTAAAAGGGAAAAAGTGTTTGCTTTTGCTCTTGAGGATTTACACTTCTATGCCCATATTCCAGCGTTATTATTCTGATTTTCAACGTAATTCATTTGCAAAGCAATTAATTTCTTGAGTATCGTTCTGTTTTTTTTTTTTTCTAATTACGACTAATATGAACATAATCACATAACAATATACGCCATAACCTAGGCACTTATCGGAATTTATTGTAAATACTCGTACACAATTGCGGCGCCGATCTCCACCTGATTTCGGAGAAAGGTGTGAAGCAAATTCCTAGTGAGGAACGATCCAATCGAGCGATCTGTTGAGCTTTCGTGTTCATTGGATTGGTAGGCCGGTGTGTGTAGATGCTAGGGGGCAGGTAACCAGCCGGAGAATTTACTTAAATTGCTGTGCAGCAGCAAAGAATTCAGTTTAATGCTGGCGAGCAGTGCGTGCGTAACATAGCAAAACTTTGCAGAGCGGAAAACTGATAAATAATCTTAAAACCTAAAAAAGTAGCAGTACTTGAACGAATTTATTGCAAATTAAAAGTTATACAATAGTTGCCATAGCAACTTATTACAAAATACAACTCACAAAATAATTGAAATTAAATTCTTAAAACAGCCACGAAATACACAATATAAACTATGTTTGAGACAAATCAGTTTGAAGTTAAAAATGACGCATTTGAAAACGGTAAATTGTGCAAAAATTTAGAGATCGTTTCAAAACACGAGCCTAAAGATTCAAAACACCAAAGACATAGCAAAAATACTGCATTAAAAAACGCTACAAAAACAAAGCATAATAAAAATAATATCAACTCTCAAGAAACTATAACTAAGAATAAAAAAAATTATATAAACTCTCAAGAAACAATAACAGAGAATTTAAAAAATAATAATAACAAACAACAACATATACAAAACGTGCAACAAAACCAAAAACTCCACGAGAAACTACTCAAACACACACCAACAACAAAGCCCAACAACATTGCCAATATGGTCGAACGGTTTGTTGAAACACTCAGTCAAATTAATGATTCGGCTGTCTTCGATGCCAGCTTCGAGATCAAACACCTGCCGGAGACACCACAACGTCTGCTGCGGCATCGCTGTGTCACCGAAGTGGATCGTGAGAGCCTTGCACGCTTCGTACGTAACTTTGAGGCGCGCCAACAACACCACCAACAGCAGGTGCAACAGCAAGATCAACAAGAACAGACGCAAACACAGAATACGTGCCGCCGCAACAGCAGTAGCGCGCGCACAACACCAAAGAGTTCCCCATATCTGTGTCGCAAAGCAAAAGCGCTCTACCAGAATGTCTTCAACGGCGGCAATACGAGTCAGCAAAGCAGTCGTAGTAATTCACCGTGGCTGCGCGGCGCCAACACACCAGACACACAATCTACACACTCCGATTTGGGTTCGGCCGATAGTCAAACGCACTTGGATGAACTGGCTGCTGCAGAGCTAATGCCAGCGCCAAAGGAGCAAAAGTCTAAATGTTGCAGCCATTTTCAGCGCTCACAATCCGAACGCTCCAGCTATCGTTCAGCGGTCAAAGTATTGCAGTTTTTCTCCGGCAAAAAGAAGTGCAAATCAAATAAAACGAAAGCGGTTGCTGCAACAACAGTTACGTCGTCGTCGTCACCACTACCGTTACGCGCAACAGCGCTCGGCTGTCAACCGCTACCGCAATCCGATGTGGAAGACAATATCGAAGACGACTACTACTTTGAGGGCGTGCATGTTGAAGACTATGATGATAATGATGTTGTGCTTGCTGATATAGCGGCGGCACAGCAAGAGCAAGATGAGCATGATGACGGTATTTCTTCGGCCAGCTCGAATATCACACAATCCAGCGGTCGCAGTCAGAATCACACACCAGACTCCTCATTTGAATTGCACTCACCGCTGGTGCCCACCTTCAAGGTCACACCGCCACAGCACACCAAAGGTTGTCGCAATCCCGCCTATGAATTGGCGCGCTTCCTGCGCGGCTCCTTCCATGCCAAACGCGCCTCAGTTACGAAGTTGCGGCGCTCCATCAGTGATCCCGATACATTTGAACAAATTGATTTTACGCAACCGCCGACATGTCAACGCCGTAAAAACAGCAGCAACAGCAACAACCAAACCATAAAAGGTGTAAAATCAGCGGAAATAGCAAGCTTAGCCGCCGAGTCAGCACAGACCATACGCGTGAGTCACATCTAACTACTCATCTACTTCTACTCCCACAATACCACTCTCCTGCATACACCCCTAAACCCGTTATGCGCCATATACTAGCTCTATTGTGCATAGTATTGTTCAACTTTTAAGGTTTTACGACTTAGTTGTCAACTAAAATGGGTTGGAGGCGTGCACCAGAAGCCACAATGCCGTATTTTCCATTTTCCCCTACGCACACCAACATATGGACATATTTGTTAATTTATTATTGGCGCATATCGGTTTACTCTACTATAATTAAGTTTGTTTTGTTGTAATTTGATAATAGGAAATATGAAATTTTCCAAATAACGGTATACGTATGCATTAGTGTAACGATTATGCCACGCGACACGCCGCCCCATATGGTGTCGTACAGTCATTATTACATATACATACATAGTACATAAGCATGCGTGCATTGCTAGCTGCTTTTTCTGATATTGACTTCAACAAATAATACAAATACTCTAGTAATTAAAATACCTTTAAGTGTATAAGTTTGTAAGCAAAGTGTAAGTGTGTTAGTCGTATGAGATTTATAAATTTCACAGAAATTTAAGCTTTTCTCTAGAATTGCTTAAATTCTAATAACTAAATAAACATTTGTTAAAATTATGGATACAACAACAGCTGTTCTTGATTCATATAAATATTAATGGTTTTTTAAATTCTTCGAAATTCTCTCACATCGTCGCAATACTTTTAGATCAACAGCAAGCGAGTAGTTTCTGCTTCCTTTAATAAACCATTTGGAGAAAACTTTTTAGTACTTTGCGCATGATTGCTCGTTGGCTGAGCGATGCATGGCACACCGATAATTTATTGAAAGTACTATTGTCGACTTGAAACTATGGATTGTCTCTGTAATGCGGTTGAGTGTGTTACGTCTTCAGTTAATTTCATTTTATCAACTGATTGCTTGCTCGTTTAAAATTTAATTAGTTGTTCTATGGTTTCTATGGTCTGAAAGTGGCCAGTTCACTTTACTATTGGATCTATCAACTGAGAGACGATAATTTTGGTTTTCTAAATTTTCCTGATTTTCGTTCAATTTTTTTTTTGTAAAAATTTCATTTCAAATTATCAAGTGTACAAATTTTTTTTTTCGTTATGTTTGATGTGTTTCCCTTATAAAAATTAAAATAAATTTTTCAATATAAGCTGGCGGATTCCATACGGTTGAAAACATCATCTTTCGTTGTAATAATCACATATATTCTCATAAAAATAATGGTCCATATCAAGAGAGTTACAAAAACCATTTTCCTAACTAGTATTCTACATATACTTGTAGTCTTCCAAAATTGAGTAAACGAAAATAACGCCAACTTAGCACTACACAGTTCGCGGCCTAAGCAACTTCTAATAACCGATGTTTAGCTTTATCGATATTTTTAGCAGGATCGCCAGTTGGAATTGTTTAATTGTACACTGGTTCTAGAGTAGAAAATTTACATCTAACACAGTTTTTAAGTCGAAGTTTTATAAACATCAATATATTCCGTTTAAAATTATCGCTCTGCACAAGCAAGTATATCGATTTTATTTTGTTTTGCTCCACCTCATTTAACTACTTAATATTCCACAGCAATGTGCTTTTTTCTACCACTTTCGATTCAAATAACGCGATATCTGACTTCCGAATATGGCACGCAAGTCCAAACGTTTAGCGTTTCACACAAATTTGGCTTTAGTGAATTTCTTACTTGGGAGCTAACGCTTTTTGATTATAAATTTACTAAATAAATATTATGTAAACGCGTGTCACAGGAAATTAAAAACCGCGGCTGCGTCTTATGGTCAAAAGTCCAATTTTGGGCAACTATTAGAAATGTTGTCATTCCAAACTTTCTGCTGGCTTATTTCTGTTTAAGACTGACGTATAAAAAAAAATAGTCTTAAAGGCGTTAAATTGATCTTGGTGGCCAACTGCCCATGCACCCGAAAAATGCACTGTTTGGTGTGGTTTGTACGCTGGTGGAATTTTAAACCGTAATTTTTTTCAAACTGTTGGACGCAACGTTACGGTGAATGGCGATCGCTATCGTTCGATGCTAACAAACTTTTTGTTGCCAACAATGGACGAACTGCACTTGGTTGACATGTGGTTTCACCAAGATGGCGCTACATGCCACACAGCTCGCGATTCTATGGCCATTTTGAGGGAAAACTTCGGAGAACAATTCATCTCAAGAAATGGACCCGTAAGTTGGCCACCAAGATCATGCGATTGAACGCCTTTAGACTATTTTTTTGTGGGGCTACGTCAAGCTCACAGAAATAAGCCCAACTATTCCAGCTTTGAAGATCATTTGAAGAAATTCCGGGTCCGTAAAATGCTCGAAAAAGTCATCGCCAAAAATATGTTTTCAATGGACCATCTAAGACGGTAGTCGGAAATATTGTTTTAATGAAATTATCGAAAAAAGTGTGTGATTTGGGAACCAATCGTTCTTTCAAATTTCTCAGAACCGATGAATTTTGCAAATTTTATCAAAAAAGTTTATTCACCCGATATAATATAACTTTCCCCGGAGCAGTCGTTTGTGTTTGCTGA
The DNA here is from genome assembly GCF_024586455.1 of Bactrocera neohumeralis. Classification (NCBI taxonomy): domain Eukaryota; kingdom Metazoa; phylum Arthropoda; class Insecta; order Diptera; family Tephritidae; genus Bactrocera; species Bactrocera neohumeralis. Next base: position 13,182,746 of record NC_065919.1, on the reverse strand, counting down.
ATAGCCAGAAGTCACACGGAGCTAAATCAGGCGAATACGGTGATTGCGGCACGATATTGATTGAAAATTTGGCGAAAAACTCACGAAGAATCAATGCAGTATGCAACGGTGTATTATCGTGGTGCAAAAACCAAGAATTGTCGGCCCATAATTACGGCTTCTTTTTCCAAGGCTCCAAGACTCATCGCCAGTAATAATATGTTTCATGACATCCTGGTGGTAGGAAAGCATTGGTTAACAGGCGTTGTAGGGACGCTGCTTTTCGAAAAAATTTCATTTGTCTTAGTCCCAATTAATCTTTCAAAATGTTTTTTCACTGATCCTTCCAATATTCCAACGATACCAATAAGATCTCTGACTGTTAATCGTCGATTCTCAAGCACCAATTCCTTTATTTTATTGACGTGTTTATCATCAATTGATGATGATGGCCGTCCTGGACGTGGGCGAACCTCAAAATTTAATGAAACTTCACTTGCACTTTATATACTTCAGAAAAACAAGCGTATACTGAACACTAATGATTATTTTGGTCTAACATTTAGCACAGATGTCACTGACAAGCTAGAAAAAAAATTTCACGAATAATTTTTTGTTTTTTTGTAGTAATTGCTTATTTTATGTTATCTCAGCCTGCTAAACTGTGTTGATAATTTCTATTAATATTTTCAAATATTCATAAATTTTTCCGCTTTATGTCGCACGCCTTGCTCTTGAATTCCTCTTAATTAATTTTATTGTCATCTCAATTGTAAACACAACGCTGATAAGATCTTGGCAAATCAATTAGTAAGAATTGCACTTATTGCGCTATTGTCTTATTGCAAAATGCCTTTACGACATTCACTAGACAATGCAAGTCTCGACCACGCTCACAAATCTTCCATTTTATTATTTTTAATTTACATAGCTCTTCATGTGTGATTCGCATGCCCAGCGCTATTTCTGTTAATTGAAATCCATTTATTTTTAATTTTTCAACATTGGATTATTGTTTTTATTACTCAAATAAATGTAGATATATAAATTTAATATTTACTTTTTAACTTTCCCACATTCTTATTAGTTTTCATTTGTTTTGACTTGGTAAATAATTAATATGTTATTGTCTTTCCGATCCTTAATCAAAAAATATAAAAATCAGTAACAGAGCTCATCAACAAGCACACATTGGTTTAAGGGGTTACATGAGTTTCCTCGGGTAAAAAACAGCCTTTTTCAACAATTTTTTTCTCATATAAAAAATTAAATATTTTATTGGAATTTTTTTATTGTTATTAACAAAGAAATTCTGGAATTTTTGGAAAAAAAAATATTTAAACTCGGTCATTGCGACACTATTTCCGGTGACCCCTCGGAAAAAAATTGGAGTTTTAGCAGACAGTTTTACAAAAAAATTAAAATTTCAGTGACAATTTCGCGACATTTTTTTTTTCAAATAGTTGTTATCGAAAAAAAACGAAATCCTTCGTCCAAGTCTTTAAAAATTGTATCACCAAGACCTATGTAAAATTTCATGAAGATTGTGTCAACCGACTTCAAAAACACAGTTTCGAGAAAAACGCGTTTAGAGACGGCGCAACTACATAATATATATGTACATATGTATGTATACCCACGGGTTGCATCCAACAAAACATTTTTTCCTAGTTCTTTCTGGCCAAGTTTTTTGATATAATTTGCCTTCAAGTTGAATTAGGTTCACTTAAGGGGCTATACCAGTGTGACGCATGAAAAATTAAGGGACTTTTGTGAATTTTTGAAAGAAAGTACTAGATTGAATGTTTCGACGTTCTATGGACGTAATAAAGTATATATTTAGCTATATTAAAATTTTTTTTTTACAAAAATATTGAAAAATAACGGAGTTATGTGCTGTCTGCGGAAGTGCCGAAAAAAAAGTTCCTCAACTGCTGGCATGATTCCGGTCGAATGAGTAGCTGAAACAAAAAAATTCAAAATGTTTATTAAACTTAAATATATTTTCTATACAATGAATTACGATCTTTGAAAAATATCAAAAATTAAAAAAATGGCGTAATTTTGAAAAAAAAAAAATCGTTTTTTTACGAAAAAAAAGGTCGTTTTTTAATGCCAAATTGACAATTTTGCACCTCTGAGCGGTCGCTGTTTAGAACGCTGCCATTCAAAAACTATTCAAGTTACGACCTTGCCGATTTCACAGGATATTTTTGAATATATAAACGAAAAAGCAAAAAAAAAAATATTTTTGAAAGTGTCACACTGGTATAGCCGCTTAATGAGGAAAAAAAATGTTTTACGAAGACTTTTTCTTGATTTTGATTGATCAGTTTGAATGGCAGTAATATGTACCTATACTATAGTGCTTCGTTCAAAACAATTATTTTAGAGATTTTAGCGTTGCTTTGGACAATAAATAAATAAAAGCTTTCCATACATGGACTTGATTTAAAACGATCAATTTGTTTGGCAGCCATATCCGGTAGTGGTCCGTTATCCACGATGCCGGCGGATGAGCAATTTCTTGGATAGAAAAGTGCTTATGCAAAATTTCAGATCGATATGTCAAAACCTGAGAGAGTAGTTTGCGTATAAATAGCAAACAGACTGTTATAAACTTCGTGGCAAAAGTTAATATACCCTGCTCACCCTGAGCATAAATATCAAAATAAAACTATAAATAAGTAAAACAATAAACAGAGCGTCTGGTCACATAAATTCAACCACACACGCGCTCACATATACATATGTAAGTACATATTACATATATCTCCAGCTGCAAGTAATCAAGCGCATAAATAAAGGCGGCAGCCGGCAAAAAATGCAACACTTTCAAACTAAAGCACCGTAAAAGAGGCACATTCTCACAAACATATTTATATGTAGTATGTTTTTCATGTCTCTCAATTATCAGCTGAACTTCCATGTGATCTTTAATAAATAATAAAATGATATAAAATTCAAAAGAGACATGTTCGACGATAAAAGAGCAAATAGATAAACAACTGCAACGTTACTCAAAATCAAAAAAAAAAGATAGAAATGCTAAGAGAAGGATATTAGGAAAAATATAGTTCACCTAAGAGAGGGTATATGCTCTTAATACATATGACAGCCATATGAAAAGCGATAAAAATGCACAAAAAGTTAAAGACACACATTTTACAAAATATTTTTATTTTTTTAATGCTGATTTAGTTGTTAAGAGTTCCTCCGTCAACTTCTTCTCTACCCCTAGTTAAAATTTTCTATGCTTTCGATTTTGAAAAGTTAATTTGTAACATTGTCAGCTACAATTTGCAATATATAAAATCAATTAAAAGCAATTAAAATATATTAATTCTTAATGAATGTTAGTTTACGCTCTTTGCTTACTTCAAAAAAAACCGTATTGACCACTCTTCTATAAGAGAGTGTATTTTTTCTCATCATATATATGTACATTAAAATTCAAATTTGCGAGGGTGAACCAAATAATTACCAAAACGAAGTATCGCTAGCTTTTTTCATTATATTATACTAATACATACTACGAGCTGAGGTCGAGAAAAGAAAGGACAGCACAGTTTCTGAGGTAGGATTGAAAACAGGTTATCTGTATTTCCAACAAAACTAAGAGTGCTCAAGGAAAAATGTATATGGCAATATTGAGGGTAATGAAAAAATTTAAATATTTTGTATATAAACTTTTTTCACATAACCTCAAAAATTTTTCGAAAAATTCAAATAACCAAGTTTTGGGTTTTTTTTTTAAGTAAAGATTTCAATAAAGAAAAAGCTTGCGTATTTAAAAAAAAAATGTAAGAAATTTTGACGTAAGAATTTTTGTTTGAAAATTAAATTTCGCAAAAAAAAAAAGTTTGTAAGAGATAAAAATAAAAAATCCAAACTTGATTATTTTATTTTTTTACATAAATTTTGACAGTATTTGTAAAAAATCAAAACACAAAAATTACTATTTTTTATTTTTTCTATAGAACTCGTGGTTCTGTTTTTAACCTTTAAAAATTCAACCGAGCCCCTCTCATTCCATTTACCGACCTCAGATCAACAGAAAATTATTTTTCCTTTAATGTTTGTTATTTTATCTTACGTTTCCGTTTCATCCAACTATGGTTTTTTCTTATTTTCAGTAATTGAAAAATTATTCATATTTCAATAATTGAAAATATTCTGTTTAGAAACTCATGTACATATCTACATATGTATGTACATATATCATCATTATTTTATTATATTTTACTTTTCTATATTTATTATACCTAACTACGAGTACAATGAAATATTGCTTCCATACCTTCTACTCTACTTGCTGCTCCTCTCATTGTCAACATGACTCTCCGGCTCAACATGCTGTAAGAGCGTTTCTCATATTTAACTGAGTAACTGTCTGTGCCGCTTTAATAATTATTTTCCATATTTATTTTCCAAAAACATTTTACTCATACTTTTGCCGAAGCCCATTCATTCTGCATTTGTTTTGCTTTGCTTCTGTTTTTATTTTTGGCTTTTCTTTTGCATTTGTTTACTTTTCCAACTCACTTTTTGTGGCGTTTGGAGCGCACAGCTGGCAAATACAAAAGATTGACTTTACTTACTTACTGGCTTATGCGTGGCGAGTTTATTTGTGAAGTCAGCCAGCCAGTCAGTTATCGCCCGGCAGTTGGGTTTCGTTCGGTCTCGTACTCGCTCGCCAAGTCAGCTTTGTTATTTGGTCGTCGACGTTATTAAAAGTGCGGCTCGCAGTGTGCTACGTCAAGTGGAACCGTTCCACAGTATATGAGTATATACAAATAGTGCATACATACTTACGACACGTACTACGAGCATCGCTAGTGCGCTATACCGCAACGCTTATTTTATGATTTTCATATTTTTTTAGTTGAATATTAACTGCTGATTCTTTTAATATTGTTTTAATTGTTTTTCCTTGCAATTTGTGTTTCGCTGTCGTTATTTGTCGTTGCTTGTCGACTATAATGTTTTATCACTGCTGAAAGAGAAAAATATTGTTTTTATTTGTTAAACAAAAAAAATCATACAAATAGTGCTTGATTATTAAAAAATATATAGCAGTGAAGAAGTTAAACAACAAAATCGGCTCTTCTGAGAATTCGCTGGTACGTGCAAATTAACATTAAATCGCAAAAAATAAAGAAATGTTTGTATGCTATTGAGTTTGCATAAACAAAAAATTATGTATATTTTATGTCTCATCTACATTTTTAGTTTTTTTTTTTGTATTAATTTTTTAGTGTTTCAAAATTTAAGTTCTAAAATCTGCTGATAAAAAAAAATAAGTATAAAGTATATTTGTCATGAAGTGCCACAGAAATCACACAAATAATTTTTTTTTTCCAAAATTTTCAAAAAAAAAAGTAAATAAATAAGTTTTTAAATGTGGTTTATGACACGTCTGGGGTTTTTAGTCGTTTGCAAACATATTTTTTGTTTACTCGCGCAAACCGTTAAACATGAGACTTGCAATTTTTCTCAGAAAATGTATGAGTTCTAAATAAGATTTTTTTTTATAAAATGAAAATAATGGCATTAATGTGACATTGAAACCAATTATGTAAACTAAGTCTTTTACCAGTTCATCTGCGCTCTATTCAAAATAAAATAAATTTTAAAAGAAAAAAATTCTAAAATTCTAATATAAATTTCAAAAGTTCTTCTATACACGTCTCCGAGTTCATACATTCTAAAATGATCTGGATAACGCTAAATGACCAGCGGCATTCACGGTCTTACAAACTCCTGCATTGGATGGATTATAGCTTTGATGTGAAATTTTGATAAGGAATTAGTGTTTTGGATTTCGGTAGAACCCTGGGCCGGTGGTTGCGATATTCTGCCAACTGAGTATGCTGGGGTGACACTCAGCAGAAATGTCTAGTGGGCTAATGGCGCAACTACCTAACATGGCAGGCCTCGGAGTAAAAATCTTAAAATAGAGGTACCTGTGGGACCTAACACGACAAGACACTGCCGAGTTGAGGCACTATGCGCCTTCTTGTTACCCCCAAACGTCAATGGTCTCGGTAGGCGAATTCATGGGTATCAGCATTTACTTGGCACTGAGCAAATCGTTTTCAGTTTATTTCTAAGAAGCCCACAATAACAATAACAATCCATATGCAATACTGAGAAATAAAGAAAAGTTCATTGTTTATTTATTTTACAATATTTTATACATGAGCAGTTATTTACATACTAAATACTTGCATTACATTACGTATGCATATAATTCTGGCCAACTTGCAGTTCTTGAAACGCAGAAAGAATGTAGTGAAGAACTAATAGACACTGTCCTTAAGTTAACTGCTCATTCACGTCAATCGTCAATGACTTAGCAGCGGCGTCATTCGGTGCCGACAAAATTCTTACACACAAATGTAAATGGGTTGGTGTGCGTTAACGACGATCCTCCACAATCGTTGAGGCATTCAGTCAGTTTAGTACTCAGTCAGTCATCAATTCTCATAAAGACTTTGCGTAACCACTCATTTTGCATTTCATCAGCGTGCGAAACATTTAAATACACAATAACACTGAAATAAGTAATAAAAATCAAAAAGGCGATATACAACTAAATGTACACATATCTACACAAATACACGCATACATATGAATGTATATAAACTTGTAAATATAAATTGCAACTCAAATCTTCAGTGGTCTGCGAAATAAATAGAAATTAGCGACAGGCAACCGACAGCCGGCAAATAGCCTGTGCTCCAAGGTGGGAACGGTTCACCAGTATCTACATACATATATGCATTTATGTACATACATACATACTTATGTGTGTGTAGTATTATGCCTAAGTATAGCTAAACCTTGCTTTGCCTTGCTCTTGTCGCCTTTTTGGCGTTTATGGGAGCCTGTGTGTGTCATTCTCGCGCCCAAGCGCGGGTGTATAATCTCAGTTGAATCTTTATAACAAAATTGACCGTTACTAAAATAATATTGCATCGGTATACACATACATGCATATTTATATTTATAAGTTATTATAGTCATTAAAAAATTTGTTCGATTATATTTGGTAGTCGAAAAAGTCTTTTCGTTTTTCTAATCAAACTTCAATTTAATTTTTTTATGCTTATACTAATAAATAAATAAATATGTACAATTTTGACATTTCATCATGAATAGACTTACTAAAAGACGCTTGCAAATCATTGAATTTTAAAAAATAAGTGTTCGGTTCGAAATGTTTGTCGCGCTTTGTCAATTTATTCTTCGACAGCGATGAGGTCATTTCTGGTTGAATTGTAAATAAGCAAAATTTTTACATTTGGGGTGTTTTTGCAACCAGAATTTGTTCAAGAACATTTTTTTGCATCCCGAAAAATGCACTGTTTGGTGTGGTTTGTACGCTGGTGGAATCATTGGACCGTATTTTTTCAAAGATGCTTTGGACGCAACGTTACGGTGAATGGCGATCGCTATCGTTCGATGCTAAAAACTTTTTGTTGCCAAAAATGGAAGAATTTTGAACTTGGTTGACATGTGGTTTCAACAAGAAATGGCGCGACATGTCCACACAGTTCGCGATTCTATGGCCATTTTGAGGGAAAACTTCGGAGAACAATTCATCTCAAGAAATGGACCCGTAAGTTGGCCTGCAAGATCATGCGATTTAACGCCTTTAGACTATTTTTTGTGGGGCTACGTCAAGTCTTAAGTCTACAGAAATAAGCCAGCAACTATTCCAGCTTTGGAAGACAACATTTCCGAAGAAATTCGACCTAATGAAAATATTAAAAAAGGCCGAAATGCTCGAAAATCGTTGCCCAAAATTGAGAGATTCCGAAGGACCACTCTCGCAGTCCGGTCAACATTTAAATGAATTTATCTTCAAAAAGTAAATGTCATGAACCAATCTAACGTTTCAAATAAAGAACCGATGAGATTTTGCAAATTTTATGCGTTTTTTTTTTTAAAAAATTATCAAGCTCTTAAAAAATCACCCGATATTTGGTAGCCGAAAAAGTCTTTTCGTTTTTGTAATCAAACTTCAATTTAATTTTTTTATATTTATACTAATAAATAAATAAATATGTACAATTTTGCAAAGAGATCCCTCAATTTGGATATTGTAAAAGACACCAAAGCTATGAATTTTGTAAAAAATAATAACAGTAAGAATTTTGTACGAAGCGGTGTCAATCATTCTTCGAAAACCAAGTGTGTCATATCGGAGTTTTTGTATACAAAAGTTTTTTACTTTTTTCTGTGTTTTTAAACTATGTAGTATATTTGTTAATGAACATTTTTTTATGCCGAAAACACATTCAAAAGTTTGATATTTTACATTGTGATAAAAAAAGCACCCGAAATTGTAATTAAATTTCGCGATTAAATGATATTTCAAAAACAATGTTCAAAAAAAAATTATTTTGGTAAGTTGGTAGGTCTGTCCTTAACTACAAAGCCAAATATGAGCGCGATCTGTCCACCAGTTTATTTACAGCAGCTGCTTAAGTCGGTGCACCTCAGTAATGGCTTTGATTTTTAAAATGGATAAAAAATAAGAAAGAAGAATTTGTGTAAAATTTTGTATTTCTAACCGAATTTCGTGTGCGAATCGTTGCGAATGTTGGAAAAGGCTTACGGTGACTCAGTTTTATCAAAACCAAAGCCTGCAAAGACGGTCGAGAGATCGTTGAAGACATGCCTCTTTCAGAACGACCTTCGACCTGATGAAAATATTAAAAAAGAGTGAAGGATATGGTGCTTGAAAATCGTGAGGCAAGTGTTAGAGAGATGGCAAGAGAGCTCGTCATCTCTCGCGAGTCCGTTCGAATGATTTTGGTGGATATTTTGGGTATGAAACGCGTTCTTGCTCGACTCGTGCCGATAAAGCTGAATTTTTTTCAAAAAGAGTCCCGTAAACAGGTCTCTTTAGACATGCTTGATCATTATCATGCATTATAACTGCCGATGAAACATGAGTATATGAGAGTGACATGCATACATGCTACCAACTATTTCCTAAGAGTTTGTTACTAAATTACCTCTATAGAGAAATATTCTTATGACATATATTTTAAGTATTATTATACACATGTTCTTATATAACGTAAAATGACGACAATTTATTGTTCGGAAAGCAAAACAAAGAAATAAATACCTTAATTGAAGGGACAAAGATTAATTGTAGAGTATATACATATATAAGGGTTTACTTATATCTAAAATTTGACGCTCAGAGCTTCTTTAGAAAATATTTTCCAACAAATACTACAAACTGCAACCCTTTCACAAATTTCACCTATTTTTCAATCACACTGCTGATCTAAATAACAGTTTTGAAACTCGAAAGCACAGTAACTCCCAAAAGTTAATCTTCTAAATGTTTATTACATAAAATTATTTTAAGCAGCATTGTTTTTTCACTGCTTGTAGCGTATTACATGAGCTTTAAAGTTAATTAAAGTACCTACATTATGTGTTTAAAGATACAGAGTACCAATACACAGAGTACAATAGCAATTTGTCGCTTGGCTCAAATTACAGCATAATAGCAGCCACTGTTGGATTGTCATCTTGGCAAAAAGCCGGCATATCGGTTAGCAAAACCACACAAGAAAGGTGTTAAAGCATAGCATAAAATACTTTGGCTTTGCAAACACACATACCTACTATCTGCATAAATATGTAGATATGTAAAAAGACAGAAATGCCGCTTCACTTCACTACCGGTGCACATATTTTCCCAGCAATGTCGCATTTCCTTATTTCTCAGGCATTTTTTCTTCACCCAATAGCCACACACACATATATATATACACATTTCTTAAGCGCTTTGTTTCTGTTGGGCTTACTTGTTGCATATTGTCTAGCTTTTTAATACATTTTCAATTAATTATTGTTGCCATTGTTTTTGTATTTGTATATAAAAGCTTTTGGCCAGCTTGAAGCGTAAAACAACTTACCCACATTCACATATATATGTACATACATACATGCAATTACATTTCTTTGTTTTATAACACTCGTGCATTTACATGGGCTTCTTAGCAAACTCTGCTTTGTGGCGTCGAATTACCGCCGAACGCTGAGAACTGAAACCTTACAAACAACAAGTGTTCGATAGCAAAATGTTGTTGTGCAGAAATGTGCAGCGTACGCATTATGAAATATCAAAAATAAATAATGTTACAAAATCACACTTGCTTCTGGATTGAAAGGAATAAAAAATTGCCTTTTTTTCTGAAATTGAATTTTTTTTTTTTCAAATTTGAGTTTTTAGCCCTTTTGGTTAGTCATATCCAGATAGTTTATGGTAATTTCAACAAATTTTTTTCGGTCTCAAATCTCAGTGACTTGTGAATATGTCTGTATTCTGGTCATTAAAAAAGCAGATAAGCGATTTTTTCGGTCCCATCCTTGCTTTAGGTATTTAGTTATATGTATATACATAAATAATATTTGTTACCGATTAGAAAGTGTTAAGGCGTCAATCATTAATTCAATGTTAATAGTGAGTGAAACCGAAAATGTCGAACGCAAGAGTTCCGCTTGGATGCAAAGTTTGACTGTCTGCTCAAATATAGGACCACCCTAGCATGTACTCAAAATCTTAGGAAAAACTTGTCGACCATATAATTGTAAATGCACATACATATGTATGTATGTCTATGTGTATTGCTGTTAAAAAAAACTATCAAATGTGAAACACTCGCAATGTCACGAGTACGACGAGATTGAGCAGCGCTTCCACTATATAAATGCTTCTCTTTACTTCAAGGTTTATATTACTTTTTTTTGGCACTTATTTGCATTGGCGGCAATGCCTTATCCTTCAGTTTATTATTATTTTAAAATATAATTAGAAAATAAGGAAAGTAAAAGTTACAAAAACAGAAACTTCAAATTTAATGGGGAATATTTATTATCATTCGAAACATTCTTTGGCAATTACGTCTCAGATGGTCCATTCCCAGAGTTCAATTTTCAATGACTCCTTCGAGCATTTGGGCTGGTAACTGACAAATGACAAGCATGATGTTTTGCTCCAAGGTCTGAATCAAAGCGGGATTGTCCACATAGCCTTTAGACTTTACGTACACCCACAGGTAAAAGTCTAACGGTGTGATATCACACGATCTTGGTGGCCAATCGACCGACCACGTGAAATTATCTGCTCACCGAAGTGTTCTCTCAATAAATCCATTAACTTATGCGATGTGTGGAAAGTGGCGCCGCCTTGTTGAAACCAAATGTCGCCGAGATCATGAGCTTTAATATCAGACATCAAATAGTCGGTTATCATGGCGCTGTAACGGTCGCCTTTTACGGTTACGTTCCTACCGGCATCATTTTCGATGTCGCTTGGGAAGGTCGAGCGGTTTCAGTTCTTGCATAGGCTGTTAATTTAAGCTTTTAATTTAAGATCTCAACGTAAAATGCGCCAAGTCGTTTCATACGTCAGTCGGAGTTACTACGAACGGCGCCGAATCGACTCTCCACGGTCTTCGTGTCCACTCTCAGCTACGGCTGCTATATTTTCTTCATTGCGTGCTGGACGTGGTCTATTCGGTCGAATATTATCCAATAATGAATGCTGGGTCTCAAGCGGGTGATGGACTGTTCGGAGTATAAAAATGCGAATAATTCAAAAAATAACAAAGCTAATGCTAGTAATAATGAGTTTAACCTCAATACAGTCCATTGTCCACTCAGGCGTATCCGGCGTACGTACACACACACATACAAACATACGCGCAGATTTATACACGGCAGCGGATGAGAAGGGACCAGCGTGTGGCAAATGCGGCATTATTTTGCAATCACGACGCACAGTTACTTGGTTAGCCATGCTAGTATGATAACGCTCTTAATAGCCTATCGGATTGGGTTAGCAACTGAGCGACAGCAGCCATACGCATAACTGTCCGGATGAAATCTAAACAGCGGCACCGTTGGACACCAGCGACAAACGAGCACAATCAGTTCTATGTCGGATAGATTTACCCGTGCATATACATACATACATATAGGACGCACACGCGTCAGAAGTCATTTTCTGTATGTATGTACATATGTGCGTAGCTGTTGAAATATAGCAAACATATGTATATGCATTTATTATAATTGACTTTTATTGGCACAGTGAAACACTTTTCAATTATTGAATAAAACTAGTAAACCTTGGGGTCGCTGACCACTCTCACTCAAACATAATATTATTTATGCAGTTATGTCTTAAATTCGATATACTAGGTGGCTTTGTTTCTTGTTTTATTAGTAAAATTAGTCGAAAATTTCTAACCTCAAAAAAAAAATTTATTTTTCTATAATATTATGTTTTAGCACCACCTCGTGCGTTCTTTCTTCATACTTCGCCACTAAGCTTACTATTTAACAAAATTTTTTTAAAGTTACTTAATTTAGCTAACATTCGTGCTTTCCTGTTTAATTATTCGGCATTAATTTCATCTCTTTATTTATTTATTTTTTTTGTTTGCGCTATGTTTTATGTGCTGACTTTTTGTCTTCCGGTTAAACAAGTCAGAGCCATTCATATGAAAAACATCACGCACTAAAAGTGTATATGCCTGTATGTATGAACATACAGTATGCATAAATATTCGCATGCGTTCGCGTTGCCCTTTGACTTTGCTCATCGCTGACTTTTGCCATATTTTTATTTTCTCTTTGCCCGGCTGAAATCATTCAACTTCAAAATTGCGGGAAGTGCTGTCTCAAATAAAATAGAAAATGAATTTACTAGCGTTACAACCAGTTTGCATGCGTCTACAGTCGCGAGCGTAATTTACTATATGCTCGAGCTTAAAATAATAATTAAAAATAATTTTGTTTTGAATAGTAGATTGTGCTCGAAAGCAAATTAGTAAAACTGTCATTTTTTTACAAAAAACTCCACATTATTAATCACTATATCGTCATCTTAAACTGGAAAACAAAATATCTTTCAAAAAACAAAAATAAAAATTGACTCGCTGTCAGATATAATAACCAATATATAACCATTTTATAACTCAAATTTTATTTTAATATGAATATATCCATCTTGATTGGAAAGTCGCTTGAACTATCGACTTTTCAAATTGAGTTCGACTAAAGTAATAACTTATAACCTATTTCCGCTGCAAGGAAGCTCGATTTTGACACAAGCTTATCAAACGGTAGTTCAGTCTAGGCGAACCACCTCTATTTTAAGACAGCCAACAAACTTACAGCAAAATTCACAAGCAATATGCTAGAAAACCGCTCGCACGAATATTTATTTATTTCAAAGAGGTGTCAATGTGAAAAACCTACAAATACCGAATATAAAAATATTTTTTTTTTAGAATAAAAATCGAAGACTATAATTAAAAGTTAGCATAGAAAAAGTCAATATTAGACAAAATTTTTCCGCTCTGAAAATTAAATCAAAATAATAGTAGATTTCAAGAATAAGAGTTCTGCGTGGTGGGTTCTGCGACATCTTTTTTTTCCAAAAAGTTGTAATCGAAAAAAAATCCTTCGTCCAAGTCTTTAAAATTGTATCTCAAAGACCTGTGTAAAATTTCATGAAGATCGTTTGAGAAGTTTTCGAGAAAGTGGACAAGTCCTCAAGGCTGTATCTCCGAAACTATTACTCAGATCAACTTAAAAATTTAGGACAATATTCTAGAGGTGTTGTAGAATTTAATAAGACAATAAAAAATTCGATTTTTTTAAACTCATAAATCCATGTAACCCCTTAAAAAAATATTTTCAAATTTTTTCCATAAAACAAAACGTTAACTTAGGTTGCTCCGAAGCTATAAGTTTCTCTACGCATTGTGCTTCGTTGCCATGGATAATAACCCATGCTAAATTTTATGAAGATAGTTCGTCAATGAAAAAAATGTCTAAAGAAGCTCCATCGTTCAGTTTGTATGGCAGATACATACATATGTATGTATATGCTACTATAGTGAACCGATCTGGACAATTTCTTTAGAGATTGCATCAACGCGTTAGGCAGTGATTCCAGCCTTCTCCTTGGATGAAACCTAAATAAATTCTCTACTAAAAAATATTGTCCGCACAATGAGTCTACACATTAGAGTTAGTTCAGAGTTTTTTCTATAAAATCGCGCAAGCGAGTAATTTTATACGAATCATTGTGAACGACTTTGCTTAAGAAACTATGGGTATAAAACCTATTTCGAACCACCGAAATGCTGGCGATTTTAATGAAAAATCAAATTTTTTGACCTGTCCAAGTTCGACTTCTGATCAGATCAAAAAACTGGTAGGTCGTTGTATGAAGAAATATACACAGAACATAAGGGAAAAATGTATAGTGATCAAATCAAAATACATATATCGATTTTAGTATGTTAGTTTTAAAGTTAGAAACGATCAAAATATATTTTTTTTTAATCTCACAGTAAGTTTTGTGCAAAAAAAGTTTTGCTGAAAAAACACTGTTTTTTATCTGAGGAAACCCTAAGTGGTTACATGGTCTTTTTTCAGAAATTTTTTTCTCATATAAATATTGTTACAAACATACACTATTAATAAAGAAATTCTGAAATTTTGGGAAAAAAAGATTTTTAACTCGGTCATTATAACGCCATTTCCGGTGACCCCCTCGGAAAAAGATGACCCCGCCTTGACAGGATAACTCCTTACAGAATCATATAAAGTGAAAAATACGTGTTTTAGTTAAAGCCTTAATTTAGAACTTGGACGAAGGAAAAGAAACTGAAAATTGCATTTTTGCCAGAATTTTTTACAAAAAAATAAAAATTTCTGTGAAAATTTCGCGAGAATTTTTTTTCAGATATTTGTAAAAGAAAAAAAATATTCGAAAAAAATCAATTTTAAGAATTTCATCTCTAAGACCTGTGCAAAATTTCATAAAGATCGGTGGAGTATATTCTCGAGAAATTTTGACAACCGACTTCAAAAACACAGTTTCGAGAAAAACGCGTTTAAAGACGGCGCTCTTAGCCTAGCTAGCCTCGAGCGCGCAAGTTCTCATGGCTTTATCTCCGAAACTATTACTCGGATCAACTTCAAAATTTAGAACAATTTTCTAGAGGTGTTGTAGAATTTAATAAGACAATAAAAAAAAATAGATTTTTTGAAACTCATAAAGACATGTCATCCCTCAAATAATTTGCTGCTTGAATTTAAGTTATTTGTGACGAAATTGCAGATTTCCGACACTCCCAGCAATTTGCCAGCGTGTACAGTACGTAGACACGAGCTTTGCATTTGCATTTATGCCCATTATTCGCTGTATGCTTGTTGTTGTTGTGTCCGCTAGCATGGTTTGACAATTGTGCGTTTGCTTCCGAGCCGCACCAGCTACAACTACTTGCTTGTATAATGTTGATGACAACAAATTGTGCGTTGTCAAAGCGACGAACAATTGTTGCAATTACCACAGCGATTTGGTTTATTGTTTTGTTGTATGAATTATTCTTGTTTTTGTAATGTTCTCGCTTCATTTTCTCATTGCATGTGACTTGGCTCCACTTTGTCGCATTTTTACACACATTTTCAAACGCCCCTATTAGCTAGTACACACTCACACGCACATACATATTGTATGTACATATGTAGTTGACGCTCCCAAATTTAAATTATTCTGAATATATACCCATATTTATGTATGGGTATGTTCTACTCCACAATAATCCAACCGAATTGCTTGTTTCTAAGCAACATGCACTCAAATGGCTGAGCGTTTTCAATTAAGCGCGACTTTCATACACTTTTCATGCACTCAAAATGTCACAGCGCTAGCTGCTAGCTCTTCACTGCGCTATGCCGCCCACTCTGCCGACCCAGCGCCAATGCGCCAGCAAGCAACAATCATCATGATCATCATCAGCCATATTGTGGTGTTATCGCTGTTGTTACTGCAATTGCACACACACACGCATATACATATACACGAACGCACACAGATACTGATATTTTAGCACATAAATATTGTATGACCTCAATTGTGTTCACTTTCCTTCGGCGCGCACTTGACGCTCAACTCATTGCGCTCGCTCGCAAAAGCCGTCGCAGTCGTTCAGCCGTGCCAAACAAACAATTTTACTAAACTAAATGTGTATATATGTGTACTGACAGCGATCGCTCCCAATGCTGCATTAAGCTCGCGTATTAGTCAGTCTGCTAGTTTGTCGGTCGGTCGTGCGATAGTGCCGCAGCGGAGAGCGAGTTGGAGTGCGTGCCAGCGAACAGCGGCTTAAGTGCGCTAAAGTCGTGGATTTCAGCGAGTTTGGCTTGTAGCTTTTCAACCACTTTGTCTTCAAACATGCAAAAGTTAAATATTGAAGATACAGTACAAATATTTTAAAATCGTTTATTTGTCAATTAATTGACTTGCGCACCGCCCTTTGGTGAGTCGGTCGTGTGTCAAGCGGAAACTTCAGCGTAAATTCCCAAATAAGTATATACTTACACTTCCATACATACAGACAATCAATTGCTGGATATTGTTGCTCGAAATCGTTACTTTGAGAAGTGTGAAGAAGAAGTTTACTCGTTTCTAACTCCAGAGATTACAGCGTACTTGCTCTCGGTATTACTACCAGTACTCGTGTACCCATAAAGTATAATAAAAACTTTATTTTATATATAAATATGTCACTTCCAGAAATAATTGTCAGCAAAGTACTCCATTGTCAAAAGTATTCAGATGAAATGATCTCTAATAATTCGGTTTCGTTTTATTTCACAAATGCCAAATAAATAAAAACAATAGCCGGAAGTATTGTATTTACGAGGCCAAGGTTAAATATATTTCAGTTTTGTTATATAGAAAGTTAAGTGTCTGAGTCACGTAGATGCGGCTACGTATTTAGCTGTCCAAGAGCATTGAACGATCGCTACAGCAAGAAAATTATCAGTTTTTGGTCTATTTAATACCCCCCTCTGCAATATATAAAAGACTCCCTCTAAATTTCATTAAGATACTTCCACATATTGACCAATAAATAAGAGTTGATCCATTTCGAGGTTCGCTATTTTTTTTTTTAAGAAAAAACACAAAAACTTCAAATTTAATGTGGAATGCTTAATATCATTCGAAAGAACATTCTTTGACATTTATTTTTTGAAAATTAACTCTTTTAAATATTGGCCGCGGCTACGCCTCAGATGGTCCATCCGTTGAGTCCAATTTTCGATTACACGTTCGAGCATTTCGACTGGCGAATGATTGCTCCAAGGCTTGTCCGCAGAGACTTTAGACTTTACATGTCCTCACAGGAAAAAATCTAACGGTGTGATATCACACGATCTTGGAGGCCGACAGGCTCAAACGTCTTATTGAAACCAAATGTCTCCGAGATCATGATGCCGTTCTCATCGGCATCATTTTTGAAGAAATATGGACCGATGTTTCCACCGGCCCACAATACACATCAAACCGTTGTTCTTTTTAGATGAAATGGCAGCTCTTGAATCTCTTCAGGTTGCTTTTCGTCCCAAATGTGGCAATTTTGCTTGTTTACAGACCCGTTTAGCCACAAATGGGCCTCAGGGCTGAACACAATTTGGCTCGAAAACGTCGGATCTTCTTCTTGGAACTGTCGCTTGGAAAGGTCAAGCACCTTCAGTTCTTGCAGAAGCTGTATTTCGTACGCTTTCAATTTAAGATCTCGACGTAAAATGCACCAAATCGTGTCATACGTCAGTCCGAGTTGCTGCGAACGGCGCCGAGTGGACTCTCCACGGGCTTTGTGTACACTCTCAGCTGGGGCTGCTATATTTTCTTCACTGCGTTATATAATATTAATATATTATTATCCAATAATGAATGCTGGGTCTCAAGATGGGTGATGGTGTTGCGAATAGTACGCTCAGTAGGCCGCTTATCTTGGCCATAAGTTGAGCGAAGCACGTGAAACACATTCTTTGCAGAACGTGAATTTTCGTAATAAAGTTGAACGATTTGAAAACGTTATTCAGACATAAGTATTTCCATAATGAAATGCCAAACAATACTGAATAAAAATAACATGACAGCTGGACACGACTCACGCGTAATCTGTCAAAAGCGGCTATTGAAAAAAAGTACCTCTACTTGGATCACCTGTTATATATAATAATATTCCATTCCGCTCACGACCGCTTGTCATTTATTACTTGACATTGACCAAGAACTGTCAACTCGACCAAATTCTGGCGCTACAACAACAACGAACAACGAGATTTTTTGGGTAATTTTTTACACTTTACATTATGGGCGTTTTAGTAAAGATCCATATCTTTTTTGAAAATATAATTAAATATATAATTAACCTAAGATCACCGGAGAAAGTGTAGCTTCTCAACGGTGAAAGAATTTTTCAAATCCGTCAAGTAGTCTTCGATCCCATTCAATAAAACAATCAACTATGTCCTCTTTATAATATTAATATAGATTAGTTTCACGACCACCTAATATGGCTGCTAACCGCAAATAAACAAAGCTACAAAAAATATATACCACCCTAATGTTTGCTCTAAAATTTTGGTAGAATTCGGCAGTGTTATCACAAACACGTACGAGCCATCTTTACGTGCCGAAATTACATAACTTAGCAAAAATTTGGAAAGTAATCGTGAAAATTCGTGCTTGAGTTTGATATGTGAATGTCAGTCAGAACCTATTTCCTTTAAATCACTCTTTACAGAGCATCAACATATACACTATGGTACAAATATAACAGTGTTGTTCGTGAGTAGACTGTCGAAATTGTAGTTTGATTTAGAAAAGTTCGTCCAAAACCAGTCGGGTGCCAGCAGAGCTAATGATATACTAATTAGTCAGACGATTATTACTGTGCTGTGTTTTGATTCCGGCTACTATAAATAGGCGTAAATAAGAATAACATCATTGAAACAAGAAAACAACTTAATTACGGCTGTATCTAGTGTAATACCCTTCACAGGCGCATTTCTTATATCAACTGTATGTCTGGTACACTAAATCTGAAAACGTAACCGGACGCGAAATTCCGGATCAAAATATAAAAAAATCAAAGGACTTTGATATACAAATTGAATTAATGAAAGAAAATTAATAGATACTCATCGAGAGCCCTTGAACGCGGTTATGTGGTTTATCAATTTCGATTTTTTTCCGAAAAGTTTCTTACATTTGCCGAAAAAGTTTCATAAAAAAATGATAAGACATCATAAACTCTTTATTTTAATACTATTCATGCTTATCTCAATCTCATTCTGCAACATCAACAAACGTCTAGTAAGCCAATGACAATTCGCTGTAACGGAGCCTTCTTTTATTTAAAATTTCTATACAAACCAATTAGGAATTTATGTGAGACTCTTTTTTTGTTATTTTTAATTGCTTTCAATTATGTCTTCACGCGATGCGCATAACCACATGAAATGGAAATTAGAAATTGTTGTTATATACATAAATACTTCAATATGTAACTACAGACATGCAAACGTGGATGATTTTATGAAAAAATCTGCCATTAATCCTCACAGTGAAAAGCTGGTGAATTTTCAGCAGTGAATTACAATTATTGATAATAATGCGAGTGCGCAAGACTCATCTCAATCTTTTGAAAATACATATTTATAGGTATACATATATACCATATATATATACATTGTGACAAAAATGTACTTGGAAATTGTAATTTAAATTCCCCAGATAAATGATGTTTAAAAAATAAAAGTTGGTAGGACTGTCCTTAATTACTTACTTAATTATGCCAAATATGAGCACGATCTGTCAACCAGTTTGTTTACAGCAGCTGCTTAAGTTGCTACACCTCAGTTGTACCATACGTTGCTATTTTCACAATGGAAAAAAATATAGAACAAAAAATGTGTCTCCAATTTTGTATTTCTGACCCAATTTCGTGTGCGGAATCTTTGCGAATGTTGGAAAAGGGCCTACGGTGATTTAATTTTATCAAAAAACACAAAGCCTGCGAGAGGTACATAGCCTTCAAAGACGATCGAGAGATCGTTGAAAACATGCCTCGTTCTGGACGACCTTCGACATCTTTAAATGAGGAAAATATTAAAAAGGTGCAGGATATAGTTCTTGAAAATCGTCAGGAAAGTGTTAGAGAGATGACAAGAGAGCTCGACATCTATCGCAAGTCCGTTCGAATGATTTTGTTGGATATTTTGGGTATGAAACGCGTTCTTGCTCGACTCGTTCCGATAAAGCTGCGAATTCCAATCCCGCACTCATGTTGAGCATTATAACTGCCGTTGAGACATTGGTTTATGAGTTTGACATGCAAACAAGTCGATAATCATCGGAATGGAGGGAAAAAACGAGCCGAAACTAAAAAAAACACTCCAAAGCCGCTCAAAAAGTAGATGATGCTCAATTTTCATGGTTTTTTTTTCGATATTCGTAGTTTGGTGCATCATGAATTTGTTTGGAGGGGCATAGGGTCAATAAGGAGTTCTATATTTGGCCGAAAACGGCGGGAATTGTGGCAGAGCAAATTTCGAATTTAAAGCAAAAAATGCAATGAATAGCATCGATCAACCACCATATTCACCAAATTTGACTCCGTGTGATTTTTTCTTGTTCCTCAAACTGAAATTGCCACTCCGTAGAGCCCGTTTTCAGTCGATCGAAGGAATAAAAAAAATCGCTGAAGGCCATCCCAAAAAATGCTTATGAAAAGTGCCTCGAGGACTGGAAAAATCGTTGGCATAAGTGTATTACATCTGTTGTGGATTACTCTGAAGGCGATAAAATTAATATTGAAGAATAATTCAATATTTTGCGTTTTATTTACAATTTCCGGGTACTTTTTGGTCAAATGTATATAAATATGTGTGTATATACTATAAGCGCATCAATTTTGCTTAATCATAAGATATTTGGACCGTAAAAGCAATAAAAAAGCACTTGTTGCATGGTCTGTTTTGACGAATATTGCATGCAACGCTCGTGTTATTAGCCCAGCTACTCCATATAAATGCATATGTACAAACTTTGGCACTAAGTCCACTATTTCACAGCTATTCGATAGTTTTGATTTTAATATTAACAATTTGTTGTTGTTATGGTTTGACTTCATGTACTTAGATTTGGAAAACCATTTGTGCTTTCGTTGATCGTTGCTTGACAGATGAGTCGCAGCTTAAAAAACTTTCAAAATTTTTGTACGAAATACAGTGCTGCGCAAAAAATGTGCAAGTGGAATTGAAATTTATATTCATTGTTAGTGAAATATTTTTTGAACTACAAATTTTGCGAAAAAGGTATTTTAAGCATGTAAGTTATCTAAATATTAGGTAGTCGAAAAAGTA
Organism: Bactrocera neohumeralis; assembly: GCF_024586455.1. Classification (NCBI taxonomy): domain Eukaryota; kingdom Metazoa; phylum Arthropoda; class Insecta; order Diptera; family Tephritidae; genus Bactrocera; species Bactrocera neohumeralis. The sequence goes on along the minus strand of NC_065919.1, from coordinate 13,161,485 downwards.
TTTTCGTATTTTTAATCAAACTTCAACTTACTTTTTTTATATTAATAAATAAATAAACAAAAATGTACCATTTTGGTCGACCACTCTTTGAAAGAATTTCGGATTTTGAAATTTAAAATGTAGTTCAAGCGCCTGCTTAAATAAAAGATATACGCATGTTCACTGCGTTACAGTTATTTCGCAACACACTGTAGTAGTGTATATGTATGTAATTATTATGACCATATTTGCGCAAACACTTGACAGCTCAGACTAATTTACTGTTTTCATATTTTTATTTTCATTTATTTTTTGTCGCTGCACCTTTATTTGTGCGCGATATCACTCAATTTGCTCTGGCCCCAACTATTTTTCTATAGTTGTCTGCGATTACCACATATTTTCACCACACTCTTCTCTGTTGTTGTGTTGTTATTTTGTCATCTTTACAATAGAAAAACATGTCCAACAAAGTTCAAGAGTTTATCTGGTTTTCTTGCCGACAGCAGAGCATGGGATCTTTGAAAAACACGATTGTATTACGCACGATTTGTAAATTTTATGATCATGAAGATGACATACCAAAAAATATACCGATTTATTTTGATTATAGTTGAAATAAATTCTCTTAAAGAACTTCCTGTAGTATGAACCAAAATATGAACTTTACCGATCTTCGCCGCCTTTTATATATGTACATACATTTCCATATATATTTACACATCTACATATACTCAAATATTACCATTCGAATAATGATAACTGATTTACCCTTTGTATGTTTGTAGAATTCCAATCTCCCCGCTAATGCCTCACCATTCCGTCGGGCCTGGGGTCAATCGTCCTTTCGCACGCCACGCACCGACAAACGCGCCCTCCAACAGTTGCAATTGCAACAGCAATCCGGCCAGCATCAGCATCTCAGTCCACTAGTGCGACGCTCCTCATCGATGACCGCATCCGACAATGACGTCTATATCAAGTCCATGCATCACAACGACTGCCATGATGAGCTCAAGCAGACGCATAGCCAGCATCAGATAGCAACGTCGGCGGCAGCCTTAGTTGCCACACGAAATGCGAATGCAGTGGCAGCCGCCACGCTTGCAACAACAAACACCACTAGCAATAGTGGCAACAGCAAGGTTAGCAGTTGCATAAACCAGCTAAAGATACCACAGCTGAAGACCACGTTGGCACCAGCTGCAGATAACGGTGTTGGTGGTGTGACTGCTTGGGGTACAGCTTTTGAACGGCTGCTTGAAGACCCTGCTGGCATGCACACCTTCGCCGAGTTTTTGAAGAAGGAATTTTCCGCCGAGAATATATACTTTTGGACTGCTTGCGAGCGTTATCGTGCTCTGGAAAGTAGCGATGGGCGCACTACACAAGCAATGGCCATATTCTCAAAACATCTGGCTAATGGCGCTTTGGAGCCAGTGAATGTAGACTCACAGGCGCGCAACCTCACACAAGAGAAATTAGAGAGCGCGGAGCCGGATATTTTTGCACCCGCACAGAAGCAAATCTTTAATCTAATGAAATTTGACAGCTATCAGCGTTTCATACGTTCCGATATGTATAAGAGTTGCGTAGAGGCGGAGGAGAAGCGTCAACCGTTGCCGTATAAAGCGGAAGATTTGGATGAATTGCTTAGAACGCCGGCGCATCAGCCAGTCACAGTGAGCAGCATCGTATCGAAGGTGAACGCATTTAGAGCTTCATTGCCGCAAAAAATATATTAAATTCTGTTTATTTATTTATTATTTACAGCTCAAGAAATCGGCCAGCAATGCCGAGGATCGTTGCCGTAAGAGCTTGCTACCATGGCACCGTAAAACGAGCAGCAGCAAAGCGCCACGTGACCACGCCGACGCGCCAGCTGAGTGCAAAGCCACAACCAATAAGCTGGTGCCACTCTCCAGTCATTCGTTGAAATTGGCACCAGTACAGAACTCGCAACACGACATACACAGCTCCCGCTCTTCGCTCTCCTCGTTCGATGGCTTGCCAGGTGCATCGATATTACCCGGTACCTGTCGCGTTATCTTGAGTGATGCCTCCACGACTATGGTGCAGGCACGCGCCAACGAAACGGTTGGCCAACTGGTCGAGCGTTTGTTGGAGAAACGTGGTCTAAGCTATCAATATTACGATGTAGTGGCGAAAGGCACTACCAAATCGATTGATTTGCAAACTTCATCACAAACACTCGTGGGCAAGGATGTGCTAATTGAGCAGCGCGTCGCCTTCAAAATGGATTTGCCCGACCGCAAGGTAATCTCTGTGAAGAGTAAGCCCAAGAAACAATTACAAGAGGTAGTGTGTCCCATACTGCATAAATACAACTATGACATAGATGCAGTACAGGTGGTGATGCGCGAAACTCAGGAGCCAGTTGATCTGTCGCTAACTGTGACACACGCGGACGGTCAGCGTTTGCAAGCGGTGTGGTTGAAGCCACCACCACTACTACATGGCAATGACTATCAAAATGGTAATGGTTGCGCGGCCAAAGTAGCAAAGGCTTCAACATCGACAAAAAGTGTGTCCTTTCCGACCGCGTTGAAGCAGACAAACGGCGGCGCCTTGCGCTCGACTAGTAGCAGTAGCATACCAGTATCGCATTCCACACAAAGTGCCTTAGATGAGATCACCAACAAAGTATTTACCGAACTAATGCAAGTGAAGGTAGAAGCAGCCAGTGCGGAAAAAACGCAGCCACTGACGACGCACAATGACAAAGTTAACGAACACGCTTCGCTTAAGGTGAGTTAGAAAATTTAACCCGAAGTAAAGAGCTCATAATAATATATTCTTTTTTTTTGTTTAGTCTGACGACTGCGCTTCGGAGACTTCATCAATTTTCGAACGCATACGTCGTCGTGACAACAATATTCAAAGCCTCAAACTGAAGCTGAAGAAGCGCTCCACAAGCAGTCAGCATTCGGAGGAAACCAACCAAAGCAGCCACACAACAGCTAGTAATGGTCAGTTAGCTGCTCCTACGGCAGTGAGCGCTGCATTGTTGGACATAAAGAAGCCAATCATAGCTAAATTAAAAGCGGGTGTGAAACTACAAATGCCCGAGCGAGTAGCTGAAAATCAAGGTGAGTAAAAATCTAAAGTGAAGCGAAATTAGTTTTGTAACTACTATTTCTATACACTTTTTAGATGAACTACTCGAAGGTTTGAAGCGCGCACAACTCGCACGCTTAGAAGATCAACGTGGAACTGAAATTAATTTTGAGCTGCCCGATTTTTTAAAGAATAAGGAGAATCTCAACGCCTCGAAGTTGCGTAAGGCGCGCGCTAATCTCAGCCCCATAAACAAACCACCCGCACACATGTCAGTTGCAGCCACAGAGGAACAACCCGCACAAACAGCACCACAACCAACACAGCAAGAACGTCCACAACCCGCACCACGTCTTTCCATAACAAATAAACTGAAAGCCAACGCAACAGTGTCATCTGCAAAGCAGGAACAAGACGCGTCTGCACAACTCAACGCTGTTGAGGCTCGCCAAACCCAGCCCACGACGCCGTTATCAGCGAATTCAACTACCACGCCATTAGAATCTGAATACGCTGCTGCATTAGTGGGAACTAACAGTTGCAAAGGTCCACCACCATTGCCGCCTAAGCCGAAAGTGTTGCCCATTAAGCCATCGAATTGGGGTGCTGCGACATGTATGTCCAATTCATCGACAGCTTCAACGCCCACAACACCTTCAACGAGTATACCAACATTACCCACACCATTGCCTAAGAACTATACAACAGTGGGCTTGACTAATAGCGTTACAACCATTGCGGAAGACGCTCCATTGCTGTTACATGTTGCGAGCAAACATTTTGCAGGAAATGAAATAGCTCCACGCAAGACGCATTTAAGCATCGCCGCTGAGCAGCCTACATCGGCGCGATGTGCTTACCTAGAAGAACCGAGTAGCAGCTTCGTTTGAGAAAGTGCGAAAAAAAAGAGTGAGAGCGAAAGTGATGTATTATATAATGGCTTCCACACCCTATTCCATTCTCCCCTTTGGCCAATCCCTTTTTCCACGTGTTTTTTAAGTGATAATAAAATAATATATATTATAATTTTATATAGGGTATATATGTAGTTACATATTATGTATAACATGCACACTTAATGTTTATTTATTTTGCATCTCTCATTTCCACTGATATTATTTTTACAATTAATTGTAAATAATCAAATTATGATATTTTAATTTATGGAATATATACATAGAATGTGTATATATTTATTAGATTATCTACTTATGAATGTAGACGAACTTCAAAATTCAATATTTTAACAATTGTTGAAAACGGTATATAACGGTTATTTCCCAAATTCTAATTAGACATTAAATATAAGGTTAAATTCATAAACAACAATATTTTTGTAATAGTAATTAAACAATGTAGACTGCAAAATTACGAATAAAATCACAATTTGTAAAAAAAAAACAAATAAACTGTTTCATTTTACAATGCTTATTTTTTTTTTTTTTATTTAAGCCGAACGCAAATGCGCACATATACAATTACCTAAGATAATTTTGTTTCAAATTTCTTATGCAAAAGTCAGAGAACATGCAAAAAAAAATATATATATATTTACAGCAAAGGCTGTGTATTAAATTATAGCGCCTAAATATATGCCAGATATTTGTATACGATTGTGGTATGAACTTATTAACTGAATTTACACGCCTAAAAGTATGCAATGCAATGCGAATAAATATTGAGGATTTTGTTTGGATTGTTGACAAGTTATATTGAAATCACCAGACTCTTTGTAAAAATACGTTAGTACATTATTTTAGTACAGTAACCACTTTTATTGTATTTTTCGATAATCCAGCATTTTGATTCTTAAACCTGCCAACAAATAGTACAATCAAATGGACGGACTTGCCGTCGTCGATTTAACCGCTTTGTGTTCGTTTGCACCCTCTACAGCCGACACTGGTGCGGCCGATTCAATATTATCCAAATGCTCTTGATTCTGTTTTTCTGCACCTGCTTCCAATTTCTTATCACCTTCAGCAAGAAGTTCCACTGCCTCTTCGGGTTCTTCAATTACGCGATAGGTAATTGGTGCCGGTTCCTTTGCTGGCAACCAATCTGGTATGATTTTATCGTGTAAACGCCACTTGCCATATTCATTGGAAATATGCTTTTCAAAGACTACATATTCCAGTACATCCTTAGCTAATATTTCGCTACCATGCATCAAACGACCAAAGCGATCGTAAATAGCCAGCATTTGCTGTGTATGAAAACGCACCGTAACTTGTGCGTATAAATTTTCTTTGCTAACGATATCAGTAACACGAGCATGCACTAGACGTGGTGGTTCCAACGATTGTAAGAAACGCCAATGAATGGTCTTATCACGTACATTATGCATCATTTCTGGATAACAACGTTCGGTTACGAATTCACGTAGCTGATGTTTATTTTTCGCTGCCATTTGATTATGCGCTGCTATATAAATATCCTGCGCTTCACTTGCGAAGTCATCAGTGCTGAATTCCTCTTCATATGAGCGTATTTTACGTACTGCCATAACACTTTTCGATTTCTTTTCGAGAAATTCAAGCTTTTGTTTGGCACCCACTGAAGAAATGAAGGACTTTTTGCCATCACCCTCTGGCGGTACGTAAGCTTCAAAAATACCGCCGGTGCAACTAATATGGAATGGGCGCTCGAGCCAAGGACGAGGTGGTAGCACACCACGTTCCTTTAAACGACTACGTATTTCTTCTTGCGTCAAATCCCCAGGTTTCTCATGAAAATTAGGTAAGTCCAACTTAACAAATTTTTGTGCGCGCAGCTTTTTGAATTTCGGATTCCAGTGTTTCGTTTGCCTGTGACGCAACTGCTGAGACTGCATTTGCAATAATGCTTGCATAGCCGGAGGTTGTACAAGCTTTTATGAAGGAAACAAAATATAGGTATGTTTAAAATAGGGTTATGACACAATGTTTTTTGAAAAGATAAAAAAATAAGTGCACTTATTTACCTGCAACATTTTAATACCACAACGTGCTGAGGCTGCGAGCTCCATTATATAGTTATTTCAACGTTGGTATAATTAATTCAAAACCCCTTTTATTCAAGAAAATTAACTGCACAACACCAATTATATGCTTCACGTCCAATTCCAATTCACATTCGACTTTTGGGCAAGATATCAGACGTCAAAATCAGCTGTGGGTTAGTGTTGTATATTTTGAAATTGTTGTACTTGTAACGTACATGAGTAGTTCGTTCTCACTATTGTATAGATTTTAATATATTAAGAAATTGGTAAAATGTCTACCTTTCTTTACTAAAATACTTAAATAAAATTGAAATTTAACAAGACGCTTATAAAACAAATTTCAAGTTCAGCACATATATCTACGGTGAATAATTGAAATTTGCAAGATGAAGCATCGGTGATTATTGATTTGCGTATTCACAATTTTCAGTTCAAGTACGCAGCAATAAAATTTGTGTTGCTCCAGAAAAATGTAAAATATTGTAAATTGGTATAAATAAATTAATAAAAACTCTTGTGAAAAGATAGAGAAACACCCACTCTTATTTGTCGAGATAAAATTCATCACGGAAACATGGATTTCCCACAGCAATTGGAAGGTAAAGAACAAAGGCTGCAACTTTCTAAGTGAATATCGACTTGAATGAAATGAAAAAGTGGGTGGGCTAGAGGCAGCGGGTGGGTCCAAGCACACAATAGCAATAGTAATTCTTGTTGGTTCCTGTAATGGAGTACGTAAATCTTATATTGAAAAGAATGGGTATACAATCCCAAATAATAGATCCTTTGTTATTGTTTGTGTGTGTTACTCGCTGCCGGTGTGGTGCAAGTTGATATTGATTTTTGCGAAAAGTGCAACTGTAACCAAAATAAATTCACTTTTTTTAATTTGTAATAATGCTATTTATGTTTTTCTTTTATTTAAGATCATGTTACAATAATTGGCTCGAATTGGATATATTTTCAAAACTCTCAATAAAAAAATTCATCCTATTAAACCCGCAAATAAAGTGGATATACATACACAAGTGTATACATTTTTCCTGTACATTATTCTTTTAAACTGCATATAGAAATTTTAGTGGAGCGACCACCGTCCTCTTTTGATGTTGTAATGGAATCGCCGTTGTGTGCTGTCGGTGATCTTGATCGAAAGGGGCAACCAAGTAAATCTGGCAGCAAGTACGACAATTCTTCGACGCTTGACAAAATGAATTCGAGCATGAATAGCACCTTGGATGACACAACGCCAAGTGATTCTGGAGTGCAGTTGCTGGATTCTGAATCAAGCGAATTCATGGTTGAATCAATTACCTCACAAACTGGTTTCGAATTTGAAGAAATCAAATCAGGCAATGTACTAGAACATAGCGCTAATCGTGAACAAGTTGCTGTGGTTGCAGCTCCGATGCAAACAGTTAAGGAACGTCATTTCGTTAGCGCAGTATTTGAGGAAATTGTAGCCGGCTTTGATACAAACTTCAATGTTACAACAACCGACACAACGAACGATTCAGAAGCGAATGTTCCCATTGAAGATGCAATGACTACAAGCACCTGTTCCACCTTTGATACTACTGAAAATATTGTATATCGGCGTAAAGCGCGCAAGACATCCATTACACCTAAAGCGCCCAAAAAACGAGTATCCTTTCATGAAGACATACTCAAAAATACTCGCACCGACAATATACATATTGAACATGGCTTCATTACATATAAGTCTGGCCGCAAAGCGCTACAACATATAGGAGTATCAGGACGTTACTCTTGGTGTTCGGAAGGAGATGCGGGAGCTGCAGGTGGCGCAGCTGCACAGTCAGAACTGTGTGCACATGCGCATGAAGATGAAGCGGATCAAAATAGATGCGAGCAAAGACGTCGATGTGTGGTTTATCGTAATGCATGTTCCGATGTACTAGACTATGGCAACTCGGATGTTTATGATATGGAGGAGCAAAAAGCATTACAATATGATAATTCTGGTGTTTTTGAATATATGCCAAAAGTACGTGACGGTGCTGCTGATGGTGCTGGTGTAGGTAATGGTGCTGAGGGTCAACAGGTGTTGTATCGGTGCTCTTGTTCTAGCTCAAATTCCAGTTTGGACTCGGACGAAAATGATAAAAACTCAAATAGACAACAATATGGGCAAGCGAAGAGCAGTTCATGCGACTGTATTGGCATGAGTAACGCGAACAATAATATAATTGGTGAGTCATTAATTTGATTAAGAATATTTGCTTTACTCGTAGTGTTGAGCGGAAATTACATAAATATATTATATAACAGACGCACATGGTAAAAGCCAATTGGAGAAAAATTTATGTTTCATGTTAAACCTAAAAAGTAAAAATAAAACTTTCCCATAAATATTTTTTTCCAACGGGGAATTAAATGTTACGTGTCCGGTAAAATTGATTATTTATCTTATTTTGTAAAATATCATTGTACACAACTAATTGAATTAAAATTTTCATCCATCTTCAGGTGATAACTGTTACTTCTCTGAACCGAACATTGATAACCTAAATGAAAATAATCCGAAAAAATCGGTGTGGAACAAGGAGAAAAAACCGAAATCAAGTTGCTTAAAGAAACCCAAACGGAACACAAATATCATCTACGAACAGGATCTGAGTACACGCGTCAAAAAATTTAATGTGCACGATATGAATCAATTAATCGACAACAGTAGCAAAATGATTATTGGTTCATTAAAAAGTATATTCACAATGCCGCTTCCAGAGCGCGGTGTACCCGAAGGTTCTGAAGATCTCCAGTCAGTTGTCGAATGCGTACCAGAATTGGAACAAGCCACTCCGGAGCACAAAGCAAAACCATTAGCTGAATCATTCTTTGCACCGCCTTCTCCACCACTTAAGCAAAAACCTTTTCTAAGTAAAAGCCTTGATGGCTCTAAAAAGTCGCAGGGCGTCAAAAAATTCGTACACAATGTCGACGAGCAATTGCGACGTAAGAATGACGAAGAGATATATGCACCGACACGTCAAAGTAGCGCAGAAAAATCAGCTACTACGGAGCCACCCGGTCGAGTGTTGCAGAGGCAGGAAGAAATCGATGCAGACCAACGCCCCGATCTAGAGGGTATCTACACACAAAACCAACTCGTTGATAAACCTACAGATCTTGACGCAACAAAGCAGCTGCCGGCGGCTGCTGAGCAACCGTCACAATTTCGCAACAAATTTATTGTTAATTGTGAGAGCACAGTTTTCGAGCACACAGGTGTGTCATATTGTTACGACACAAATGAAATGCTCGAGCTTGATTTGGACACAGCAAGTAACACGCCTGGAAGTATTGCGTCGAGCTTGTTACTGGAAAGCGAAACGCCCATTGCACAACCGGAGCCAGATCATTTGCGTAGTGCTTTCAGTGCTGCGCCCATAGCAAAAACATTTTCGAACTTCTTTCGCAGTTTTAATAAAGATTCAACCGCAACACCTAACGCTAAGAAATCTTCAGCTTCAGCGACTAAAAATGTTGCTAACGTTGTGGAAGATACACAGAGAGCAGGCGCTGATAATTATTGTAAGTACACATTTTTTGTTATTATAATTTAAGAACCATTTCGTACTTTTTATATAACATACTTATCACAAAAAAATCAAATTGAATCGTCATGTTTTTTCCAGCACCTAAAATTCAAAACAATTCATTCAAAGAAGTCACCGAACCAAAACAACCCCCTAAACATCCATTGCCAAACACGATCTCATCGTCTACAATATCCGAGTTGACCAATTCTAGTGCATGCTCATTACCGCAGACCCAATCGAAAGCAACCACCTGTTCTTCATTCAACGTCGGCAGCGTAGGCAATAACAGCAACAATAGTTTGGCTATAGGGCAAGACTTGCGCGGCAACGTGGAAAAACAACAGCGTCACTTACCCTCGCCACTGAAGAAGCGTTCAAGTGGCGGAAATTTAGCCACACAACCACAACGCTATGGCACAAGTCTTGGTAGCGGTGGAAATGGAAATATGGCGCTTTGTCACCCCGAAGCAACATTGCTCAGTCCGGATATCTTCAATTTAGGCAGCACTCCGGTCCTGGCAAACAGCACACCTCTTGGCAGTGGTGGTGGCAGTGCTGGCGGCTACATAGGCGTACGCGGTAGTTGTGGACGCGATTCGAAAAGCACCATACTCAGCGAGGAATTTGATGATATTATAACCATAACAACGGATACGGATAAAAATGAGAGTGACATTGTCATCGTAGATTATCCAAGTGAGATGAGTGACAGGCAAATGATGAGCGACTATGCGAATCTCTTGAAGCCACCACAACCAAACAATGCGAAAACATCGTTAATTAATCGCTTCTTACGTAATGTTACACAGAAAAAGATACTCGAATCTTCGATACGCAAGAATAATTTCTTTGCCGACAAATTACGTAGTGAGCAGAAACTATTCTCTGGCAATTTATATGTACCAGGTGTAAAGCCAAAGAATTATGAACTAATTGATGATTTAAACGCGGAGATAGCGATGGAGATCGAAATGTCGGGTGCGAATTCGCCACGGCATGAATTAGCACAAATCGATAACCTACCGGGCGATGTGGCACGCTTTGAACTTGGTATAGGTGAAATATCCATTGATATATTTAATGGAAACTATTTACATATACTAAGAGATCCTGCCGAGCAACTTATGAAGGTGAGTTGGCGCTAAAACGAGTCAGTCAAACACAACAAATATTCAAATAAATAAAATAGATCACAAATAACTAATATATTTTCTTAAATAATACGCAGGTCTTCAAATTATACACCGGTTATAGTCGTGAAGGCTATATGACCCCGGTTTTGGTTTTCCTTACCGATCGCACATTGTATGTAACGGATTTGGTGCGTAATCGTTTGTGTTCGAAATTCGTGCTCGCCTATGTCGAACTGGATGTGATATTAGTAAGTTCGAAATTTGTGATAGCCAATATGACATCACTTAAACTTTATCACACTTTCAGATGGGTCCGTTTGGCAATACGGTGTTACTCAGCAATAGCGCACGCGATATGCAACAAGTATTATTGGCTGGTGGCCCATATCCCGCTGATGGTTTGGTAGCAAATTTGGAGATGTGCGCGCGTCGTAGTGGCTCTTCGTTACCAGCTGTCGGACAATTGTCGTTTGCTCATCTCGCACCACTACAAGCTTTTGTACGTGAGAATTCATCGGTTGGTGCTACAGACACTTGGATGTACTATGCGGTGGTGAATGTGCCAGCTGGCGTCCTAGGTAATGAGCAAGAGCCCTTGGGACCGCACGTTAAAGGTTTTCTTATGCATCGACGCATCAAAGAACACCAGGCGAGTAATAGCGCCAGGCATATCTGGAATCCCGGTTATTTCTTATTGAAGTAAGTTACGGCGTTGTCTCTAGTCCACCTGTTTTACTAAATGTTTTGTTCATTTGGTTTATTAGGGCTGGTGTTTTATACATGTTCAATGACTCAACACAGAAAATACCAAGCTGGGCTGTGGCACTCGCTGAATGTCAAGGTGCGCGTCGTTCACTCAAAGCTGGAAGACCACACTGTTTCGAGATTATTCTGAAGGGCCAACTATTGCAGTTGGCCGCACCGGATGAGTATGTTGCCTCGGAATGGTTGCAAGCGCTGCTGCAAACTGCGAGTGGCGTAAGTAAAATTTTTGGCTTTTAACTCGAAAGTGTTGCTCTGACACTGAACATTTTGTTTTTGTAGCTGTTCGAAATGCAGGAGAAGCATAAAACTCTTGGTTGCACGCTAGTTGTGACACAACATCATTTGATAACATTGCGTGAAGATTTTTCGGCGCCCTTAAAGCAAATAAAGCCTGATGCAGAGAATACTCAAAATGTAGCAAGTTCTGGCAAGGATTTTATAGCTCGCGTCAATGATGAATGCAGTCTAACAGCAGGCGAAACAGGCAGTCTGGTAAGGAAATTTGAGTATCACTCTCATATTCACTTATTTGCAATAATCAGTTCATTAGATAGCTTACGGAGTTACACTCAAGATCAAAATTGACCCGGACTGATCATTTTTTTTGAAATATGGAGATCAAAATTCACACGAACATTATAAAAAGATCTTAACAATTTTGGGGGAAAAAGTGTTATCAATTCTGTTTGCACGTCCAGTTTATATGGACCTGTCCGGGTAGTATTAGATCTTGAGTGTACCATTTTTTCTTATATAAAGTCCAAGTTGTATTTGAAATTTAATTCCAAATTTAGTTAAATATTTTAGTCATAATTAATATGTTAAACTTAATAAAGCTTTACATATTTTATATTTTTCACAGCTAAGCTCAGCAATGAGTACACCAACCCGTTTTGCACCAAGATCTTGCTCATCAGTGAATTCAACGCCTACCAAACTTTCCCAACTATCACAGTCTACAACCACATGCGGTGACCATACCACACATTCAACTTCTACAAATGCCACCACCACGAACGCAACATCATTAGCCACAACAACTAATTATTCACGCCAAATGCCGACAGAATGTGCTAAGCAAACGGAAACGCGTTACTCCAATATGTATAGTGTGTATGGGAAGGATTCTGGTCTAGAGATACTCACCTGTGCGGATATAAAAGAAATGACGGGCATTAAAATACCATCGCACAATGACACATGGTGGTGTGTGCTGGAGTTCTCTTGTCAGGAGGTGCGCGACAGCACCGATGATTTGGTGATCTTCTTTGCGAGCAGCTCGGAAATGCAACGTTTCCTACGACTGCTCGAGCAGTTGTGGCAGGCAAAGAATGTAAGTGGAATGAGAAAGTCTTTCAAAAACGTACAAATTATTTTCATATGTTTCAGAATGATTTATTTCCAATAACGGTGTTGGATGAGGATGATTTAATAGCTGAGCAATGTACCACGCTGTACATGGATATAAATCGTGCGTGGGAACCGCTACTCTCCGCAGCCATGGGCTATCCTTTGTGAGAAGTTTAAAACAAAACGATCATTATGAGTTTAGAGCAGACAATCTGCAATGTGGAGAAGAACAAATAGAGCAGTATTTTTTCAAATTTGCAGCTGAATGAGGTTAAAAGGTGTCAGTAAATAATAATTAAGCATTATAAAAGCTTTCGTACTCTCAAAACTTAACTCAAACTTAATTACTATATGAACTACATATTTGCATGCATACAAAAACAAACACATAATCACACAAGCGAAACGGACAGTTATTGCAACTAATAAGTGAAGATAGTTAGGAGATGCAGTGAGTTAAGAAGTGAATAATTATGAAATTGTGATGAATTGACAAGTGAAAATTTTAAAATAATGTACGGTTATGCTTTTGGATATGCTGCCATTTATTTAAAAGTGCTAACTTATGATAATTTTCGTTAATTATTGAAATATTTATCTGCACTCGTTTAACTGTTAGGAAACTAATAAAGCAGTTTGTTTAGAAAGTGCTATATACCAAGAAATATGCCACTTTTCAACATTTTGAAATTTTCTCGTCAATCTGCGCAAAATGCGCATAACAAGAAAATTTTAAAATTTAAAAAAATTTAAAATTTTTTTGAGCAATGCTGAATGGATTTTTTTTAGAGCTATATTTTCTTAAATCAGCCTTAGAACTTTTTCGTGAAAGCGCAGACTTTTACGCGCCCTTTTAATTATATATTTTTTTTTTTATAAACTTATGGTTCCCCTTCATCAAAAGTACTCTGTGGTAGGTACGCAAATGTGTTATCAGAGACATACATACATCTAGTGTCGTATTGTCAAAGCGAAACTTTATCATTTCATGCAACATCGCCATTAAAATTAAGTTTATGCTATAGTAAATCGTGATATATTCATTTAAGCCTACGTAAATATTTATTTTTTGTTACAATATTTACACCAAACGCGTGTTAATTTTTTTTATTAATTTATCGATAATCAAAAAATGTAATTTTTATGTAAGATGAATTGAGAAACTGTTGAATATAATATTTTTGAATTTTGAATTCTATATATAAAATATGTAATGTAGAAAAAAAAATATGAATATAATTTTTTTTTGTATTTAATAAGTTAGGCATACAATTGCAGTTGATGTGTTTTCACATATTTTAATGCTTTCATATTGTGATTTTTTCCAATATATATTGTAAGTGCTTCTCTTTTTCTTTTTTATTTGCTTAAGCAAACTTTTTAATTGGTATATTTTTTCACAACTGTGTGTGTGGGCGTGCTGGGGCGTATAAAATGCACTTGTAGAAAACGGCACAAAAAATATTAGCGAAATAATTAATTCTCAAATGGCAATTTTTATTGCGAACAAATATTGTAGTATAATGTATTTTTTTTTATTTAATTCTTCGAAGATTGCTTGCAAACTTACAAAGCATATAAGACATGCAAACATACATAAATGATACATGAATACTCGAACTCACAATATATCAATATATATTTATGTATAATACAGCAAAAGCAAAGAAGGAAAAAAGGAAGTGGGTTATTGGGAATGCAAAGTTCTTGTAATAATATTATAGTACTCATGTGGCGGGTATTCTTGAATTGCACGTAATTTCTCGCAGTATAATTATATATACATACGTATATATATATATATCGGGTGATTTTTTAAGAGCTTGATATTTTTTTTAAAAAAAAACGCATAAAATTTGCAAAATCTCATCGGTTCTTTATTTGAAACGTTAGATTGGTTCATGACATTTACTTTTTGAAGATAATTTCATTTAAATGTTGACCGCGGCCGCGTCTTAGGTGGTCCATTCGGAAAGTCCAATTTTGGGCAACTTTTTCGAGCATTTCGGCCGGAATAGCCCGAATTTCTTCGGAAATGTTGTCTTCCAAAGCTGGAATAGTTGCTGGCTTATTTCTGTAGACTTTAGACTTGACGTAGCCCCACAAAAAATAGTCTAAAGGCGTTAAATCGCATGATCTTGGTGGCCAACTTACGGGTCCATTTCTTGAGATGAATTGTTCTCCGAAGTTTTCCCTCAAAATGGCCATAGAATCGCGAGCTGTGTGGCATGTAGCGCCATCTTGTCGAAACCACATGTCAACCAAGTTCAGTTCTTCCATTTTTGGCAACAAAAAGTTTGTTACGGCTAGTTAGCATAAATATGTAAAGTTTATATTTTTGCGCAACCTGATATCGACTTTCCGAATGGACCACCTAAGACGCAGCCGCGGTCAACATTTAAATGAAATTATCTTCAAAAAGTAAATGTCATGAACCAATCTAACGTTTCAAATAAAGAACCGATGAGATTTTGCAAATTTTATGCGTTTTTTTTTTAAAAAAAAGTTATCAAGCTCTTAAAAAATCACCCGATATATATATATAAATATGCATATTTCAATATGTATACCGCATAAGTTATATAAGCTCTAAATTGAAAAAAAATCTATGCAATACATGAATGGTATTATTATACAGATATACAAAATACATACTTACATATGTCTTGTCAAATGTTATAAGTTTTCATACTTCGTATATAATCGTAAAAAAATATTCATACTATCCTACTATATGCTGAAATTTTCTTACTAATTTCCTTTTTTATTAATTATTTAACATATTTTGTCTTTAAAAGTATTTATAGTATTTAATTGACGAATTTTCCCGCTTTTTTGAGTTGTCTAAATTACATGCGTACTTCCTAGCTTGAATTTGCTTAAAAAATTGCTTCAAGCAAACTGTGTTGCCTTCCGTTCAAAAATGAAATTTAAACATAAAACAAAATTACTGTTGCGTATTTCCCCACGCTCCTTCAAAAATGTATATACAGGTATCCCTCGAATAGCACGGTACTTGAGTTGCACGAAATCTCGAATAGCACGGTTAAAAATTGCGACAACCCTCGAATAACACGGAGTTCGAATTACACGAAGTCGCGAAAATTCCTGTTAAAAATTTAGTATTATTTTCCTTCGAACGACTGTTTGTAGTATGACGCAATAATGCATTTGAATCAGTGGTTGAACATATGTAATTTAAAAATTATTGCGTTTATAAAATTTTACCTTTTAAATTTTTAAGTTTCACTTTTCTAAATAGAATGAATTTTGTTATTTTTGTATAACTGAAATTTTATAACTAAAAATAAAAAAAAAAATTTGTTCTTATTTTTAATGTTTTCTTAATTAATCTTTGGAACCAAATGTACAAATTTGTATGGATCTCGAGTTTCGAGTTGCACGGTTTTAAATAGCACGGAACGGTATCTCCAAAATTGTATGATCATCATATATATATAGTATCAAATAACACGATTTCGATTAACACGGAACCAATTAACCGTGTTATTCGAGGGACACCTGTATTTTCTATTTTTTTTTGGCTTCCGCAATGCACAAAATATTATTTTGGATTTTTGCATAAAATTTAGTCAAAACCAATCATGATTTATGTTATGAAAAATTAATTTTGATTGCACCCACCCTCATATATAAACAAAAAAAAATCCTGAGCTTTCTGCATATTTATTATAAAGCTGTATTCATTTTTTGTTAATAATTTATTTACCTAATGTAGAGCTGGCGACAGCTCTGTCTAAAAATTAAATGCTTTTCAATTGCCTTTAAATTATATGATTACAAACGATGTAGAAAATGAAAATCATTGCTGCAACTCATACTATAAAAAACAATAAGGAAAATGTTGCGAAAACCAAATGTATCAAATAAAATATGGTTAATACCAAAGAGTATCAATTGATTGTGTCTTTCATTTCATATACAAAATTGCGGAAATGCATACAACCTAAGACCATACAACCAGTTCTCCAGCTCGAATTTTTTACACGAAGAGTAAAAGAAGTCGCACGAAAGGCAGTCACCTTGTCTGAAACCTCGTTTGGTATCGAACGGCTCGAAAGGTCCTTCCCGATCCTGACGAATTTTGCGCATGGTGAATATTCGGTCAGTTGTTGATTGGTCTAAAGTCACACTGATAAGGTCCAATCAGTTTGTTGTCGGTAGGCTTTAATCTTTCACACAATACGCTCGATAGAATCTTACATGTGATGTTGAGCAGGCATATCCCACGGTAGTTGGCGCAGATTGTGGGGTTTCCTTTTTGTGGATTGGGCAGAGCACACTTAAATTCCAATCGTCCGACCATATTCTACAAAGAAACTGATGCATGCTCCTTATCAGCTCTTCGCCGCCGTATTTGAATAACTCGGTCGGTAATCCATCGGCCTCGCCGCTTTATTGTTTTTCAGACAGTTAATTCCTATTCGAACTTCTTCAATGTTCTATAGATAATAAAGTCGGATTATATCCTTCCACACACACAAGCTAATGAACCATCAGATAACATTTGTTGTGGCAATTTCACGATTGCAGTCTTTTATTTGAAAAAGTCTCGAAAATCGTAAAATTTTAATTTTACTATAAAATAGTTTTGGTTGAAAACTTTGCTAGCTAAAAGCTTAATTTTCAATATCTGAAGCTTTTTCTCTCTGCACATGCGCGCAATCGCCTACCCTAACAACCATTTGACAAAGTCAACGTTTGGCGGAAAATAACAACCTGCTCGCCAAACATAACATGTAAACAACCACCACCCAAAACGAAGTCGCCTAAAGGCGCAAGTCGAACGTAGTGAGAGCGAGAGACGCGTTTCCAAGAAGCTGCCATTGCCACTACAAAGCGTCATGAACGTGGCGGCAGCTGCCATTCAACGCTCGACGACAACAATTTCAAGACGTAACGGTACAATTAGCGGATGTAACTGCAACCGGATATGTGGTTATTGCTATTGTTGTGAATTATAATGTGTTTTTGATAAATCAGCGTGTCTGCAGACATGATAAAATGCTTTTAAATTAAAATTAAAATAGTTTACAAAAAAATAGTTATTAGTAAGTTTAAAATGACAGAGAAGTGTAAAACAACAAATAAAATGGGAAAGAAACAATAAATGCGCTTTAAACAAGAACTCAGTATACATATGTATGTATATTCTAAGAGAAGTGTGTAAGTGACTAGTGTGTACATAACTATATGTATATACATATGTATGTAAATTCATATTTCATACTTGTACATTTGTGTGTGCATTTGTCTCCATGACTGTGTTTGTGCTGAAAAGTGAAAAGCTACCCTCCAGGCAAGAAATCCATAAACACAAGGATACGTTGGCGCCGCCACACACATACGATGGGGTCACGCGCACATTTACTATTACACATTCATATGTATGTATGTAGTCAGTGGGAACAACGTACCACAAACAATTACAAAAACAACAACTAGTACGAGCTTTAACTTTCAAAGTGAAAAGTGTATAAAATCGAAAAGACAAAAACAATAACTACTAATACTATTATATACCGTTAGATCTTACTACCTCCAAAACGAGAACTCCAGTCATTTTCAATGGCAATTATATACTCACGCACTCACACACTCGCTCTCTCTCAGTCTCTCTGTTTCTCTGTATCCTGCCGCATATTTTGTTACTGCTCTCTAGCGAGTTCATTGCCGAGTACAAATGCTAATTGAAATGGTTTTACTTTCATAAAAACTTTCGGTTTTAAAGATTGGGCCACTATTTATTTAACAAATTAATTGTTTTAAATCGAGAATGACTTTAAAGTATATTAATATTAAAATTATTAGTTTAAAATTCGGATAAGAGTTTCTGTGAGTAATTTACATGGTTTCACTCAGTGCAATATATCAGTATAAATATCCATTGTCAATACCCCTTAAAGAAATAAATCCCATCGGAAATCGGTATGACGATCTACCCATAAAATTCGTAAATAATGCAGAATACTACACCCCCAAGGCACAAATTCTTCAGTTTTAAATGATACCTCCAGATTTGTCTAACAAAGCCACTACGTTTACCTAAGTTAAGATAACTCATCGAATATCCTCAGGCGATGGTCTGTAAATCAATATCTTTAGACCTGAAACCTCAAACTTTAAACGCGTTTTTCTCAAAACACGCTTTTTTAAACTAGCGGACATGATTCCGGTCGAACTACTCAACCGATTTGCTTAATTTTTTTTTTAATGTTCACAAAACGCCTGGCTATCGTCCCTACATTTTTTATAATTTATTGACAATGTTATGACAAAATTTATCTAAAAAACATGGGGAAATTTTATAAAAAAACATTAATTACTTTTTTATTTATCAAAATTTGTTCATGATTCTAGTAGGGACGATAACCATTCAAGTACTTTTGAAGAATAAATTGGGTTTTTATGTTTCAGATGATCCAAACATGAGAAATCGTGTCCGCCAGTGAAAAAACGCATCTCATTCACCCAGCCATTTCTCGACAGATGTCATCAAAAAATTCCGAAAAAATTTTTTACACACTCCACGATATACCTCATGATATGTGAAAAAAGTTCTATTGTAGAATAAAAATTTCTATGAAAAAAAATGTCAAAAAACAGGCCAGATTATCCTACTGACCCCTTAACATCGAGTCAACCCAAAAGTAGAACTTAAGGTGTTACATGGGTTTCCTCGGGTAAAAAACAGCCTTTTTTCAACAATTTTTTTCTCATATAAAAAATTAAATATTTTATTAGAATTTTTTATTGTTACAAACATACACTATTAACAAAGAAAATCTGAATTTTTTGGAAACAAATATTTTAAAGTCGACCATTGCGACGCCTTTTCCGGTGACCCGTCGGAAAAAAGGTATGCCCGCGTTGGCTGAATAATTCCTTACAGGATCATCTTAAGTGAAAAAATACGTGTTTTAGTTAGAACCATACCTAAGAACTTGGACGAAGAAAAAAAAAGGATTTTTGGCAGAAATTTTTACAAAAAAAACTTCAGTGAAAATTTCGCGACATATTTTTTTCAAATAGTTGTAATCAAAAAAAGTCTATCCTCGAGCGCTCCAGTTCTCAAGGCTGTATTTACGAAACTTGAGGACAATATTCTAGAGGTGTTGTAGAATTTAATAAGACAATAAAAATTTTTTTCGATATTTTGAAACCCGTAAACCCATGTAACCCCTTAATAATTTTATAACCGAAGACGAGTTTGTCGAGTATTTTAAAGCTTAGTATCAAAAACACTAATTTGTATTTTTAAAATAATCAACATTTATTAGAATTTTTAGTATAAATTTGAGATAATTTTCGTTGCTA
This sequence comes from Bactrocera neohumeralis, assembly GCF_024586455.1. Lineage (NCBI taxonomy): Eukaryota > Metazoa > Arthropoda > Insecta > Diptera > Tephritidae > Bactrocera > Bactrocera neohumeralis. The sequence continues at coordinate 13,141,296 of NC_065919.1, read as the reverse complement.
TTGCTACAACAACGTCATAATACTCATTCCTTCTGACGCCCTCCTTTTTTGGAAACTCCTAAACTAGATCAGTCTATACTTGTATACATACATATGTATGTATAACTCAATGTTTCATTACTGACAGCACACTTTTTTAACATCGAAACTTTTCACTTCACATAGAGAAAACCGGTTCCAGAAAGGATATATGATGCGAGTTCCCTGATCCATAAATTTACTGATTATGTGATTTATTTCGAGAAAAGTTTAATTTAAAAGTGCTCTAGAAATGATAATTTGATAATCATCGGATAAATCCAGTAAAGTCCATAAGAAACATTGATGCTGATCTGAACAAACATTTTTAATTAATGTTGACCGCTGAAAATACTGCAGGAGCATAAAGGGTTCAAAAATTTTTTGCAGCACCGAGTAAGCCTGCGAACTCCCGACCCGGTGGAATTGTCTCCGATCTCCCGTCCTTTCTCCTTCACTGGCGCCGAGATTTTGATAAATACACTTTTCATTTAAAATAAACACACAAAATATATTCGTATTCGTACCATTCCAAAGGTACAGAGCATTAAAATACCAAACTTATTTCTAAGAAAAATTGTAATGAAGAAATACAACGATAACCAAATCTCTATCAACTTCCTAGCAACACTTTGGCATTGAGAGTAAGAGTGGACGTAACAAATTTGTTTTTGCTCGTTTCTCCATCACACTAAATTGCTCAAACTTTCACCACTCTAATAGCAAGCAGAGGAATTTCAGTAAAAGAATTGTTGCCCATTGCTCTCCCCACATAACAGCTATTTGACACAGTCTCTCAATGTACTCATTCTATCGCCGAGTAACACTCAAACATACTCACTCTTTAACTCACCACCAATTCAAGTGAGTGAGTGAGTAAGTGTGCGAGTAAAGCTCACTGGGTTACTCGGCGCAAGCACTAAGAGCATTCATTACACGTACCTGCAGCCAAATATAGCAGCCCTATAAATATATGGAGACATATAGCACACTTACACAAACATATTTACTAAATCATATGACTTAGAAGAGTCTCCACACTATACTCGTACTAATAGAGGTACACATAATAGGTGCAAGCCACCCCAACCCCCACACACACCGCCAGCAATTACACACACAAATATGATTGTTTGTATGGGAGTCTCACCCCAGTGTAATTACCACTTCGCGAAGTATGAGTAAGCGCACCCTTTCCCATTCCACAAAATGCTCGCATGTCGCTGCCGCTTAGCAGCAGCAGCAATACACAGCGTAGCAAGTGAAAAGTGAAACATTTCCCGTTAGTCTTGCACATACATACATACATACCGAGGTTTTCATGTAGATTGCGCCTCACATGCGATTTCCACCCCCGAAATGGAAAACAGAAAAATAACAACAGCAAAAGACATCAATAAAAGCAACAACATTGCATAGAAACAACGACATTTAGTAAGGGAAGTAAAAGCAAGCAGCAGAATAGCGACGCCACCTGAAGTTGTAGACCAAAAATGTATACCATTTACGACAAATTGCTCTCTATTGGTCTTATATGGGTTCAAATGAATGACTGCAGTCGGCTCGGGACTAATGTGCCAGTAAATCGGACAAAGAGCCTTAATTTTTTTTCTGTGTGGTTAGCATGACATCTGTCTAACATATTCAATAACTTTCCCGTTTATAAGACTTTTTTCCTTTTCCAATATACTAATTTTATATAAATTTCACTGTTCCGTTCTTTTTGGGAATCTAAATTAGTTTATACATATGTACATAGCTCGTGTTAAACAATTCCGAAGTGGGTTTGAAAATTGGGTAAATTTGAGAGATACATACAAACGTATTTGCAATGAAAAGGAAACTATGATCTTTACTAAATAAACAGATTTTTAAAAATTTTCAAAGCAAATACTTTATAAAATTATACAATTGGGGTACTCACAACCCGTCGTAAAGCATGGTAAAATCAATTTTTACACTTATTTAAAAAAATTGTTGTTGGATTTCATACAAAAATGAGTTTACACATTTACAATTCTCAATGCTAAGTTTTCGAATCGTTATTACTTATAACTTTATGAGACTTGTGAAAACCGTAAATATAAGGACTTATTCTCGATGACCTTATGATCGAAGAAGTTTGAAAGAAGTTATAGGTTATTCGACGCATAAATGGTGAGCAACTTGTGTAAATGTTATTTTTAGCTAATTGTAAACTTGGCTATAGTTTAGTGGGTCACGCTAAATTTCTGTAAGGTACCTAACGACTTTATATAACTTCAAATTCGCAAGCTCAGCACTTTTTAAGGGTTATCTCTAAGTATTCCCTGAAACATTTAGAAATTTCTAAACAATATGAAAGTAAAATAAAATCTGTATGTCTTTAGATTCTTTAGCACCCAACTAAGCTTGGCTTTATCGCATAAGTACGTACATATGTATTTATTTGGTCTCATGTTGGTATAAGACTTATTCATTTAATTACTTTCACTTTAGAAACGCCGAACCAAGGGCATAATAAATTAGTGAAAGCATAGCAAATCAAGCACACTCTATACTCTACCATTCACACTGTCTATCCCGCATCACACGATGTTTCTACCCCTGCGCCGATATCGCAGAAAAAGCATTAGAAACAGGAAAACAACAAACCATTGTCGTCTACTGGGTGGTAGTTGAAAGGACCCCATAGGAACAATCATACCACAATAAGTGAGTATAGTTTGGTAACGGGTTAAAAAACAACTTTCAAGAAAAAACGAGACTAAATAATCACAGGCTTTTTAAGAAACTTCAGATTTCTGGGACCCTCCATTTTTCGAATTATCCGCATATGACAAACATAAGCACTTCGGGATTCGAGTACAAAAACAAATTTTTATTATCGAAAATCGCTGTATTGTTTTTCAAAATATTCTCCATTAAGATTTATACTTTTGCATGCGTTTGAACAAATTGTCGACGCACTTTTGCCACTCTGATTGAGGTATCTCCAAAAAATGCCTTTTGAACGTATCAACCGCCTTTTCAGATGGCTTACTTTATTTTTTACGAACCTGGATTAAAAAGAAGTCATTCGGTGTCAAGTTAGAACTATATGGAGGATGACTCATCATACCAATGTTTTGAGTGCTCAAAACAGCAATTGTTTCAGCCGATGGTTGAGAGCTCGCATTGTCTTCGGTGGTTGGTTTTCCTGATTTCTTGGAGAACAACTGGCGAAAAAATGGTTGTATATCTCTCGGAATTTACTGTTCTCTGTTGTTCCAGTGGAGTGGTTGCGACATGTCCATTTTTTCCAAAAAACAGGCAATCATTTGCTTTGAAAGGCTTCATGATAGAGAACTTTTGTTGGACACGGCTCATCTTGAAACAACCATACAGTCGACTTCTATTTTTTTCGGGCTCATACGCGTAAATCCACGATTCTTCACAAGTCACGATGCCATAGACGTGTTTCGCAGCACCTTTATGGTATTTTGTTAACATTTCTCTCGACCAATCGCCACGAGCCCTTTTTTAACGATTGACAAATTGCGTAGAGTCCAACGTAAACAAGTTTTTTTACAGTCAACTGTTCATGCAACATTGAATATATGCTGGTTCCACTAATGCCCATAGTTTCTGAGATTGAGACATAGGTCACATGAATGCCTTGCAATACCAGTTCGGGCACAGTAATTTAATTTTTTGGTCGAGAAGAATATTTTAAGTTACTCTAACCAAACAAATGAGTATTTATAACTTTAAAATTTTCAAACATTAAGATAAAATGATAAGTTTCCAGGTTGCAACACTAATGTTGCCAAATCCTGAAATATAAAAGACAACCTACGTACAAAGCATAAATTCCGTTTAAAATGTTTGAAATTTATGTATGTATATGTATTTGACAAACCGTTAAGTGGTTACAAACAACCATTAGAAGTACAAAAGATACAATTAGGTAGAGCGGACTGAGCGTTCTAGGAACCATCCACAACAAAAACTATAATTATAGAATTGAGCCATTAAAAAAGCCGACACTCGGATTTTCTGATCATATTTTAAAAAAGTCATGCACTCTTTTCCTGCAGGCAAACCAAGCTCCAATACACACAGACTTACATACATTTAACGACATATACACACATACAAATGCATGGCTATCGATATTCCCACCCCCAAGGTGGCAACACTACTCGCCACTTTTTATTGCTATTCTACATATTGTTTGTGTTGACTTCACGATGCTTGCTATTGTATACCGCCAGCTAGCAGTTTACTGCTGACGATAGCTTTTACTTAGTTGTCTCGATTTGTGCTACATCCATGTTTGGTCGCTAGTCTCCGTTAGTCCTTCAGCTTTTACTTCTTTTGCGTCGTGTAATACAGCAATAAATGGCGCTCGTTGTATTAGTTTGGAACCGATTTCTTTGGGTAGCGACAAACATACATTGTGTATAGAGAGAAAGAGTCTCATAGTCAAAACCAGTGGCACTGGCAATTTAGTGTCAACTTCTCAGTTGCCAATTTCACAACAGCACCGCGCGGCGTTCACAGAAATTGAAAGTTAAAAATATAATTTCTTTCCGCACAAACTTAACTGCAGAGACACACACAAAAGTGGTTTTGTTGTTGCTGTTATTGTTGTTCTGTTTCTTTTTATTTTCTTCGCGACAACAAGAACAGCGCCACCCACCAACCCCCAGGCGCACGTAAGATTGCATAGACAAGTAAGTGTGTACTTGCATAATTGCATAGAGGGGGTGGAGAATAGAAGTGCTGCAGTAATACAGCAAACAGCTCACCCTTAAACGGCAGCGGAGACACCTCAGCAGGTTCAGCTGACTCACACTGTGCTCTTAGTAGACGGGCGTGCGTTGCGGCCACAGACGGACGCACAGTGGACGCGCATTAACTATTCTGAGTTGTCAGCAAGACACACACACACACAATCATACATTTACAAAAAATATACAAATTTATACACATACATACGCATATACATTGAATTTGTAGGTGTACATAATTACATAAGTAAATATGTCTTTCGTTACATATGTGCTTGTACATATATGACAGAGTTACATACATACATACACACTAGAGATGTGCATGTGAGTTTATGTCTGTATGGTGTCTTCAGTCGCGGCCCATTTTAGCCGCTTAAGCAGTAGTGTTAGTGTTGCCGTGATTAAATCATCGCCGCCAAACTGTGCGCTCGCGAAAAACGAAAGTTGAAGCACTTCAATATGCCACTAGCATAAGCAGCGGTAGGAACAGTAGAGGCGCGACAGCAGCAGCAAAGCATAGCAAAATAGCCAACTTGTCGCTGACATCCGCAACGCTGTCAGGCAATTGTACTTGGTGTGGTGTGTGAATTGGCAGCAGAATGTTGATGTTTAGTGAAGGCTGTGTGTAAATTGCCTGATTTTTTCTTTCTTTTCGAACACAGTGTGAAGTGAGCAATAAAAGAACATTTTCTAAGCTATAAAACGAATATTTCTTAGTGATAATAAACAAATAAAACAAAGCTTAATAATAATAATAAATTATAAAACTCAAATTATAACAAATGTGCAAAATTGTGTAATTACAGTACGGAAGAAATGCAAAAAGTGAAAAGTGAAAGCCAAAACGGATAAGCAATAATTTACGCAACCCACCCAAGCAAGCTTGCCAATCCGAATCATTTGCCATTTTTTTTTTTATTAATTTCCAAATAGTTATAGCTCTGTATAAATAAAGAAGTGATCACTATTAACATTTTTCGTCGCTGACACAAACTCGCTGTAAACGTGTCATGATGAATTTCTCCGCGTTCGGTGGTCCCTTCTCCGGCATACATCAGTTTGCGGCCAAATTTGGACACGACACACAAGGTCCACCTGGCGCCTTTGCCACGCCCACCGGTATCAATGGCAATGCAACGGCGGGAGTCGCCGATAATCATGTGCAACGCTATCAGACCAACGGCAATCATTTCAATCAAAATATACCAAATGGTGAGTAGTGTTACTAGTAAGCAATTATATACATACATATGTACATACATACATATACATATGTATATACATACATACATATACATATGTATATATGTACATACATATGTATGCATATGTATATATGTACATACGTCTACATACCTGAAATGCAAAATAACGTAACATCACTTTTAATAAGTTTACAGGCGAAGCAAAAGCGTTATAATAGAAACCACTCATATTGAAACAACAATTGAGTTTTGGTTATAAATTGGTTATATAATGGTTATATGTTGGTTATATATTGGTTATATCTGACAGTTGAAGCTGGAAATTTTATGTTACATATATATAATATGAAGTTGTGCATCGTTAGCAATAAAAACTCAATTTCGATTTTTTTGATGATACGTTGTTTTGCATTTTAGGTTACTATATGTACATTAAAATTATTAAAAAGCACACAACACACATGCAAAATAATGGTTGCGCAGTGAGCGCTTAAGCGAGCAAAACTAATGTGAGCTGGCTATTTTGATATTGATTATTTTCTTTTTATTTCCACTAACACCCATAAAAGGCAACATTCACCCCAACAAGCGCTACAAAGTACTTTTGGCCGCACGCTTATAAATTATGCTTTTGTTGTGCGCGTATACACGCTTTACGTGTTTTTGACTCATTACCTTGCCACCCCAAGCCACTTTGCTGCACGGAGTGGAAAAAAGCACACGCGCGCACACACCTACAGAAACAAAATACGCACAACGCGACGCCAATGTACTGATACATTTACATATATAATACATACACACATGTATATATGTCAGCATGTATGTATGTATATATGTTGGCGTGGTTAAAGTATTTAAAAAAAATATAAAAAACACCAACTAACTTGCAACGTAAGCGCAACCCCAGCTCAAACGTTGCAAAGTGGAGTTATAACACGGCAAAGGCACAGAAGTCAATCGGTTAGGTGCACAGCGTTGTAGGGTTCCATGGCAGCTCCAGTACCTCAACCCGCTCCATAAACTGCGCTTTGCAGGCAGCAGTGTGGCAGCACAATTTGGCGGCAGCTGTAAAGCCAGCTCCAGCTCCAGCTACACAGGCGGCACGGCCATTGCACTGCACTCATCAGCGCCACCAGCGCCGCACTTACTACCATCCCCCATGCTGTAGTGAACTGTGGTTGTGTACAGGGTTGCTTGACGGCAAAGCGCTTTGGCGGCGTTGCTTTTGAAATTGCATTGCATACAAATTGGCGCGGTTTGCCTCGCTTGTTCGAGCTCAGAGTTTCACACGGTGTTGTGTGTGAGTATTGCGTGTGCCCCCTTACGGCGGCTGTCACTGCTTTAAAAGCCCTCGCTTTTGCCTGACTACAATTTGCCACCCCTGCATGCAGGTTATTGCCATCTGTTTGCCCATGCCGCGGCATTGATTTTCCTTACAGTTTTATGTATTCGCGTATATACATATACATATTTACATATATCTTGTATTTGTAAAAATGTGCAGGAATAAAGTCAGTGTTTGTTAGCTGTTAAAGTTGCCTTTATTCTTTTCACTTGCGCTATATGCTATGTCTTTGAGCTTTCGAATTTTGACAGCCACTGAAAAGAGTTTAACAGAAAAATACTTTTCCAACTCTATTCAAACAACATTTCAGCTTTCATAATTGATCAAAGAATTGATCATGCCTGAAAACCGTCGCAAACTTCCAAAACTGTCAACCATACGCTTCTCCATCGTCAATCAGTCAATCACCTGCAACGACACCAAGTTCTAGTGCACCACCCCCCGTCACACCGTGTCAACAATCGACGCGGTTCGCTTTTCGCGCTTGCAACGAAGTCACTTTCTTATTCGCGTGCGCCCACACCGCGCTCGGCTACACCACCCCAAACGAAAGTGACTTCCTGAAGGATGCTGCTATTTCATAATTCAATTCATTGTCATAGCAACGCAAGCTGTTTGTACATACATATGTGCGTGTAGGCTAAATTTATGCACACGGACCAATATACCATACACTCGTACATATGCACAAATTCTTTCTTTCGTTTGCCTTTCCTTCTTTCGATTAGTTGTTTCGTGCTTTGCGATTCCTCTGCTCCCAGCACCACAGCCCAGCTCAGAGTTCATTGATCTCGCGCTGCATGCGGCATATTGTCAGGCAATTAATTGCACATATTGAGCAATAAATATTTTGTTCTTACTCAGGTAGAAGTGTGTTAGTGTTTCTTTTGGCTATAATTCCCAAGGGCTGTCAATTACATTATCATTTGCATAAGCAGAAGCCGTCGAAGTCTTATTTCACCTGATAAAATGCATATGTCTTCTAGAGAAATTATTGCAGAAATACCATGGCATATTTAAAGGAGTGATTAACAGTACGGTGCATTTTCATACCCTGAACAGCGTAGATTAAGCTTACCACGTAGTTTATAACACCTAGAGCAAAGGTCGGCGACCATATAAAGTATACACATATACTATGTACAAATATTCAGCGTGATGAGCTGGATCGATTTAGCCATGTCCGTCCGTCCAATTGTCTGTCAGTCGTCTGTTAACCCAGCGAGCAGGGGGTAGAATTTGCCCGCAGTAAGGTATGCCTGTCTTAAATGGCGATAAAAATCCATATGCACTATATTTGTAGTTTTTGGTTTGTCTCGAAATTTCAGCATAGGCTTTGTCAGAAATAGTGCTATAATACCAGCTCGAACTGATATTTAAGACTTTGAATGAGATTCCATCTAATGAAAAGACATTTGAAGTTCAAGCGACAAATGCCACCAGTCACTGAGTTTGATAGGTGCTCAACTAGTAGTAGCAAAAGCTACAAGGTCTAAACGGGGACTTAAATCTGGTACCACGGGAAGCAGTTAGCCCTTGGAGTTCGCACCAATCTGCTCATGGGGTTTGGCCTTTTGGTGAGACTCGTATTGGCTGTGTTAAACCTTAAGGCAGGTAGAATTGAAAAATTCAATTCAGTGTGGAGTCGCACTGTGGCCGGGTGCCGAACCCACAGCACGCCAAAGGTTTTAGATCGGCCTTGAACCCAAACAAGGTGGGAAAGGTGTCCCTTCCACCCGACCAATTGGAACCAAAAAATGTGTGCAAAAACATTTATGTATTATTTGGGGCGCAGACCAACGCATTGTATTGATCTATGTGCTTTAAAAAAACACCGTGAGGTTAGGCCGACTTTGGCAGGTTGTCCGTTGTCTATAGTATATATGCAAGTCCCTCAGTTTTTGAGATATCGCTCTGACGTAGTCCATCTGTGGAAAACTTTTATTTCATTATCTTCACAAAAATTAATGAACAAAATCAAGTTCTTGTATGGAAACTCTTTTATTTGGGAAGGGTATTCTGGCTTCGGTAAAACTGAAGTTAACGTCAATTCTTGTTTTGATTGTGAAAGTATATATGTATATGGTAGGAGTACCTATTGTAAATAAATGGTATTTATAATCACTGTATTTTTTTAAACTCACTCAAATTTTAATAAATATCTTATTTACTGGCGTAGGCACCGCTTACGCGGTTATAGCCGAGGAATATATGTACATCAAATTAATTTCATTCAAATTTTTGTGTTAAAAATATTTCACGCTCACACACAAGAACTTCTACTTCCAACCATATTTTGTTTTTAAACTCAGCTTTCACTAAAGGTGACACTCGGCCATATGATAAAATCTCTACCAGAACATGGAAAACAGTAAAGAATTGAGTAAAAGATTATAAATGGTAGCAACAGCGCCGACAAATTCATTTTGAAGTACTAAACTAATGGAGTTTTTATTGATTTTTCGTTACTGCCGGCGATGACGATGACGACGACGATGATGGCGATGTCGGCAATGACTACGACATTGGGGTTGGAGACAGTTTTCGAGATGAGGGTTAGGCATACATTAATTGCAGGCGACGGTGTTTGTGGTGGTTGGTTGTTGTTTTTGTTGCGCTTGTGTACACACAATTATCATTACAACTATGCACTATGCTGATAATACAATTTTGTATAACAAATATAACAAAAACAAAAATTCGTACGCCAGTATGAGAAATTAAGACGAGCTCAGTTGTGTTAAGTGCTCGCTTCTACTTTTATGCAGCTTAAAGAAGTTGGAGAGTCAGCTGTGCAAAAGCAAGAAGGAGGCAAGCGAAGTGCACGACCGCTGCTACTAACCTAAGGGGGTGGTGGGGTAGTGAGTAAAAGCACAACGCTTGCATGCGAGGCGATCGACCTCTCCCAAAACGCTGGCAAACCGTTGCAATGCACACATAAACAACAAAAACAAAAAGCAGCAGTTGAGCGAAGAAAAAGTTCCTACAAAAGCAACTATATAGGGTGGTAGGAAGACAAAAGAGAAAAAGCGAAAACACACCACCGCTTTTGACGTTTTAGCAGCGTCGCTGCTAGTCTGCGCTGTATACATATGTGTTTGTGTATGTGTATGCTTACACAGCCAACCCACAATGCAGCCATTGGCTGCAGCGGTGGAGCCCCATTTCCGTTGGAGCTCTCACTACGCCAACGAGGTACAAGTGAAGGGCTGGGAAAATGATTATCACTTAGATCATGATGATGGTGCTTCTGTTTGTAGGCTTGTATATTTTCCTTGCATATGAGTAGATATACATATGTATACATACATTTTTAAATAGTATATGCTTTGGTAAGTTTGAGTCATCATACATACAAACATGTGTATACACACATATGCTTCCTCCCCAAACAAGTTTTTGTTTTTGCGAAAACCATTAAAGTTGATAGTCTAGTAGATAGGCTGAAATGTCTGAGTAGAAGCAAATAAATGGATGAATTCGAGACGAAGGCCATAAAAGTGAATACTCTTTAACTTGATTTTTTTCAACATCAAATAAGTTTTGAATCATTTGTATTCAATACATTAGTGTATTTTAGGATTTCACAAAAAAAAATTTAAATACATATTTATAAAGTATTATTTGATAAATATTAACATTATATGAAAACTTTATGTTTGCTACATTATATGTTACCTTATAATTTAATATGACATATACATACATATATGTATCTGTGTGAAAATAAATATTTTTTTTTAGTAATTTTCACCTAAGAACATTGGCAATGGCACCAAAAACGAATGGTGCAATTATATTATCATGCTAAATTAATTTTATTTTAACATACATTCGGGCGCTGCACCATTCGATTGTGTTCAGCTTTAACTTTTCACGTCTTGCGATTTTATGTGGCGCGTGCCAACCGGCCGGCTTTACATATCAACCCCAACTACATATATAGAGGGTTGTGTTATACATACATCAAATTGTTCACATATACGCACACACGTGCTCCCTCCTTGTATTCGTTTCAGCGTAGTGTGTAATTGTATGAGTACTTGTTTGCATACTACAATCAAACATTCACGATGTATGTATGTATGAATATATATTGTGTACACATGTATGTGTTTGTAGTATAAAATTGTCCGCGCACATCAGCTACCCCTACAGGAAAGCACCATTCCCATGAAATCACTCAAACTCCAAACTACTCGTTCACTCTTACTCTCTTTACCTCAACCACCCGCTATTTTTTGCACCTTCACTAATCACACTCGCTATTTGCACTCTCACTCTTTTTCACCTTACTCATATACTCTTTTCCACATTTTCCCTACATGACTCTTACTCTAAGTATTAATAATCCCTCTCTTATCTGCATTGCCACTATCTTTGTGCTGCTACCCTTACTAATTTCTACTTGCACTCAAACTGGAAATTTACCGAGAAGAGTTTAATTTATTCGTCATGAAATCGTGGGGGGTGGCTAATACAACTAGCTCCTCACACGCAATCACCCCTATGCATGTGTATAATACTCAAACTCTCTTAACACGTTACTCACACACGAAAATACTCTTACTTTCCGCATATACTCATTTCTGCTGAATGCAAAACTTTTATTCAGCACATTTCACCGAGTTATTTCCTCCACTATATATTCGTAATTTGATATATAGGCTAAGCGCACGTACCTTCACTCACTTTCTATGCGCGCTCTTTCTCTTTCTCTACACATCACTCACTTTCTCACTCATTCTGATAATGTGACCAGCGCTTACACTTGTTGGAGAGTGAGCGTTTGCGCGCTTTTTGTGCTCATCATGATGCACAGTTATCGAGTCAGCAAAGGGAGAGTGGCGATTTGTTACTCGTACGAGTATGTTTGGTGAAAGTGAAGTGAAAAGTGAAAAGCTACTAGTTTGCATGTCATCCAAATGGGAGTTGGTTTTGTTGCTTTTGCTTTTGCTGCTCCACTATGCCAAAGCCGATGACTCCGTTCCGTAAGTAGAGTAGCGTTTCAGAGTTCGTACGCAGAATCGTATACCCGTATCTGTATTCGTATTCGTACTAGTACCCGTACCCGTATTTGGAAAATTCACATTCCTGTTGTTGTCTGGCAAAGACGGGACAGTATGTCTTCAATGTTTGTTTGTTTGACACTACTTTTATTGGTTCATATGCGGCAATGTGTAAACAAGTGAAAACTTTTGTTTTCGCGCAGACATTTAATTTCGCACTTTACATATTTTAAATAAAGTTGGCCAAAATTGATATGTAGATATTCTTGAGAAGTGTGTTTATATTTATGTGTTTGTTTCTGTATCCGTTGATAGTCTTTTGGTTTGATCCTAACTCGATTTACATATATTCTCTGTCCAACACTTACACATTTTGACACACAATTTATTTAATGTCTTCGCTGTTTTTGTGCGCGTGTCCTTTCAGTGATTTGTAATTGCATTTGTGGCACACATTTTTTAGTTATCTTCACCTTTGATTTATTATGTTTTCTTACCAGCATTGTTTCGTAATTATCATCGATAGAACATATAATATTGCATGCATTGACCACAAATGTATGTCCATTCTCAAAAAATTTACCTCTTCTGTATAATGACTTAAACTTATATTCATAAGATGAAGTTTGTTCAAAAAAGTTTATATAAAGGAGTTTAAACTAGTTTAGAGCCCTCTAAAATCCGTCCGCTTTGAAAAATTCAGTTTCGAAAAAACACTCGTTTAAAGTTTTGCGTGCTGAAGGTGGCTGATCCGAACGCTTCGGCACTATAGCGGAATGGGATTAAAATCGAAGGAAAACTTTTGTTTTTCCATTCTACCAATTACATAATGTTTTAAAACCCTAAAGTGTTCTTCAGTTGACTCAGAGTAGATATTTGTTATTATCATAATAATAAACAACACTTTAAAATTCAGTATCTGATAGGTATTGGTACTAAAAGTTCTGAAAGGTCTCATAATTTCACTAACACAAAGTAAACATCTTCTTCTTCTTCTTAATTGGCGTAGACAGCGCTTACGTGATTATAGCCGAATTAACAACAGCGCGCCAGTCATTATCTACTTAACTTTAATATATTGGCATAACACTTCGTTCTCATGACAATAGGATCTAGTTAACCGAAGCTGACTCGAACTTTTAACCAGTCAAGGACTGAATCAACAGCATTTCCCTCCAACCCGTTGACAATATAGATCGACAAATATAGAGTTATGTATATATAAATGATCAGGATGAAAAGACAAGATGAAATTCGGGTCGCTCCGTCCGTCCGTCCGTCGGTCCGTCGGTCCCTCCGTGCAAGCTGTAACCTGAGTAAAAATTGAGATATTTTAATAAAACTTGGTATGCGCGTTCCTTGGCAAAAACATTACGATTCGTAGATGGGTGTAATCAGACCATAGCCACGCCCACAAAACGCTATTCACCGAAAACCCATAAAGTGCCATAACGAAGCACTAAATTACGGTTTAGAAATGTAATTTAGCACAGGTGATAGCGTAGCAAGAAAAATTGGACGATGGGCGTGGCACCGTCCACTTTTATGTGAAAACCGACCGATTTGAACTAAATTTGGTATGTGACATTCTTATGTTACAGTGAAGATGGGCGAAATCGGCAAGTCACAGCCACGTCTACTTCCCATTTAAAACAATTTTAAATTCCATCTGATTTTTTCGAGTGTACAAATCAAGAAGCAATTAGTATAACGGGATACAACTTTTCACAAATAATACCTTTAGTGTATGCTACCTTATGACAAAAAATTGTTCAAATCCAACAAAAACTGTTGAAGCCGCTAAGTACCGAATATTTGGACCGCAGTACCTATAGTGGAATTTTTACCGAAAATATTGATCAATGTGTCAGATTTATAATTGAAATTCAGAGAGAATCCTTTTCTGATAGTAGTATGTCTGTGTGCTACAAATGGGTTAAATGGATTCAATACTTCCTGTAGCCCCACAAAACTAATAAAAAGATTTTCGAACTTCCGTGTGACTTTATACCGCATATATTGGCCAATATGTGAGTTATCTTAATAAAATTGAGAAAGCGGGTTTTTCTTATAACGATGCATATCCATAGAATGAATAAAATCGGATGAAAACTAGCACTAGACCACATATAACTAACTTGCCTTATTAGGGTGGAGAAATTAGTAAAATTAGTATGATCATTATAGAAATTATGAGCATGATTGCTGTCCAACTACATAGATTTTTCCACCATCCATTGATCTTAAATTTCACTGTGATGAATTCTAAAAAATTATTGTTTTTTTCTTGCGACTAACTAGGCATATCACAGACTTGAAAATAAAATTTTAATAAAAACAATCAATTTTCGATACCTTGGCTGCCACTCGTTTACGTTATATAATAGAGAACAGATAAAGTTATTCATAAATAATATTCACATAACCACATACACCTATAAATCAATTGAAAACGCTGAATTAAATATTCGTGTTTTTCCAGTCTTCTATATTTACGAAATTTGTATTTGTTGTTTTATCTATGTAATTAGGAATGAATTGTATAACGTTGCGACACTACCGACAGGTTTATTGAATTATTGTAATACAAGGATATTTTGTGCTATTTAAGGATAAAAAGCAACCCTGCACCAAAATTACAGCTGCTAATGAAATATTAAAAACTTCCGTGAAACATATGAGCCGACGCGACATCTCAAGATACATAAATTATACATATATACCAGTGTGTGTATAAATCTATGTACGTTATGTGTGTGCAGCCTAGGAGTATAAAAGTTTGTGTATATCAGCATGTGTGCGGCGACACGTTTTCTGTACATAAGCATACTTCCCTATATATTTCTGAAAATTCAAACGCCAAGCAATATCTGCAATTGGCAACAGCAGCTTGAGCAATACCGGAAAATATCAAAATTGGCCAAAAATATAATGAAAAGCAAGGTCTACGCATAGCTGCTAAATGAATGGCATCACCATACAGACGTATAACCGCCCGAAAGCCGAGCGCGTTGGCACTGTGAACATCGTCGGTTGTACCACAATGCGTATACGTAACATTCGTTGAAACGGTACACACAGCAGTGCCTAGATATCGGCTCCTCGCCGACGTCTGCGCCAAACAGCCGGCTTTTTCGTTTCCTTTTTCCTCTAATATACTATATACTAACGGTAATTCTGCAACATTCATGCAAAAATATTAACACACACACACATACATATGTACATTGATGGAATTATACACACATTTCAGTTTTTCAGCCGCTTTCAGCTACAAACGCTAAAAAAGCACTGGGACGCTCTGGCAGACACTGAACAAACATATACATATGTACATACATAGTATATATTATGTGTCTATGGACGAGCGACATTTGCTACCCAACTGCCGTCGAACTGCCAGTTCGGGTCAGCGCTGTTGATAGGTGCCACGCTTTCACTTACACACACACACACACAAACACACTGACTCTTATCTGTAAGCAGACACGCGTCAACTGCCCGAATGGCCTTGGCAGTCACAGCGAGTCACATAAATATTGTGAATACATACAAGCATTCGTATAGATTATACACATGTATGTATGTGTGTACGTTAAAAAACATGCCGCCAAGCAGCCGATACAGAAAATCATGTATATGCAGATATAAAGCAGCCGAAATCGGCTGTACAACACATATGTTCGACTTGTACTATGCGATATGTGTATGCGCCGTCAACATGCCCGATCGGTTCCTGCCAAACCTTGGTTCCGGTATAAGGCGGCAGCTGATAGCTTGCCTTGAAGTGCAACAACAAAGTTGTAGGCGGCTGTCTGTGCTCTACGAATTGTCGCCGGCAATGAGGGAGCGCGGCTGAAATGGGGATTTCGGTTAAATATTTCGTGACTGCGATACGACGCGTCGTACTCGACTTCGCTCTCGTCATCGTTGTTGTTATCGACTGAATTTAGGCTGCCGAAAAACGAGGCGCACGCACTCACGTATCTCTTAACACAATAAATATGTACGTAAAATGGTATCAGCACACGTGGCTGCCACTATATGTATTTGCACCTACGTGTGAGCAGATATACATACGTACAGAGGAAAATGTATTCAGTTTTTGAGTTTGGGGGCCCGTACCGCAACAGCTGAACTTTCACTGCAAAGGCGTTCGTCATAGCGCCCCATTTAAGCGTCTCAGACTGTTGGCAACCCGTAGCATCAGGGATGCACGTTTCTATCCCATGTTATATTGGTATATGTCTCGACCTCTACTTCAACGACTGTGTCTGCTTCGTCTCCCATGTCGTACAGTCGTTCGTCAAGCGGCAGCAGATAAACGGTGAAGTAGGAAGTTTGAGGCTTTGTAGGAACTGTAGGCATAGGGGCGTAATCGCGTTGTGCAGCCACAGCAGTTGTGTGTAATATTATATTTGGCGAGCCTTAGACAATCAGCCTGGCAGCCAGCCAAACAACGAACCAACCAGCCGCTCACACAGCCAGTCAGTCATTCGCCGAACGGTGGTGCTGGTGCTTAAAATCACACGCATAGACTCAACTGTGAATGCTTCGCATAATAAAACTCACTTTGTGATCAAATATAGTATAAAGATATAGTTAAATTTACTAGTTAAATTAAAATTTAATTTCTTTGCTGGTAATAAAGTAATCAATTCGATATAAGCGCACGGCAAAATTCATCAATAAAATATTATATATAAAATGTGTGAGAAAATACAAGTATTACTTTGTTGTATGTGTAGTGCTGTAGCACTTTTTACTTTTACACCGCGCCCTTTGAAGTTTTCTATTTTACTATTATAATATTGTCCCATTTCTCATTTGTGTTTGCAAATTCCTTTATCGTTATCTTTAACTAATGCGATTTTTTCCTGTTATTTATTTCTACTTGCAGTCTCGGCCGCCAATAACACAATGCAATACGGACAAAATATATCCATACCATATTCACAGCCGCAAACTGATTTGAATTTTCTCAACTCCACGGACCATAAAGGGAAGATACATCCGAAAATCGAACGCGACCGCGAAGAAGGTAATCCATTTACTCAATACACACATAGTGCAAGCAACTCTATATCTAGGATAAATAATTAAATTCAAAGGAAATGAAACAAATGATGCGAATATTTGACAGTTATAGAAACTATAGAAATTAATTGCTACTGGGTTGCAAACAATTTAAAAAATCTGGCAATTTTTTTTTCAAAAAAAGTTTAAAAAATTTTTTTCCTGACTGTAGTAAAATAATTGTAGTGCTTAAGAGATCATATAGAGTTAGAAGACCGAAAAAAGCGAAATATCCAGTTTTTTTTTAAACATTGGTAGTCGAAAAAGTTTTTTCGTATGTTTTAAATATATGTCGTTGCAGTCGTATATCTCCAGCGCTGCCAATCATATTGTGTCTTACCATATAGTGTTGGAAAATTGAGATTTAACCAAAAAAAAATTAAATTCGGGGAAGTTAAAAAAAAGTTACAGCTGTTCAAAAATTAGTGAAAATAATGAAGAAATTCGCTATATTTTGAAATTTTTGTATAAAAAAAGAAGAATGCCATACAAGCCACCAATGAAATTTGTGAAATTTACGGAGACGATGCTGTGTCAGTTCGTGTAGCACAACAATGATTCGCTCGCTGCCGTTCTGGAAATTTGGAAATTTTGATTTACACTGATGAAAGTTTTACACTGATGGAATAATGTCTCCAGCGGAAAAATAGCAAAAAGTGGTCGACCAAAATGGTACATAATTTGTTTATTTATTTATTGTCATAAATATAAAAAAATAAGTTGAAGTTTGATTTGAAATACGAAAGGACTTTTTCGACTACCCAATAATTATAGTGCATAAACGTTCAAATAAATTTTTACTTTTAACCAGCAATACTATCCCTAAATATAAAACCTATGTCAAGTCTTCATCGCTGCATTTCAATCAGGAAAATATTCTGTTTCACAATTAAAACATGCATAATAAAATAACAATATCGTGAATTCTGCACCGAAACCATATTATCTATATGTATATATATATGTGCAAATATATGCAAAGTGTTGGTATATGTATAGTACATATACATACATATGAAAAGATAGAAATAATACCTATATACCGCGTATATTTTTTATATTTTTTGGTATTTCATTTTTTTAGAAAGTTTGTAGTTGAGATTCTAAACACTAATGCCGAATAAACGTTAAAAGTGATGGAAATTTATTTCAAAAACTCGCCTTCTGCCACAAATTTATTGTTTGAATCTTGAAAGCATTCATGTTCTCTCTTGCATACCCTTCAAAACGTAAGATGACAATAAAGTTACCGTTGATTCAGACGTGAAACGATCACTTTACGGAATTGAAATTATTGTGACCGTTTATCAAGAAATCTGTCCGTGAATTGGTCTCTGATTTGGCATCGTTAGACCACTTTTTTAAACTCATCTCCCATAATTCTCGCACTCGATTGCTAGCAGCAGATTAAAACATTTCATACACGTTCGACATGAATTTCTTAAAATTTTTTCCTCTTCATTATATAACTTTATTTTCTACTTTAACAGCACCACAAACATATAGTATATGGAAAGTTTTATCCGACTTAGACTAGGGTAGATAATTTTTGAAAACCAAAAGGGCGATATTTATTAATTTTCTGAGGAATATAATGTATGTATATAATTTTATATTACCAGAAAGTAAAGACTTCCGTAAACATAAAGCCAACGTAAAGAAATTTTGACTTACAAATTTTTCATTGAAAATAAGGGTTTTTTCAATTTTAAGCCGATATAAGGTTTCATTCTCAATATAAAAAAAATACAGTAAATTTGATACATATGTAGGTACTCGATAGCTTACATCACATATAAAGATAAAAAATCTAAATCTTGGTTATTTAAACTTTTCACATAAGTATTGGGGTTTTTTGAAAAAATCTATATACAAGAGTTATAGATATTTTCTTCACCTCCAGCATTGTCATATAATATTTTTCTACAGGATTCGCAGTTCTTCCGGAAATCGAGATAAACCGTTTTCAAACCTTAAAACCTCTTCCTTTTCCCGACCTGAAATCGTTCATAAGCTATTTTTATACTCTCGCAACAAAGTTGCCAAAGAGAGTATTATAGTTTTGTTCACATAACGGTTGTTTGTAAGTCCTAAAACTAAAAGAGTCAGATATAGGGTTATATATACCAAAGTGATCAGGGTGACGAGTAGAGTCGAAATCCGGATGTCTGTCTGTCCGTCCGTCCGTCTGTCCGTCCGTCCGTGCAAGCTGTAACTTGAGTAAAAATTGAGATATCATGATGAAACTTGGTACACGTATTCCTTGGCTCCATAAGAAGGTTAAGTTCGAAGATGGGCAAAATCGGCTCACTGCCACGCCCACAAAATGGCGGAAACCGAAAACCTATAAAGTGTCATAACTAAGCCATAAATAAAGATATTAAAGTGAAATTTTGCACAGAGGATCGCATTAGGGAGGGGCATATTTGGAAGCAATTGTTTCGGAAAAGTGGGCGTGGCCCCGCCCCCTACTAAGTTTTTTGTACATATCTCGGAAACTACTATAGCTATGTCTACCAAACTCTACAGAGTCGTTTTCTTCAGGCATTTCCATATACAGTACAAAAATGGAAGAAATCGGATAATAACCACGCCCACCTCCCATACAAAGGTTATGTTGAAAATCACTAAAAGTGCGTTAACCGACTAACAAAAAACGTCAGAAACACTAAATTTTACGGAAGAAATGGCAGAAGGAAGCTACACCCAGGTTTTTTTTTTAAATTGAAAATGGGCGTGGCCTCGCCCACTTATGGACCAAAAAATATTAGTTTTGAAGAGTTATCTCAGGATTTCAATGAAATTCGGTATATAATATTTTCTTAACACCCTGATGACATGTACGAAATATGGGTGAAATCGGTTCACAACCACGCCCTCTTTCAATATAACGCTATTTTGAATTCCATCTGATGCCTTTTCTGTATAATACGAGTATATATGTACTTTAGGAACCAATGATGATAGCGGCATAAAACTTTACAAAAATACGGTATTTGAAAAATATGTAAATGATGTATAATGAAATCTCGATTATCACTTTATCATGCGAGAGTATAAAATGTTCGGTGACACCCGAACTTAAAACCTTTCCTTACTTGTTTCTTTAATGTTTGTTATTTGCCTTTCGTTCCCGTTGGGTTTCATGCTACGATGAATTTCTTTCTTTTTTCAACATTTTCACAGGCGTCTTGTACTTTTATAGTCTAACAAGTTTTCAGAGCAGAGTTTATAACTTTATCAGAATTTTACTAATAATTTTTTTATTTCCGTAAACATACTGAAAATGAAATCAAAAGACTTTCACAACAACAAACAGCTTTTAAAAGGTTGTTTAAAAATTTCTAAGAATTATTATTACGAATTGCCTATAACAAACCATTTCCGTTTCCACCCACACATCTCGTTGATCTACTGTATGCAATAAGAGAAAAACTTCAAGGCCGCACGTTATCGTTATTCATTTATTTTTAAATATTACTTTAAGCCCGCCTGCCAGTTACCGAAAATGCCTAATGGCATATTAGTCACAAGGCTGCCCAACAACAGTGCAGAACTTGCCCAACAGTTGCTATGGCTCGGATTTCGTTCAGCAGCGCCTACATGAGTGTATAAATGGGTGTATTTGTACTTACATATATGTACATATATATAAGTAGTAGCTGAATCGCCGGAGACATTACTGCCCCCGACACCACAGCCGCAGCCAAGTCCGTTATTCATTAAACAAAAAGCATTCGTTTTTCGGCCGCCTGCAAAAGAGTTCAAATCCAATGCCGTATTGTGGGTCGGTAGGAATTTTGGTTCTCGATTCCTGTCGCCTTTTGCCTAGGTGGCTATTAAATAGAGACGAAATTCATTAAAGCGGGTTTTTGCCCATTTATATGCTAACGGAGTTGTTGCTGTGCCAGTAAATTGCTTTTACATATGATTTCACACCATCTTTTATACAAAAGCATAAAGATGGAATGTTTGTTTGCGGACACATTTTACATATACATATATCTATTTTTGTATGTATATATAAGCGTTTGTCTGCTTGCGTATTTAACATTTCTGACACACTTTATTTGTGTCCATTTACATTTCCATTAAAAACCAGCAATTTTTTATGTCTGACCTCTTGATCTACAATCGTATGTAACGGTATGCACCAGACACAACGGAATGAGTAAAATATATTTCTTGTACTCGCATTCTGTTGCTGCCTTACTTTAATCCTTATTATGGTATTTAATACCATACATATATGCTGAATTTCCATTTCCATTTGCTCGAACCGCTGCGTTTTACTGTAATATAATATGACATATTTTTACTGTTAAACAATGTACCAACCATATCTGTCCAAAGAGAAAATTTCTATTAAATATACATCCCAAATTATTAAATTATTTCTGTATATCCTGACTTGCTTACGTTGGTTTTAGGGTTGATAAGTTTTCGACCATAAAAAGTGCTATTTATATATAGATTTTTCTTGCTTACATGCGTCCTACATATTGAAACCATGGCTGCATCGAATACCCTGGAAAAAAATCCTCGCTGTGCCAAACCAATTTAGCAGCGTCAGCAGTCTGGGTAGCCATTTGTACGCATACACGTGTAGCGACTTATGCTTGTAGGCGAATAAAAGCCCCACATCCTTTCTTTGTTGGGGTAGGTTGGCCAAAAAATTGTATGGCCCTTTAAATTATTTTGTCCTTTTTTGTCCTTTTTTGTTTCGCTTTTGCATTGACTTATTCCAAAGTTGGATAATAACCATTTGTTTGGTGTGGAATTACGTGGGAATGCAAAATCGATATGATTCTATAAGTGTCATAGAAGTTATTCACATTTGCTGCATCCTGTTTATCCCTTCGTATATGTTGTAAATTATTTCGTAAGGCTTATTGAATGAAGCCCGTATTAGATGCACCTTTGTTGTTGTTAATCAATTTAAAATCTACTCTATTTTTTTAACTGCGGCTTAATGATTGTTCCTTATAGTAAAATAGTCGAGATTAATATACGTGTGGCATTATGAATTAACAGATCTCTAAATTTAGGTATAGCCGATGAATAATTATAACCGGCTTGCATAAAGGTTCCTTGTG
This sequence comes from Bactrocera neohumeralis, assembly GCF_024586455.1. Taxonomy (NCBI): domain Eukaryota; kingdom Metazoa; phylum Arthropoda; class Insecta; order Diptera; family Tephritidae; genus Bactrocera; species Bactrocera neohumeralis. The sequence continues at coordinate 13,118,787 of NC_065919.1, read as the reverse complement.
TTTTTAAGCCAAATCTGATGACCTCTGAAATTAGTCATAGATTGATATGTCGAAGTTAAAACAACCAAGTATATAAAAGATATATTGCAAAATTTATTAAAGGATAACTTAGCGTCACCATTTATTAATATTATTTATCTAGCAAATACTATATGGTGGGCTTAGTTACAGTAACATAATGCTTTATTGTTTTCCATATAACTTTCAGACTAAAACAACTTGAGAAGTTTTTGAAGAAAAAAAAAAAATACAGCTTATGAAAGGTTTAAACTGGCAAAATGCCATATAGACTAGACGTAAGGTAGTCCGTCTCAGGTTCAACTTCTTCTTCTACGTTAGATACCAAAAAGGTTACGCGATTATAGCCAAGTTAACAAAACAGCGGCAGTCGTTTAAACTTTCAAAATGCCAATTGGTTAAATTCCAAGCGTAGACAGCTTACGCTTATAGCCAAGTTAACAACACCGCGCCAGTCTTTCCGCAACGTGGCGAGTTCCAAGCGAGGTCCTTCTCCACCTGGTCTTTCCAACGGAGTGGAGGTCTTCCTCTGCTTCCCCCGGCGAGTACTGCGTCGATTACATTCAGAGCGGGAGAGTTTTTTTCCATTGGGACGACATAACCTAGCCAGCGTAGCCGCTATCTCTTAATTCGCTGTCGATGTCGTCGTATAACTCGTACAGCTTATTATCGAATTACCATCGAATGCGATATTGGCCGTTGTCAATGTGCAATGCACCGCCTTCCACAGAACTTTTTTCTCGAAAACTCGTAACTTCGACTCATCAGATGTTGTCATCGTCCATGCCTCTGCACCATATAGTAGGACGGGAATAATGAGTGACTTATAGAGTTTGGTCTTTGATCGTCGAGAGAGGGCATTACTTCTCAATTGCCTACCCAGTCCGAAGTAACACCTGTTGGCAAGAGTTATTCTGCATTGGATTTCGAAGCTGACATCGTTGTTGGTGTTAATACTGGTTCCAAGATGGACGAAATTATCAACGACTTCGAAGTTATGACTGTCAAAAGTGACGTGGGAGCCAAGCGACAGTGGATATTTCGTCTTGCCCTCATTCACTACAAGACCCCTAGATTTAACGGCGCGGATGTTGAGGCCAATGATATCAATATCATCGGCGTACGCCAGCATCTGTACACTCTTATAGAAGATTCTACCTGCTCGATTAAACTCTGCAACTCGAATAATTTTTTCCAGCAGTAGATTGAAGAAGTCGCACGATAGAGAGTCGCCTTCTCTGAAACATCGTTTGGTATAGAACGACTCGGATAGGTCCTTCTCAATACTGACTGAGCTTTTGGTAGACAGCCGTATTAGTTCTGCGAGGATACCAAATTCAGATATAGTGGCATAAAGTCAGGTCCCATTTATGCTGTGAAAAGCAGCTTTTAAATCTACGAAGAAAAACACTTGTTATAAGCCTCGCGGTATGGCCTTCAGTGTGTTCGATGAATTTTGAATTTTTCGGTTTCGGCTCATTTTTGATGCACCATTTTCTAGATTGTTTGACAGTCACACCTTCATATTTATAAAACGTTATTCGTTGCGCTAGCTACATTGTCAAGCGTCTCTTTTGCAAACTCTACTCAAAGTCATTTTTGTAAACGATTTAGTAGGTCTTTTGATTCGAGTCCAGCTATATATCTGATGTAATTTTTTAAGGGATTGATAATTTTCGTGTCTTCAAGATTTAAACTTTGCTCATCGAATGGCGGAGAAAACTGATTATTATTCAAAGTTATTGTTTTAAATATGCTTTATGTAATTTCGTTATTTAATAATAAAGAATCGTCTCATTAACAAACATTTAATTATATATTTCATCTCCTTGCGCCAATTTTCCAGTTTTAAATCAACAAATTTTGCAAAATGTCAATCAGTCGTGGCAAACATTGGCCAATACTGCCAACACCGTTGATTACTCGTCTCATTTGCTATCCGCAACACTGCCAATCTCAATACAACACTTCCTCAAATATTCCGAAACAATAAAGAAGGAATCCTCAGGTATTGTCGGCTCTCAAATCAACTCAGGGAATTTAAATTTGAGCAATTTGGATACATCACCATCGGGTTTTAAGGGTGATGTTCTCAAGAATGGCACGAATTTGAGTCTGGCACTCGGCGGTGTCGCACTCGCTCCACCGTCCAATCAGCAAGCAAATGGCGCTACACATCACAATGGCGGCATTGTTGGCATGGATCATACTGGCCATATGACCAATATGACAGATAATACAAATAATGGTGCATCTCTACATCAGGCTGTTAATGGCAATGTACCAAATCCAAATGTCAATGGACAAGCAAACAATGGTCAACCCACCACTAATGGTACGGTTACGAATGGTAACACGGTTACGAGCACTGCACCGGCTGGCACCACGACTACCTCAACCGGTGGTACTACAACGACCACTGGCAAGAAAACCCGAAAGAAGAAGCCACCAAAGGAGAAGAAGCCACGCCCGAAACCGGGTGAGATACGTGAGATTAAAGCTTTGGATGGTTCTACGCTCTATTGCTGCCCCGAATGTCAGATGGCCTATCCCGATCGTAGTTTAATCGAACAACATGTTATCTCACATGCCGTAGAGCGGCGGTTCGTTTGCGACATCTGCAATGCAGCATTGAAGCGTAAAGATCATTTGACCCGTCACAAGCTATCGCACATACCGGATAGACCACATGTTTGCAATGTAAGTGTATTTGGGAAAGATCTTTATTAAAATTGTGTTTAATTTTGTGAATTTTTTACACGCAATAGATTTGCATGAAGTCATTCAAGCGAAAGGAGCAATTAACACTGCACATTGTCATACATTCCGGGGAAAAGAAACATGTTTGCGTCGAGTGTGGCAAAGGTAAGGAAAAATGCATATTCGAAAAAAATAAAAACTATATATTTAAATTAGAAACTATAATGTTAAGTATGTGCTAGAGTTTTTGTAATTCGACAACTCAAAAAGTTCACGTAGTAAGATGATAATATATTAGAAACTCTCAAACAATAAAAAGTCAGTCAAAACGCACATTTATTTGAATGGTCTGGCGATTTCCCTAAGCAGATATAATTAAAGAAGAACGAATCTCACCAAAGTGCTGATCGTTTTTTAATTACACCAAAATTCAATCAGCATTTCGTATTGTCGAATCGAGTATACTGAAGTTCCTGAACACTAATACTAAATACTAAAATTATTGAATTTTCCGCAAAATAAAATAATTTATGTTAACCTAAACTCTTTCTTCTTGACTGTCCCGTGTTAGGGAGGTCAAGATACTTGGGAGCGCATACATTCTGCTATCCCACCGAGCTGGCAAGAATCGATATTAAACGCATGTGCAAATTTGTACTGCCTACTAAGCGTTTTGCTAATATATAGTTCGACTTCTTCTTTTCTAAGGCCTCACAAAGGACTACATATAGTAGTCCACATGCGATCTTTGTTCAGCCATCTAACCTAACCTAATCTAACCTAACAACTCTAATGTACGTTTATATGTTCTTTTCACACTTCATTGCAGGCTTCTACCGTAAAGATCATCTGCGCAAGCATACACGATCGCACATTGCACGTCGCGTTAAGTCGGAAGTATCAGCGCAGAATGTAAATGGCGGCAGTGGCACCGGAAACACTGCTCAGAACAACACGATACAAGGCTCCTGAGGTTCGTACAAGGACTTTTGGTAAATCTTCAAAAAAACTTCACTCGTGCTACAGCATGTTGAAGGCATCAACTGCCATGACCGCGCTTATACAAAACCGCGTCTCATGTTAGTGGGTGCAGTCAATGTGTGTGTAGTGTGAAGTTTCTCTGAATGTTTATCAATTGTCCTGCTGAGCCTTAAACGATGTAAAAAGAAGCTGAAAGATAGTAGCAAGTATGCGAAAGAAAGTGAATTTTTTTTCTAATTAATCATGAGAAAGTAGTGTTTTTTATTTTATTTTACAACTATTTTGGTAAAAGGTTGAAGAATGTGAGAAAGAGAAGTTGTGCAAAAGAATAATAACGTTCACAATCGCACAAAGCTACATACATACATATGGATATGTATAAAGTAGAACACGGCGTCGCATTTGCAATTGAACGCCAATAATAACAACAACTAGTAATAACTGAAACCGTTAAATAGCAATTTCGATGTACAAAATATTTATTTAAAATATATACTGATGTTAGGAAGACAAAAAAAAAACACACTGAAAACTAAAAACAAAAATATTATTTTTGCTGAAAAAAGTAAAAAATATTATTAAACAATATTTTAACGAGACGAATAGCAACTCATGGTGAAGAACGCGCAAATAATTACAGACATACATATGTACCATATATGTATAGGTACAAGTGTGCTTAATTGTACGCGCATTTATTCACACATACATATGTATGTACATGCATAAGGGAGCATCAAAGAAAAAGAAAAAAAGCTAAATTAATTTTATGATAGTGAATAATTTTGTTTGTTTTATTTTTGAGGATCTGTGATCTTTTTTGGCTATAAAAAATGAATAAAAGACAAGACAACAAACGATCGCTAATAATAAATACAATTATAAGTGAGAGTGAGTATAAAAATGACAATTGTAATATTACATAATAGCTAGTGGACACACTTATGTGCATACATAAGTAAAAATAATATAAAAACTGAAGCAAATATTATTAGTTTTTGTATTACAAATAAAAAAATAAATCACGTGCAATTTAATTTATTGTATATTTTTTGTATTTTGTTTTCAATTCTGTTGTACCTAATTTTTGTTCTGTTCAAGTTTTTCCATATTTAATCAAGTATTAATTAAGTATTAAGTAAAAAAATAAAAAAAAACGCGAAGTAAATACTTTGGGTTAAACATAAGTATATATATATATATACATATTAAGTATACACAAATACATACATACATACATATTTGCAAACAATTTGTAATTGAGTTAAAAATTGTATTAGAACTGCTAGGACTTACACTGTACGGCACAACAATTAATCTAAACATTTACGTATGTATGTATAGTACACATGTATATGGATGTACATATACATATATACACATACATACAAAAGTTTAATGTAAATAAGCATTAAAATATGTAACACAGTCAAGTATCTACGGCATTTATTATGTATATAGTACATACGCGCATACAATTGAAACATATAAAATTACTATATTTCTAGTTTAGGATTTTTTATGAACAGCTTAATTGAAGAAAAAAATTTTAAAAATTTAATACATTATTTTTCGAGCCACGCAATTACACCCTGACCGACTGACTGCTGGAGCTCCACACACCAAACCAAATATCGAAACATACATACATACATACATACATACATACCTACATATAGGACAGTTAACATTCTAAGTTTCATTTAAGCGAGACTCACATTAGATTCAATTATAGCAAGTATGTACGTACCTTCAATGAAAAAATATGATGTTGTTTGCTCGATGACTGTAAGGATATTGAATGTGTTTGACAGATGTCATGCCAAGCAAACGGGAAAAAATTAGTGTTCATCCAAAACAAATGTTCCCTACTAACATATTTGAATCTTAAAGCTCATTTCATACCGGTACACCGAAAATATATATGTACGTGCCTACACGGACTTGCCTATTTTATATTTATACCCTGAACAGGTTTTTCAATAAGAGCGCTACAAAAGAAATATTCGATGCCATTATGTATGGAACTCGATTTCTTTTGCATGGCCACCACGATCTTGCTTGCAGAAGTCCAGACGCTGAACCCATTAACGACAAACATAAATCGGACGATACTGCTGCAATTTCAAGTTCGATATTCGTACGAAGTTCATCAATCATGGCTGGCTTCTTGGCATAGACCATAGACTTGAAATAACCCCACAGGAAATAGTCTAACGGCGTCAAATCGCGCGACCGAGACGGCCAATCGTTTATGACAGTCGCTGTCTAGCTTGTGGCGCCGTCCTGTTAAAACCACATATTGTCCAAGTCCATATCATCCAATTCGAACCAAAAATAATCGGTTATCATTGAGCGGTAGCAATTCCCATTCACAGTAACGTTCCGGTCTTGATCATTACGGAATAAGTATGGCCCATAAACGGTACCAAATCGTCATTTTTTCGGATTGCATTATGACTCATGGAGTACGTCTGCCTGACTAATAAGGCATATTTATTGACGAAGTCATTCAGCCAGAAATTAACCACATCGCTGAAGATGATTTTTCGATGAAAATCCGGGCCATTTTCAAGTTGCTGCTCAGCTCAATTCAAGAACATATGACGATTCTGGTGGTCAAGCGGCCTCAGTTCTTCCATCAATCTGATCTTTTAAGAATGTAGGCCAAGATATGTTGGCAAAATTCGTTACAACGACGTCACAGAGATGCCCAACGCTTGAGAACGGCGTGTGAGAGGCTAATTTGTGTCTTCCTCAATTGATGAGCTAGCGGCAGCAATATCCTCGACACTATGGGCACTTCTTTATCTCACTGGCACAGTAACATTTTTTCTTGATTCATTATTCTTTGGCCACTATTTGTTCAGAATCCTGATCCACTTGTTATGTATTCATGTATTTTAATTCTTATGAGACTACTGCAGACGATTCTTCCAAAAAAAATGGATATTTTAAAGCTTGAAGTTTGGAATGTTAAAAATAATTGCCTCTACGACTTTGTCGTGCGCTAAACCAAAACATTTACAGCGCTTTCGACAAATCAAGATTTTCTTCGACTACAATTACAAAAACTTTGTACGCAAAGTAATCATATTGAGCAAGCACTGGGGCAGCAGCTGCAATAGTTATTCCAGTAAAAACACTTCTCGCTGGCTCAAATTGTTTTTAACATGCCGAGCCACACAAAATCTTCATTTTATTAACACATGTTATATTTTGTTGATCGCCATCAATATGACTGCTCCAACGGTATTAAATTTGACAAGAAAACTGACAACTCCAATAAAAGTAGCATTTACCGACCAAATTCAATTTACCATTCAAATTAAATGTATTTCGACTTGCCAACCACAAGACAAGCACTAACAAATTTTCAAATTCAACTAAATCCATGCATACATATACAATAAATAAGATACAAATTTATATACATACATATATAAAATAGATTAAAATAAATAAGCTATACAAACATTGCCATTAATACAGTTAAGCACATCATAAATAAATAACCACTGAACAATAAACAATAAGAAGCAAATACAACAAACAATACTTGAAATACAAATTTTGCAGTAAACATATAGTTCAATTCAAGTTCATACAAAGTATAGAAATGTAAGATCAACTACATATTTATAACTTAATCAAATGAGCGTATAAAGATCTATTTTTTGTAAGTTAGCCAGCTAAGCCGTATTTATACAAAAAACTAAACTAAAAAATTCCCAAATACAAACAAATTAATTCAGTAAAAAAATATATAAATGAAACTTGTAAAACATCACCAAATTTACGGCGATTATTTTTCTACTAACAAACGTGCAAACCGTGAATAAACAAAATAGTCTATAATGTAAAATTTTGACAAGAGTGTACTGAGCACAAACGACTAAGTACATACTATATAAGTGTTTGTATGTTTGTGCTGTGGAAATTTCATAAAAAGCAACACACGGTCATGAATAAATGCGCTTCAAAGTGCCGAACGTGTTGTTGTTTCCATGTAAGAGAGCCATCAAACTATATAATTAATAATACATAACAGACTTACATACATACACGCATATAACAAAATGCGAATTAAAGTTCAAACACTTATTTCAAGTGACAGCAAAGATTTGTTCAAATTAATTGCATTTGACTCAGCAGCGCTCATAATTAACTTGTATAACAATAAAATAAAACACTAACACACTAATAAGTTACAAATGCTGCAAAATAAATACATTTATAGACTTCGTAAAAGAATACTCCTTGCAAAGAGTTTTTGCTAAATCACATTCGTGGTCAACAAATAATCAAGCGTATTTCAGTATACTTAGATATAACTACAATAAATACGATTAACTGATAGATCACTGAATAATAACCAATATAACAGACAATTTTTATATATAACGTAACTAATAGAGTCAATCCTAAAAATACAAAGGTATAAACATTTAAGGGAACTTTTTTTTATAATAGCAGTTTTTCAGTATCATAAATAATACTTTTTTAGGAGGGATAAAATTTCAAACTTTTTTGCGAGCAAATCATCTATTAACATAACTTTTCATAAAACTACATAAAAATAAATTTCTTTTATCTTAATTTTGAAGCTTTCAAAGTGTCATGAAATAATCGAGAACTAGTTAAACCATGATTCAATAATATAGTAAAGGTTGTGGTGATAGCCCAAAAATAAGAATTTCTCAGAAATGTTTTAACTAAAAATGTCAAAATCAGTTTTTGCTTTGTTTTTATAATTCGAAAATAAGTTTTTCAACGCTCCAACCAGAAGGTTGTGTCAATAGCCCAAAAACAACAATTTGTGAAAATTAATTGGAACCATAATGTCAAAATCAGCCGTTTTCTTTTGTATTGTTCTGTCTTTACCATGAATCAATTATAGAAAGTTACGTCGATATGGAGCGTGCTTCCTCTTACGACAGCAATGATTGTATCCATAATATCAAAATTAGTTGCTTTTTGTCCTTCTCATGATTTTTCAGAATTTGATGCTTTTGGGTAATTTACAATCTATTCGCATTCAGTTATCACTCAATAAAGGCCTTTTCATTGGTTGAAAATTAAAAAAAAAATTATTTCTGAAGTATAAAAAAACAAAAAACAATACAAAAACAAACGGCTGATTTTGACAATTATTTTTGACAATTTGTTGTTTTTAGGCTATCGACGCAGCCTTGAATAATTGAATCATGGTTTTTATGATTCAAGAAATAAATTGCACAGCAATACAGTGTGAACCTCCCTTTAATTACATATAAAAACATAAAGACGTTAGCAAAATAGAAAACCATGAAATTCGAAAACGTTTAGATGTACGAAGGCAAATACATGCGAAAAGTACAAATTGTGCTTTAAATTGATGAATCACTTGATATGATATATTTAGAAAAACCAGAAAGAATATAAAAAAGAAGTTTGTTCACTGAAAATAGTTAAAGTTTACAACAAAATGATTTATTGCTGGACCATGGACTTACATACATTACATACGCTCAAATCATACACGCTATACATATTTCACCTTGAATCAGCTAGCGACTGGAAAGAAAATGGAAAATAAAAGCTTCTAGGCGCTTCCATTTAAACTTTCGTGAAACAAAATAATAACACTTGCATTCCTTTATAACAACTTGCCATACACATGCGTAGGTTCTTCACAACAACTTTTTAATATAAAATGCACTTACTTTTTTAGACATCTTTCATCAATTTCATTACCTGCATTTTGCTTGAAACTGATCTTTAAAACTTTTCAATGCGTGACTCATCTAAATATAATATACTTACTATAGATAAAAAACTACTACTTACATTTCCTTCGCTTCTTGAGCTATCCAGCGATCTCAGCGGAACAAAGATCATTTGAATTAATTAATCACTAATTTTACCACTTCTGATACCGTAACAAAACTTTTAATATGTTCTCAAATAAATACGGTGAGTTGCCTAAAACCTGAGTTTCACACAATATCGAATCAAGCAAGCACACTAGACACTGTTTTCGTAAGCACGCTCATCAAACGGAATCATTTTCATTTGTATTTGATTGATGTGTAATTAATATAAAGTAATTAAGCGAAAATGTAATCTAAAAATAAAATAAAGTTAAAGTAAACAACAACAAAGAAATTAAATGAACTCAGGGATAGAGCCTCCAAAAATTTAATAAATAAAAGACATGCAATATTTTAGCAAAAAACAAAGGAAAAAAAAAACAAAAACCAAAACAAAAATATAATAATTGCTTATACGAAATTTTAAATTTAACAAATTTTAACGAGAATGAAAATATATGTCTAAAATACTTGAAATAACAAAACGTAAAAATTCAAAAAGAAAAACTGAAAGCACCGGAAGAAACTATAAAACCATTTAATTGATATAAAAGTTTAAATATGTAGTAAGCAGATAGAACTTAAAAGTAAAAAAAACAACTCAAGCATATTTGAAAGCGTCAAACAAAATACGAACAAAGCTTACATATGAAATTAAAACATTTTAAACAATTTCACACACACAAAATTTTGCACAATACTTATTAAATAATTTATGTACTCTTGTATGGCAAACAAAAAACTTAAAAAAAGTCAAAACAGATTTATTGTAATTTGAACTACAAATCTTGTTTTGCTTTAAAATATTTTCAATTTTTTGTGATAAAATAGATAATGTATGTATACATTCGTATAACTACTACAATGTAACTTAACTCTTTTGGTATATATTCGGATAGGAACCAAAAACAAAAAATAAGTTGTAGAAGTTTGTGTTTGGGGCTTAAAAGTGATACGATAGAATTTTGCAAGGTGTTTACGGTTTTTGTTGCTGTTGCTGAATGACAGTAGTAGTGCAGTTTACTTTAATCATGCATAACCATGTGCCACCTGCAACTTAAAATATTGAGGTATAAGAAATACTACATAAAGCAGTGGCAGCATTGCCGTTAGTAAGCCTAGTAGGTTTCAGTGATGATTATAAATACATATTACGGTAACCGTTATTACCCTAGTTGATTTTCTTTTTTTTTACAAACGCTCCCTGAAGCTTCAGCATTTGCTCTAAAAACCCAAACAAAGCTCTTTATTTTCAATATGAACGTTGGCTAAGCTATTTTATTTTTATCAAACATTTAATTTATTGATCTTTTGGAATAATTTTTGTTCTTATCTCCCAGGCAAATAAACCTACAGAACATGATATTTTCATACAATATTTTCCATTCTGAAAACTTCTTCAAAAAGGTCTCATTAATTTTTTGTGAAACCATTTCTTTAAAAGTTATACGCAGTTAAGTTAGTACACCATGTCGTATGAGCGACACAGAATGTATACATAAATTCATACGGTGCACCATGTCGTATGAGTGACACAGAATGTATACATAAATCACTTGTATGAATGCTTAGGTCATTGGACTAACACAATACATATACCATGCTTGTTGCTTTTTTAGCTTTTTTCACGTTTATATTGTAAACTATTATTTGACAAAAATATGTCAATATGTTAAATGTACAATTTTAGGTTTAAAAATGCTTTTACACCATACTGCTAGTCCATTAGTTGCCTTCAATAACTTTTAATTTTGGTTTTTGGTTATAATACGCTGATTTCAGCGTTAAATAAGACACCTTTAAGATAATGTCTACACATATTGTGTTAGGAATGTTTAGACTTTACAAAATATCTATAATTTTGTTTGCATTAATTTTACTCTCCTACTTGCTATAATATAAAGTAGTTTAAATAATTTTTACGTTTGAGCAAACAGTTGTAAGGTTAGAAAGTAGTTGGATGGCAAAATTGATAACAATCGGTATGAAAGATAATATTTTTGTAAACGACCTGAAATGAGTAGTTTATTTTTATATGCAGAAAGATATAGGGTGTAGCGTATGGCGAGTGCGTCATGACCTTGATCAGGTTTTCAAATATTAATATATATGTAGGTATGTAATAGTAAGCTGCGAACAAAAGACGACTTGGTAGTACGTAGTAGGATTAAAAAAAACTATTTTTATGAAAATATGGACTGTAAAATCAAACGATATGGAAGAATGAAATATTTGATGCTCGCCACTAGGAAAACCAGTGAGCATATGAAATACTTGTATTATTGTAAAGAAATGCATGCATACGAGTACATAAGTACATATTGGTTAAATGAATATTCACGAAAAATATAAAAATTAAATTCACTTTACAGCAGCTGTTTTTCACTTATTAAATTAGAAATGAAAATTTTGAAAAAAATTTAATATTATAAAAGATAGTTTACGACAATGGTGATATAGTATTGGTGTAGCAACAATTACATAATAAATTCTTCAATTGGACTCACTCAGAAAAACCAGCAACGTTTATGAAGCATAGTAATTAGAAATTATGAGGAAGTAAGCAGACTTGCATACAAGCAAGTAAACGGAAGGCGCGTATTTATTTGACAGCAATGAGGATACTGAAATATGTTTAGGATGATGCATATATTATAATTCTTAAACTTATTAACTTAACAAATTACTTCAAAGTATTTCATAAAAATGAAAGGTGTGTATAATGTAAGGCAAATGATATAATAATGAGCATATAAATAATTACACAAAAGAATTGAGCGAAACAAGCTAATGTGCGATATTGTACTAAATTATGAATAACTTTGTACTTGAATTAATATTTTATTTAAACTTAAGTCAAGATATTCAAATAAAATATAATCATTTCAATTCAAATATATGTATGCCAGGCGTTTTTATTTTCAGAAAAGCTGTTGACGATTCATTGACAATTCAACGCTTGATACATTTTTTAGTAATATAAGAATATGTCAGAAATCAACATTTGAAGGAGTTAAGTAGATAAATATTAACACTCAAAAGTGGAGTAGGGTTTCGAATTGTCTTATGTGAGCATAACATCTCAAGAAGATTGTGTTAAAGTCGATTCAAGCAAAACTGACGAAGTTACTTTTTTGATATACTACTATTGCTATTTTGATGCCTGACTTATGAACTTTTCGCATCAGATTTCAAACCTTTAAAGCGTTTTTAAAAAACAAAAACTCACGTTTTCAAAGTCGGTGCCCCTCATAACTTAATAACTACTGCAATTCAAAACACTATTTCTTTAATATTTGTATATATTAACATTTTAACCAATTTAATCGCACAAAATTAGGATTTTCCTTCAAAGGACCCAGTGGCAAAGCGCTTATCTAACAATATAATTTTGATTTTAAATGATCCAGCACCGAGTTATGAGATGCGCCGCAATTCAAATTTTTCCGAGACGCCCTAGAATAATTTTTGCCATTTTTTTTTTTAATTTCCCCTTTAAAATTTAACAGAATATTATTCAAATGTCATATTATAATCACCATTAGTTCTTTAAAATAGACTTTAACTATTTCAAGCAGAAGCTGTCGCTATATAAATAAGCAGGCACCGTGCCTGGTCAGTGCTTAGGTGGTTCTCGCGCATCGAAGTGATTTGATTGGCAAGCGACACATTGGCTTCAGGAGAAGCTAACTGCATCTGTCGCTATATAAGTAAAGCAGGCGCCGAGCCTGGTCAGTGCTTAGGTGATTCTCGCGTATCGCTGTGATTTGTAAGCGACACGTTGGCTTCAGGAGAGGCTGGCTGCCATCTGCCGCTATATAAGTAAAGCAGGCGCCGTGCCTGGTCAGTGCTTAGGTGATTCTCGCGTATCGCTGTGATTTGATTTGTAAGCGACGCGTTGGCTTCAGGAGAAGCTGGCTGCATCTGTCGCTATATAAGTAAAGCAGGCGCCGTGCCTAGTCAGTGCTTAGGTGATTATCGCGCATCGATGTGATTTGATTTGTAAGCGACACGTTGGCTTCAGGAGAAGCTGGCTGCATCTGTCGCTATATAAGTAAAGCAGGCGCCGTGCCTAGTCAATGCTTAGGTGATTCTCGCGTATCGCTGTGATTTGATTTGTAAGCGACACGTTGGCTTCAGGAGAGGCTGGCTGCCATCTGCCGCTATATAAGTAAAGCAGGCGCCGTGCCTGGTCAGTGCTTAGGTGATTCTCGCGTATCGCTGTGATTTGATTTGTAAGCGACACGTTGGCTTCAGGAGAAGCTGGCTGCTTCTGTCGCTATATAAGTAAAGCAGGCGCCGTGCCTGGTCAGTGCTTAGGTGATTCTCGCGTATCGCTGTGGTTTGATTTGTAAGCGACACGTTGGTTTCAGGAGAAGCTGGCTGCTTCTGTCGCTATATAAGTAAAGCAGGCGCCGTGCCTGGTCAGTGCTTAGGTGATTCTCGCGCATCGATGTGATTTGATTTGTAAGCGACACGTTGGCTTCAGGAGAAACTGGCTGCTTCTGTCGCTATATAAGTAAAGCAGGCGCCGTGCCTGGTCAGTGCTTAGGTGATTATCGCGCATCGATGTGATTTGGTTTGTAAGCGACGCGTTGGCTTCAAGAGAAGCTAGCTGCATCTGTCGCTATATAAGTAAAGCAGGCGCCGTGCCTAGTCAATGCTTAGGTGATTCTCGCGCATCGATTGGTTTGATTTGAAAGCGACACGTTGGCTTCAGGAGAGGCTGGCTGCCATCTGCCGCTATATAAGTAAAGCAGGCGCCGTGCCTGGTCAATGCTTAGGTGATTCTCGCGCATCGATTGGTTTGATTTGAAAGCGACACGTTGGCTTCAGGAGAAGCTGGCTGCATCTGTCGCTATATAAGTAAAGCAGGCGCCGTGCCTGGTCAGTGCTTAGGTGATTCTCGCGTATCGATTGGTTTGATTTGAAATCGACACGTTGGCTTCAGGAGAGGCTGGCTGCCATCTGCCGCTATATAAGTAAAGCAGGCGCCGTGCCTGGTCAGTGCTTAGGTGATTCTCGCGTATCGCTGTGATTTGTAAGCGACACGTTGCTTCAGGAGAAGCTGGCTGCTTCTGTCGCTATATAAGTAAAGCAGGCGCCGTGCCTGGTCAGTGCTTAGGTGAGTCTCGCGCATCGATGTGATTTGATTTGTAAGCGACACGTTGGTTTCAGGAGAAGCTGGCTGCTTCTGTCGCTATATAAGTAAAGCAGGCGCCGTGCCTGGTCAGTGCTTAGGTGATTATCGCGCATCGATGTGATTTGATTTGTAAGCGACACGTTGGCTTCAGGAGAGGCTGGCTGCCATCTGCCGCTATATAAGTAAAGCAGGCGCCGTGCCTGGTCAGTGCTTAGGTGAGTCTCGCGCATCGATGTGATTTGATTTGTAAGCGACACGTTGGCTTCAGGAGAAGCTGGCTGCTTCTGTCGCTATATAAGTAAAGCAGGCGCCGTGCCTAGTCAGTGCTTAGGTGATTATCGCGCATCGATGTGATTTGATTTGTAAGCGACGCGTTGGCTTCAGGAGAAGCTAGCTGCATCTGTCGCTATATAAGTAAAGCAGGCGCCGTGCCTAGTCAATGCTTAGGTGATTCTCGCGCATCGATGTGATTTGATTTGTAAGCGACACGTTGGCTTCAGGAGAAACTGGCTGCTTCTGTCGCTATATAAGTAAAGCAGGCGCCGTGCCTGGTCAGTGCTTAGGTGAGTCTCGCGCATCGATGTGATTTGATTGGCATGCGACATGTTGGCTTCAGGAGAGGCTAGCTGCCATCTGCCGCTATATAAGTAAAGCAGGCGCCGTGCCTGGTCAGTGCTTAGGTGAGTCTCGCGCATCGATGTGATTTGATTTGTAAGCGACACGTTGGCTTCAGGAGAGGCTGGCTGCCATCTGCCGCTATATAAGTAAAGCAGGCGCCGTGCCTGGTCAGTGCTTAGGTGATTCTCGCGCATCGATGTGATTTGATTTGTAAGCGACACGTTGGCTTCAGGAGAGGCTGGCTGCCATCTGCCGCTATATAAGTAAAGCAGGCGCCGTGCCTGGTCAGTGCTTAGGTGATTCTCGCGCATCGATGTGATTTGATTTGTAAGCGACACGTTGGCTTCAGGAGAAGCTGGCTGCATCTGTCGCTATATAAGTAAAGCAGGCGCCGTGCCTGGTCAGTGCTTAGGTGAGTCTCGCGCATCGATGTGATTTGATTTGTAAGCGACACGTTGGCTTCAGGAGAAGCTGGCTGCTTCTGTCGCTATATAAGTAAAGCAGGCGCCGTGCCTGGTCAGTGCTTAGGTGATTATCGCGCATCGATGTGATTTGGTTTGTAAGCGACACGTTGGCTTCAGGAGAAGCTGGCTGCTTCTGTCGCTATATAAGTAAAGCAGGCGCCGTGCCTGGTCAGTGCTTAGGTGATTCTCGCGCATCGATTGGTTTGATTTGTAAGCGACACGTTGGCTTCAGGAGAGGCTGGCTGCCATCTGCCGCTATATAAGTAAAGCAGGCGCCGTGCCTGGTCAGTGCTTAGGTGAGTCTCGCGCATCGATGTGATTTGATTGGCAAGCGACACGTTGGCTTCAGGAGAGGCTGGCTGCCATCTGCCGCTATATAAGTAAAGCAGGCGCCGTGCCTGGTCAGTGCTTAGGTGATTCTCGCGTATCGCTGTGATTTGATTTGTAAGCGACACGTTGGCTTCAGGAGAGGCTGGCTGCCATCTGCCGCTATATAAGTAAAGCAGGCGCCGTGCCTGGTCAGTGCTTAGGTGATTCTCGCGCATCGAAGTGATTTGATTGGCAAGCGACACATTGGCTTCAGGAGAAACTGGCTGCTTCTGTCGCTATATAAGTAAAGCAGGCGCCGTGCCTGGTCAGTGCTTAGGTGATTCTCGCGTATCGCTGTGATTTGTAAGCGACACGTTGGCTTCAGGAGAAGCTGGCTGCCATCTGTCGCTATATAAGTAAAGCAGGCGCCGTGCCTGGTCAGTGCTTAGGTGATTCTCGCGCATCGATGTGATTTGATTTGTAAGCGACACGTTGGCTTCAGGAGAGGCTGGCTGCCATCTGCCGCTATATAAGTAAAGCAGGCGCCGTGCCTGGTCAGTGCTTAGGTGATTCTCGCGCATCGATGTGATTTGATTTGTAAGCGACACGTTGGCTTCAGGAGAGGCTGGCTGCCATCTGCTATATAAGTAAAGCAGGCGCCGTGCCTGGTCATCTTAGGTGATTCGCGTATCGTTGTGATAATTTGTAAACGTTGGCAGGAGAAACTGCTGCTTCTGTCGCTATATAAGTAAAGCAGGCGCCGTGCCTGGTCAGTGCTTAGGTGATTCTCGCGCATCGATTGGTTTGATTTGAAAGCGACACGTTGGCTTCAGGAGAGGCTGGCTGCCATCTGCCGCTATATAAGTAAAGCAGGCGCCGTGCCTGGTCAGTGCTTAGGTGATTCTCGCGCATCGCTGTGATTTGATTTGTAAGCGACACGTTGGCTTCAGGAGAGGCTGGCTGCCATCTGCCGCTATATAAGTAAAGCAGGCGCCGTGCCTGGTCAGTGCTTAGGTGATTCTCGCGCATCGCTGTGATTTGATTTGTAAGCGACACGTTGGCTTCAGGAGAGGCTGGCTGCCATCTGCCGCTATATAAGTAAAGCAGGCGCCGTGCCTGGTCAGTGCTTAGGTGTTTCTCGCGCATCGAAGTGATTTGATTGGCAAGCGATACGTTGGCTTCAGGAGAAACTGGCTGCTTCTGTCGCTATATACTAAGTAAAGCAGGCGTCATGCCTCAATGTGATTTAATTTTGAAGTCACAAGGTGACTTACATGGGACACGGTGTTTCTTTCTTGATATTAATAACTTCGTAGCAAACTTAATATATACTGCTCAAGGAATAAAAATCTCAAAGCGCTTTAAAGAAACATTTGAAGCGGCTTTTTGAACACTTAATTTTAAACACTCACTAATCACTAAATGGATTTTGAAATTATAGACGTATATATAATAATTCCAAATTATACTTCCCCAAATAGAAATAAAGATTTGTTGGAAAAGGCGCGTATCATATCTTGAAAAGGCGCAACTCAGTAAAGTAAAAATTAGGCAGAACCGAAACAAATAGCCGAACAGGAAGTATTAACAGATTTATAAGCTGAATCCGTAGAAAATTGAAAATTGAAGATAACACAACAGTACTAAACTTAAAGTTTTTCTTTCTCGATTAAGCTGATACATAATGAAGAACAGCTCACGAAGTTTAAAATTTAAACAGTTTTACTAACACTGTTGTAATTAAATTCGCCTAACTTTACGAACACATTGAGTGTTTAATCTGACAACACCTTGATAACAAGACAGAGTTACCAAATCATCTTTTTATATTGGAGATAGTGGATTTTTATTTAAACAAATTAGTAAAGAAAATACTTTAATAAACCGTGTTATAACAAACAGACAAAGCGCAATACAGTTTTAAATAATTATACATTAGTTATAAAAAATACTTACGAAATTGGTCTGCAACTATTGTTGAGGAATGTCAACCCTACTCATGCTAACTTTACAGGCCGGTTGGAAACATCATCTCACAGTTGTTTGCCACCGCTCATAAGAGTCGTCAATACGTTATTAGATATCGCAGCGGCAGCGTGATTTCAACCATTCCAAAAACGTGCATTTGTGATAGCTTTAAAAAGCGACTAATATTAAGCAATTATATTTCAACACCTGTTAAAAAAATTCACTAAAATGGCTGATGAACGAAAGGCTCTCGCAATAAAATTATATGAAATCAATGCTTTCAAATTCGGCGATTTCAAAATGAAAGTGGGCATTAATTCACCTGTTTACTTTGATTTACGCGTAATTGTTAGCTATCCGGAAGTGATGGTAGGTTCTATTTAAATATACATTCATTCGGATAACTTCCTCTATTTTGTTTATAGAAAACAGTTTCGGATTTAATTGCCGCCCACATCAAAGAGCACCAATTGACGGCGAAACACGTTTGTGGTGTCCCATATACAGCTCTTCCATTGGCCACTTTGGTCTCCGTACAGCAAGGTACCCCTATGCTGGTGCGACGTAAGGAAGCAAAAGATTATGGCACCAAAAAGCTTATCGAAGGTCTCTACAATGCAGGAGACACGTGTCTAATTGTTGAAGATGTCGTAACATCTGGTTCAAGTGTTTTGGATACAGTACGCGATTTGCAAAAAGAAGGTATTGTTGTCACCGATGCCGTCGTGGTTGTTGATCGAGAGCAAGGGGGAGCGATGAATATCGCAAAACAGCAAGTGCGCATGCACTCTTTATTTACGCTGTCTTTTCTCCTTAACACGTTGCTCGATGCAGGAAAGATTCAACGCGACACTGTGGATGCAGTTGCAAAATATATTGCTGCATATCAAATTAAAGGGGATGGATCGTTTGTAAATCCACAGAGTAAAGTTGGTGAGTAAACATACAGAAAAAGTAAATCATTCAAATAAAAAATGGTTATTTATTGTTGTATTGATATAATCGGTTGGTAAATTGTGTATATATTTGATTATTTGGGTAGATCCTTTTAATAGCAATTTTGTTTTTTAACAATTTGTTTCATTAAATTATATGCCAGATTGTTAAGATATCAAAGGGTTTTATTAATATCAATTTAGTATTGAAAGCATAGCCAACAAAATATAATAAAACGTTTGCGCATCATTAATATACGATATATACATAAATTAATCTCAATATAAAAAATTATCAGTAATTTTACTATAGCCGTGAAAAAACCAAAATACATACATATGTATGTCTATCATCATCACCATCATATATTGATATAACTTATCACAATTGTTGGATATATGTTTTATTATCATGATAATATTTATTTATTAGTAGCGCTCAGATATTTACTGATTGATGAGTTAATACTTTGCAAAATTTAATTAGATTTAGAATATTTGGTTGTTTAATTGTTTCGAAGCAATTTTGGTTGATATCGTCATTGTATCTAATAACCGTTATTTGTTTGCGGAATGCTGCAGTGATGATTGTTCTTGATCAGGTAAAATGCTCTTTCGTTCCGGTAACGTTAACTACTAACACTGCTAAAGAGTTTTTATTAAAAATGTTTGTATTACTATTTCAAAATATTTTTACTATGATTTTTCCCTTTTCTTACTTTCAGCTAATGAATTCTCAAGGACTAAGCTTTCATTCGAGCATCGCGCCACTTTAGCGAAATCTGAGCTAGCCAAGCAGCTTTTCCATCTGATGGCTAGCAAAAAGACAAACCTTTGCCTTGCCGCTGATCTCACTAAATCTGATGAAATTCTTAATATTGCTGAAATTTGTGGGCCTTATATTTGCGTGCTTAAAACACACGTTGACATCGTAGAGGATTTTGATGAAGCATTTATACAGAAGTTACGCTGCTTGGCTGATAAACACAATTTCTTAATAATGGAAGATCGCAAATTTGCCGATATTGGAAATACGGTGTCCCTTCAATATGGCAAAGGCGTATATAAAATAGCGAACTGGGCGGATTTGGTTACAGCGCACGCACTTTCAGGTCGTAGCATATTGCAAGGACTCAAAGCCGGTCTTGCTGACAGTGCATCAGATGGAAGAAAACATGGCGTATTTTTACTTGCCGAATTGTCTAATTCAGGCAGTTTAATCGATGCTAAGTATTCCGAAGCGGCTAGTAAGATTGCAACTGAAGGCGCAGACATTGATTTTGTTGCTGGTGTTGTGTGTCAATCGGCCAGCTGCTTCCATTTCCCTGGTTTAGTTCAACTTACACCGGGTGTAAAAATCGATGATACTGTCGACCAGCTGGGGCAGCAATATCAAACACCCGAGCATGTAGTGCAGGAACGTGGTGCCGATATCGGTGTGGTGGGACGTGGAATTTTACAAGCTAAGTGTGTTGAAAAAGCAGCAGCTCTATACCGTGATCGGCTTTGGGCAGCATATACTGATCGCATAGCGAAATAGTATCATATTAATGCATTCTATATTAAATATTTGTCTTACCTTTTATAATTATGACGAGGGTACAAATAATTATTAATTAAAATCTGATAAATCTGTCTTTTAATTATGATTTTTGTTAGATGGGAAATTCAAGTATTTGGTTTTGCACTAATGATAGTGTTTAAACGTCTAAATCATAAATTTATAGGAATTTTATGTTACAATATTAAAAATTATGGAAAATTTTAAAGTAAAAGTTATTAAAATTATATAAAACCGATCCAATGATGACTGCGGATTGTGAAAGTGCAATCATTTCCAAAAAAAAAAACGTGTAAAGACTGCTCTTAAGTTAGGCAAATCTTTCACCCAAAATGATTGATTTGTTACAATAAAACACAGAAAGGCTATTGGGCAAATACTTCTTTGTTCAATTTAAAGAGAAGCACAATAATAATATTACAATACGTATCCGAGTTTTTACTAATATGTTTAAATAGGTTTGTTTGATGAGTAGAAGTACTTCTCCATAGGAAAATTAATCCACTAGTTAAATATGTTAGGGCACATGTTAATAAGACGCCAAAGTGCTTAAAGCATAGCCACTATCACCATTCACGTCATCCTGTAAAGATTAAAAGAAGAAACATGACAAATGTTCAAAATTGTACATTAATTAAAAGTCTATTTATTTGTTCACGAATAATACTTTATTTGATGAAATCGGTTATTGCACTTGAAAATATAGTTTTCAAATATACTAAATATATTTTTAGTAAAAAAGTTTGAA
Source organism: Bactrocera neohumeralis (assembly GCF_024586455.1). Classification (NCBI taxonomy): domain Eukaryota; kingdom Metazoa; phylum Arthropoda; class Insecta; order Diptera; family Tephritidae; genus Bactrocera; species Bactrocera neohumeralis. The sequence continues at coordinate 13,097,490 of NC_065919.1, read as the reverse complement.
ATAAAGAGTTAATACATACAACATAAAAATGTAAGGTATTCGTCGAAAATTTGAAAACAATACTTTAAGCTTTACATTTTATCTACATATACCTCCAAAAGAAGGACATTTCTATGCAAAGTCCTCAATACAAAAGCAATATGTTTTATACATACAAGAAATAATTTTGAAAACTTTTATAAGTAGTTAAAGCATATTTTGGTCGAACTTTGTTCGTATTTTTTGTTTCAAGATATTTAAAATCACAAGCTTGTTAATATCAATAAAGGCGTTTTGGCATTTTTTTTTGCTTATCAGATAATCTTAAATGCAAAGCCTTCTTCGAGCTGCGCTATGCTGCTTTCTTCGCCTTGTCTTTTACATATGTAAGTATGTAGTTCTACAGTAAACATCAAGCATTCTACCAGGCAACCATAGTGACAAGCGCAAAACCGATCTCGGACTGTGAATCCTCCTGCAAAGCACACAACGTTGCAGATTAGTGTGGATTTGGTGGGTTGAAGTGTTTTCAAAAAGACAGTTAATAGAGAGAAGAAGAGACAAAAGCAAAGAGAAGTTTTTAAATATTTGTTCAAGGTTGTAAACAGTTACAAGGTTGCTTAAAATAATTATATAAGTTAATTAGAGTTTGGGTGAATTTTGTTAATAATTATGAGCGGGTGCGTGTGTTTGCTCAACGCAAGCAAAAATTTAAAAAGTGTTGTGAATTATAAATTTGATAATTTGAAAAAGTATACGAAATTTGATGTTTGCCAAAATGATCTGAATAACCAACTATTAAATGTTAATGGCAGTGTTTAGTATTTACAACAGCCCTAGTTACGATCATATATGTATTAAATTTGCTGTCAGTAATTGATTAAATTATTGTTCTTAATATTTTGCAGTCTTCAGAAAAAATTAATGTAGGTTACTAATATATATCAAGATAATTTTTATGGAAAGTCAAATATGATTTAAATGTAGTTTGCTTGTTATATGTTTTTTTCGAATACATTCCACTTTGGAAATATTTTTGTAATATACCTATGCACGTATGTATGTAGTAAATATTATATGTACCCAGTTATATATATATAGTTATGCCAAAAAAGAATGGTGTTAGTTTAGACTTTACTCCCGATTAAACGCATTTTAATATTTTGTTTGAATGACTTTGTAAAAAAGGGGTGAAAATTTTTACTTAACTAGATATATAATATGCAATAGGCAAAATAATTCCTTAAAGTTATACAAAAACAACTACTTTATTTTAAAATTAGTATATTCCCGATATATATTAGTATTCTGACGATTAATTTTTCTTAATCCACGCTCGCTTAATTGTATCGCTTCTATAAATCCACCTTTGAGTACCTTGTGCTTATTAGCCCGTTTTCTATCATTTCCACCAGACTATTAAGCTAGCGACTCTTTTTTTAATTTACGATCTGATTAGATAAGCATGATAAAGTTTAGCATTGATAGCGTCAATTGCGATGTGGTATGTTGGAGATAAATAAATAGTTCTCACTTTATTTGTATATGAAATGCACATTTATTCATAAGCATTTGTTTCAACTACATATGTAAATTTAAGTATATATATAAGGAAAACCGAGCGCAAATGATTTTCATATATAAAATATGTTTCTTTAATGTGGAATAATATATAAATAAAAATAACAATTGAGATTTGATGCATAACACAATAATATTCGACGTAAAAAAGTGTGAATGATACACTAGTAGAATAACATTTAATGCCTAAACAGGCACTTTTTGCTATTTTCTTTACAAAAGTCAACAATTATTCAAACTTCAACGGTATTGTATATTTATAGGCAGATTAAGTTGTAGATAAATAGGTAGTTGAGTTGAGAATGTTTTCTTGAGATTTTATATGTATGAACGAGTAAGTTTATGTGCGCTTTGACGTGCATTTATAAGGCATATTTTTAGGAGATAAACGGTGAACAGCACCGCCATTTGCATTTCGCTTGTTTGACTTCCGTTGTTTATACAATATTTCTTTCATCATTAGGTACTTTTAGTAAATTAAAAATACATTCAGTTTTATTTGTTTTCTTTGAAAGTCTATTTTCGGTCTTAGAATCCGACAATAGCCAATAGGGCACGTTTGTAATCGCCAGAGGTGTCGCCCTGAAAAAGTCGAATGTTTTTAATTTAATTTCAATTCGGATTTTGAACAGAAACGAATAAATAATTAAGATTAAAAAAGGGTTTTCTTTGTGGTGTGTTGAACCAGAAATCTTTTCTCTACGCTATCTTCTTATCACCGTGAAAATGGGCAGAGTTACACAAAAAATATAGATTTTAAATAATTTGCAATCACACACATTAAAGAGAAGTCAACTAGCAAGCATTTAACAAAATTTTATAAGATCTTTTTAGTTTTTTTTTAGAAAATTAGGCATTAATGTCAACAAGCAAAAAAAAACAACAACCTACTCAAAAAAGGAAGTCAAGCATAACAAATTTAAGCACAAATTAGTATACACTTGTACAAAATATTTCAAGCTATTTGATAGCGAAAAAATTTCGAAAGATGTTTTAATTTTTTAAGGTTATAGGATTGCAGTAATGTTTTCACAAATTGCTATGGTATGACGCAACTGACTTTGTACCTAAATTTTTCATTGAAAAAAGTTATATATTCTCATTTGCATTGCAACTTCTTTTATACAAGAAGCTTTCTGCCTATCAGAGCCACTAGGAAATATGAAATATGAGTGAGAAATAATAATAAAAAAGTAAGCATGCAATCTTGATTCCGCATAACCAAAACATGAAAAAGTCATACAAACACCGATTGATTTAAAAGTAATAGAACCCATTAGTAAAATCAAAAAACTATTTAAAAAATAAATTTAAATAAACCGGACTTTGCAGTGATATGCTAATATTTACACGTATGTACAAAATAATATACATATTTTTTTTTAATCAAGCACTGCAAAGTCCTAGCTTCACTAATAAATTAAAGAAAATAGATATAAAACCATTTCATTTACCTTGATCCAAGATTCCAAGCTCTTGCCATATTTATTTTGGAATGCTTCCTTAATATCTCCCAAATCGATTTCCGAACGACTGACCACAATACGGATCAGCGTCTTGTCCTTGGTACCCATACCATGCATGGACTCGTATAAACGTTCGGCGAAGTAGTCAACCTTCGACTTGCAACATTTCACTGCAATAACAAATATTATTGCAATCATAAAATTTTACTGCAACACCTCACTTACCGATTGCGAGGAAGCCACGCTCCACGGAGCCGCTGAATTCGCGCTTAATCGCCTTCTCAATATCGTTACCAGAGATATTTTCGTATTCGAGGAAGATCTGTCGCAACTGCTGGTACGAACGTGTGATCAAAATTGAATTGAATGTGGACTCATCGGTACCCCATTGACCTTCGCCGGCTTCATGCAAAGCTTGTGCATCCGCAACAGCGGCGGCTTCATCAACACCCTAAAAGAAATTTGGGAAACGTGTATACATATATAAACATCACGTTCTAAATAAAATTATAACTTACCTGGTTTTCATCGCGGTTACCCTGCACCAGCGATACGCACAAGCGTTTGAAGTGTCCGCTGGTATCACCCTTCAAGTCGGACTCCAATGAACGACCAAAGCTCTGTTCATAGAACTGTGCAATGGTCTTAATACCATAATTGGAAAGTGTGCAGAGAATTTCAATGATTGCCTCCTCATCGGTACCCAACCCCGAAATGGCGTCATGCAATTCATTGGCATAGAATTGTGGCAATGGTGTCATCAATGCGACGATAACATTCTCGAATTTGCCGCTTAATTCTGATTTCAGTTCGGAAAGCAAATCTTTGCCGTAGGAAGTTTTAAAAGCTTCAGCGATTTCCAAACGTTGCACGATGCCGCGACGTGCCAAGATTTCGATGATGGACTTCTCGTCGGTGCCAAAACCCTTCATGGCTTTGCGTAGAATGGCTGCATCTTCGACGGGATCGAAAGGATCAGCGGGGTAGACGGTGGGTGTGCACTATAAAAGAAAATTGCGAAAGTTTTAATAATATTACAACACTCCTCTATCATAATTTAATCAGTCAATAGTATTTTATCTATAGAAATGCATAAACATACTTAGGTATGTATGTATGTATGTTCATATACAATATATAATTATCGTTGCGGTATGATAAGAAAAATTTATTAAACAAAAGAGATAATAATTAACTGCGCGGATTTATCATTTTGCAAATATTTAACAGGCTTTGTCGTACAAACTAACTGATTAGATTATCAGAAAGTTGTGAAAACATATTTCATGCATTTCAATTACAATCTGACAATTGGATATAATAACAGTTTCACATTATTTCATTATTAATATAATAGAAGTATAATTTAAGATGAGCATAAAACTTGTATAGATATATACGAAAATTTTTATTATTACCGTTACGTGGATTTCGAAATGAAAGTCGAAATATTTTGGGATACCTACAGATTTATATACACACATATACCAATAAGTAATATACATATATATTTTTCTACGTTTTACGTGCAGTCATATGTATGTACATATGTATATGCAAAGATTTCTAATCCGATAAAATTGCAATTTATGCTTCGAAATCACAACTTTTATAAAATGTATGATAATCTTCATAAAAAAACCTTGTACAATATTTGTATACCCTAACATAAAAAATTTACGATAAATAACCTTTGCTAAACAATTACTCAGTACACTCAAAATTGCGTGTATATAATAAAAATTAATTTATGACTCATACAATAAATTTAGTAAATCATAAACTCACCTTGAATGGATAATATTCAGCGGAGCTCATTTTGTTTGGTTTCTTAGTTTATTTAGTTACTTAAAAATGTAATAAATCACGCTGAAATGAAATAGAAAATAAAATCATTTATTAAAATATCATAAGACTATATATTTGAGGTTATATGCTAATTACTATAGTAACTTACATTGAACAAAACGTTCAGATAGTGTTGCGACCCAATGACGCCGCCGTTCAGAAGATGTTTTGTTCAATATAAGTTACTGTAATAAAGTAATTAGCACGTAACCAAAACACCTTCTGAACGTTTTGTTCAATATAACTTCGAAACGTCAGAATAAATAATTTTTTTTTGTACTATTAAAATTTATTTCTAAACAATTCCTTCCTGAAAACCGAATTTCAAAAAAAAAAAAACAAAAAATAGACAAAGAAATGTGTCATTTTGACTAAAAATGCTAAAAATATTGTAAACTAAAAATAAAAAAAAACATCAGCTTTATTAATCTAATCAGGAATATGTACATACATATGTATGTATGTATGTTATTATGTTATTAAACATAAACCCTTATATACATACATACATACATTTTACCTGACCGCACTTTTTTATTAGCTTTAGCGTGTTACGCCATGGCATGTGAAACAGTACAAACATACTCGTATGTATGTACCTATACGCATAATATTTCAGAAAAATTGTTGTGTACACAAAACGATGACGCCATTCAAAAACAGAAACTAAAACCAAAAAGTGGCAGAATACGGCTTAGAAAAACAAGAATTATGTAACATACACACCGATCTATGTAAGCCAGTAACTTAATATTTCGCGTACAGCCAATTGAACACACCCTCATTCAACAAGGACACGCTACTTTAGACACAATAAATTATATTTAACTTGCGTCGCAATCTGTCCTTTGAGTGCCAAAAACAAATCGCACTTGCTTCCAATGATGGCGCCAAACCGCAGTCACTTGGCGACCATGAGTATTTATTTATTATGTATGCATATTTTTTTTTCTGGAATTAGTAAAAAGTTGGTCAAACATCAAACTTGCATTGCTCAGCCATTGTAATAGTGACTCAAAGGGGTCAAACGCTGCATACAAAGTTTTGTACAAGTTGAAAGTGAAAGTTTTCTCGGGTCAGTATACAGAATATATATACAAGCAGCGTATGTGTGTATATATGGGCTGGGCAGACTATATATGTACTTGCTTAAGCATGAACTAACATTCAAATTGTATATTTGTAGGTTAATATTATGTAGTACCAGATAGGTATACAAATATATTCATAAACGAGTACATAGGACACCGCGTCCATCTATGGGCGTGTAATGAGTGAAATGTCTCATACGTCGGTTTGCGGCGACAGTCTGGATAATTGAAATCTCAGTAGACATGTAACACATCCTTATATAAGTATATTTTCCGACAGACATTGGAATACCAGAAAGTAGCTTTGAAAAAACTCTCACAAAAACTTATCCAAAATACAATGGCGCCTTCAAACTTGGGAGAGGCGCTCGACTAAACAACCAGCAAATAAGTAAGGTGTATGTTTTTTTATATATGTACATACATACATATGTATGTACATGTGCAATTATATTTATTATTATAAGAGGATGGGTACTAACGTGGGTGGACGGATCATACTCAAAAGACTGTCATGAGCGACAATAAAAGTCATTATTCTAGCGAAACGAAATAATTTTGAGGTCATTTTTTTAAGAGACTGTTAAGAGGCTCTATTCGTGAACACGTCATTAAAATTCTTGACGCTGCGCTTTATAAGCAATTCACGCCCAGAGAGCAAACTTGAAGAAGAATGTGCGTCGAAAGCAACCGAAGAAAAAATTGGAATTGCCTTTTGAATGCAGACAAGTGGGTTTTGTGATTTGAATACTAAGCCTTAAAGAAATTATAAAAATATAGATGTGAAAAAACACCATAAATACAAAAAGCATATACGAAAGTTAAAATAAAAGCTAACAAGAATAAAGCTTGCAATGACGTGGCTCACGAAGAAGCTTGCTGCTTGTAAATTTTTATGCTTTGATTTCAAAACTGGTTTGCATTTCTAAGGCGAGCATTGTATATATATTTATATATGTGTATTGCACATGTGAAAGTATATATGTACATACGTGTAGTAGAATGAAGCGCTCAAAATGCGAAGCAACAAAATCTTTCACAGCCGGCAAATTGTATAGGTACATGCATATGCACATATGTATGTATGTATAGATCTATATACTTATAAATATTTGGATTGAGCTACTGAAAAAACAAAACCCTGTTTTCACATTTGATTGCAACAATTGTGACCGCGTACATGAAGCGAGATATTTGATCGTAAGGGCAAACCACCATGACTGTCAGATAATGCTCAGCCTAAGAAAAATCACATAGGTGTGATATTTAAGCTAGATAACTGTAATGAAATTTGAAGCAGAAAAGCAAATAGAGAATACAAAATTTTAGTAAAAATCATCCAAGTGAGCTTTTTAGAGCGAACAAGCCATTGGCAATTGACGCAGCTATTTAGTAATATATTCAAGTGAATTTGCATACAGGTATTTATGTAAGTACATATGAATGTTATGTATTCGCTTTGTTAATTAGAATGTTTGTGTATGGAATATTTTTGCACAAAATTCGCCAATAAGGCAGTAACGAAAATCAAGATTAGAATTAAAATATGTATTAAAAAATAGCAGTAACTGCATTAATAATTAATAATTAAATTGCGAGTTATTCAATTAAGAGATTTTGTATTATTTAGAAAGAGGAGGAGGAATGGTAAAACTTTTTAGCGAAAGTTTGATTGTTGTCTTACCGTCAAAAAGCATTTCAAAAATAAATTAAAATCATGTTTTTTCGTATCTTTGTAGCTTTTAAACTTTGTAAATAATTTGATATAGCTTTTTAGCATTTTTTTTTTGTAATTTAACACAACAACTAATATTAACACCACTTAATATTTTACTGAGGACTATCGTAGTTCTCAGTAAGATCGATGACTATACATACATACATATGTGTACATTGTTATAATGAATCATTGACAAACAAACATGAATATCCGTATGCATGAATGTACATATGTATACATTTATATATACTGAAATACTTCATTGCGCTACACTGAGTCATATGATCAACGAAAATATTCGTGGAAGTAAATAAATCTGTTAAAAGCATTCACCTGAACTAACAGAACTATATAAATATACATATATAATATTTATAGTATGTATGTATATATTCAATACTAAAAATGCATTAAATTATAACAAGCTCGATTATTAAATACTATGGACATTAATCATCTTGCAAGCGTTGAAAGTTTGAAGGAGAGAAGGTGTAAAAAATGCAATTTATGTTGTTATTTAAATTGTTCATTTATAATATAATATATAATAATGAACTTGTGACTTTCGATTTCTGCTTTATTACTCACATCCGTTGCATTTACTCGGTATGTACATATATACGTATGTATGTATATGACGTGCCCAGCAATATTTTTTCTCATTTGCGGCGATCAAAACGCTCTTCAGCTAAGCTCTATAGGCAAAAGTATGCCGAGTACATTTTGTTTAGCCACACGATCTTAAACAGATGCCGCTTTATAAAAGCTATAATTTAAGTTGTCTATGTGTAAATGTATACACCCCTACATATACACTTGTGTAGATACATATCTGAAATACATATACTATGCACATCGAACTTTCTATAGCCTTTTTTAATACATTATTTATCTATAGACAGCAAACAGCACTGCCCCGTTGGCAAATACTGCCAGAAGAAATCTTCTTGCATATTTATTTTAGTGATTCTTATGTATACAATCACATATACATACATACATATGCATATTTCTGTTTTTATGGATGTATGTAGGTTTTAGGTGCAAGTATATGAACGAATATTTTTTTTTTAATTGATATTGTTTTATACAGTGAGTATGTTTTCAGTTGATTCATTGTAATTACATCGTTAGTTTGTTTTGTTTAGCAATTATCATATTGCTAACCTTTGTATTCAGACACTTTGTTGTTGTTATTTACAAATGTTGGCGGTGATGATGTTGGTGTTTAGTTGGAATGATGATGTCATCAGCTGCTGGTAGAGCGCTTGATTTTATTCATTCCAATGGGAAATATATATAATTTCGGAAAAAAAGAATTCATTTACTCTTTTTTAACAAAAAAATAAATAAAAATATAGAAAAACTAACAGTTGGAGAATAAAATTATTTCCTACAAATAATCAAAAAATCAAAAACCGCGCCCAGTTTTGTTAATCTTGAAGTAAAACTTTATATTCTCCGCAAAACCACAGTTATTCACTACACTTTTTCTCTCATTTCACACATTTTAAATGCACTGCAGACGTAATTTGTGTGTAAGAATTAAAAAAAAGCACACAAATAAATAAATAAATACGTATATTCACACAAAGTGAAAGTTGAACATTAAACTATTTTTAATAAATTTCTATTTACCACAAGCGAATGTATTTTTGTACTGCCAATTGTGTACACTCTCTGCTTCAACGCCTCAACGTAGACTGAAATGCGCCGCACAAATGTAATTACTTTTATTCGCGCGAGCATTGGAAGTGCACAAAAGTAGGTGAATATCAGTTGGGGGAGCGTAAGCTAACAAGAGTCATTAAGCTCTGCACCAACAACAAACCACTACCGGCTTTGAATGTTTGACATGTAGAGCAAATGCTAATTTGTAAATGATTTTCAGAGTGGAGGATACCCTCTTTCTCTACAGTTTCTCTCTCGCACCTATTATGCTCTTCCAATTGAATATTTCAACTTCTTGGACTGAGAGAGAGCAACATTTCCAAACGCCGGCTATAACAAAGACACAACATCTTTTATTTTTTGTTGTTGCGCAAAATATCGAGAGCTTTCTAATAATTAGAAGCTTTGTTCTAAATAACGTCATATACTTGGCTTAAATTTAAGCGCACATATTCACAACACGATTGTTTCCAAAAGAACGTCATGCAATAAAGCCATGGTGAATCAACAAAAAACAAATATAAAAACAATAACAATATGACTAATGACAACACCAATAAACATACATATGTAGATAATATAAATAGTGTATCCCATAGAGATTGAATTGTGCAAGACTAAAAGAGATAATTATTAATGAATGTGAGTTTTTAAGATTTGTATTTTAAAAACATTCCCGAATACTGAAATATTAAAGGTAAAATTCATGTTCTGTATTTCATTCTTGGCGCCAATTTTATGAACACATACATACATAGTGTACATGTATGGATAAATGTATGCAAATAAATTAATTCTTGGTAGTTTGTTTATTATATTTATTATTACTGTTTGTTTAAAAATGCCTGGTTTTGAAATATATTTTGAGAAAATCTGGTTTCGAGCAATATGTCATACTTGCAGAAACGGCTTTAATATACACATTTCAAAACAATGGCACATTTTAAAATACTGTTTAAATTATTCTAAATTTTTTTATAAGCAATATCTTAACCATCTGAAATATACATATATATATGTATATGTGAAATATACGTCAAGCATATCTTATTTTACCTGAGATTAGCCAATTTTAGAAACTTACTGATAGTTATTATTGTAAGTCTAACTCAGACTTCCTCGTTATTTCCGCCGTCAAATCACTTGAAAAAATTCTTACAACTATAATGATTTACTTAGTTTAATTTAAAAAATGTGTACTCGCTATGGATGAATCATAACCATTAAAATAAGCTTGAGAATAAATTGCCTTTTAAACTAATAGAGAGCGCGTCTCTCAATAGTTTCGTACTCACACAAACTTTAAATCTCAATAAACATTGAATACGCTGTTAGTGTTTACAAAGACGTGCTGCAATTCAACTAAAACGCTTTACATTAAATTACAATGATACACTTATGGAATTCTATAGAGTAATTGACTTTCATAACGTCACAGCAATTAATCATGAAGGTAAAAATAATCATATGATGGGTGCTAGTACACTTACCACTTTGCAAAAATAATAGATTATAGCTAGCTAGAGTTAAAAATTGTTTGCTGTTTATGATACATCACGAATTCCATTTTGTTTAATCTGAAAGTAAAAAATCTTTAGTTTAACGTACGAATTTTTAAAGACGACAAATTACCACAAAAGGTAGAGCTACTTTTGGTACTATATTCGACTTTTCCATCAATGCAACGAAACAATTTTCTTCAATACATTTACTAAGAATGATGCGCTGATTAATTTTATGTCCGTGGCTGTCGCCTAATGCTGGACATATGTTCCAGTCATTGCCAGTAACACGCGTTGTTAACTCATTTGTTATAACAACCTGCAATAAAATAAATCTTTATATTGAAAATATTAAGCATATATGCATAATAATATCGGCTGAATTCCTTGTATTTTTTTATTAAATTTTGACACTTACTACTACTTTATATTCTGCCGCTAACTGCTGTAGCTGAGATAATAAGTTATAAACTACTCCAGTACGTTCTGCCACATCTTCAATTAAGCGCAAAGGGAAGGAGAACGAATCAATGATGATCAGTTTTATCTATAAATATTACATATGTATAATATATAATTTCATAATCTTAAATATGTTTGATAATATGGAAATAATTATTTGTACCTCATTGTTATTAATTAGCATTTCACGTAGACTCTCGACTGCTGTTTGTAGTACTATATGATTTTCGCAGTACATATAAGTTACTCCTGCCAGTATTGAGTTAACTGTAAAAGGATATTGCGTGCCTAAGTCAACCCCAGTTTTGGGTAAGGCACGAATGAAGCGTTTTTCGGCACAGTACGCAATATCTGAATTATTTTTTTATTTAGTAAAGATAAGATGACAAACAATAACCTAAGATTTCTTTACCTCGCAAACGATTAGGACTGAAATCTTGATTTGTATCCAAATACACAGCTTGGCCCTGAAGACCACCCACTCTTCGTGGAAATTGCACATTGATACAAAGCTGCAAACTGTTTATTATAATCATTAATTTGTCGATTTTCGAATACAAATTATATAAAATAATATTACCACATTTGTGTTTTTCCACAACCTGGTCCACCGCAAAATTCAGTAATCAAACCAGCTGCAAGGCCACCTTCTAAAATATCATCTAATTTTTTACAAAGAGTTATAATGCGTGGCATTTCTTTCTCTTGTCGCCATATCTCAAAACAACTTATTTTAAACATCGTATTTTACTTTTAAAGAAAATTTATATTGTGAAAATTGGCGGTTTTATTTACAATTGGTGGGTGCCGGTTTGTTTGCGTTTTATGATCAGCTGATTGCAACAACAGTGTTGTAAAGCTTTTTAATATTATTATACTTGGATTGGAATAAAGCGCATAACGTAATCGAATCGTAATGATATTAAAGCAAATGTTTAACTTGTAAAAATTTTCATTTCTTAATAAATAAATGCAAAAATCGGAAATATTTATAAATAGGAAGGAAAGGAGAATAAAAAAGGAATAATCAGAAACATATACTAGTTTTCACTAACATGTTGCCAATTTTTCACGCATATATTGGTTTTAATACAACTCTGTGCTTTTGTTTCCGATTCCGACAATTATTCTTCCATTAACGTTTTCCTGGTGATTTCCTATTTTTTTGGTGATTTTTATATAATAATAATTTATTTGTCCATAAAGTAAATATACAAAGCACAAATTTCATTTATTGTCGAACTGGTAACATTGCCTTCCAATAACTTTTAAAATATTTACCAATATGTGATAAAATGTCCGGAAATATGCAGGTTATAATTTTAGTTTTCCTGCGGTCTAATAAACATATATTTACATATATATATGTGCATAATATTCTGTATTTGGATGATTTATTTATAAGTTATTCGGTAATCCAATCTTAGTGTTTATCAAAAATATTCTAAAATAGCAATAGCAACTTCACATGTTGTCATACGTTGAATTACACAAAGGAAATTATTTTTTCCTTAGTGCGACTACCGTTATTTTCTTAATTCCACTTCATTTGTCTACAATTTTTTTTTTGTAATTACTTATCTTAGGAAATTTCATTTGAAGGATGAAGGACAACAGTGGCAAAGAATTATTACTGACGACATTGATAGTGGTGTAACAGCAATTGAGATTGAAACTATGCCAGAAGGATATAATCTCAATATTAGATGGAACCTAGAAATTCAGTATCAAAAATTAACTAAATTGAAACGGACCAACCACTATCGATACATCACCTTGTGAGCAGACATTCAGCGCAGTCAATAGATTAATTTCGTCAATAAACTCAAGGCAGTATCCTTTACGTGCTGAACTGGACCAAAAATACTGATGAGTAATTAAGTATTCACGAAAATTCGGGCAAAACAATAGCAAAATTTGTACACGTGAAAAAATTCCATACATCACACAACATTATTATTCACGCTTCTGGATCAATATCACGTATCAGTTTTTCTACCATGGACAGGATACATAATATTAAATATGCCATGAAGTTTATAACACCCAGAAGGAAACTTTTGGAACCCTATAAAATATATATAAAAATTGTCAGTGTGACCAGCTGAGTCGATTTAGCCATGTCGATCTCAAATTTTAAAATTTTGTTGATGTAGCAGCAGAATTCTGCAAAGTGGACAGTCCGTTCCCACGACAGTCGGTAGCGGACCAATACTGCATATAGCTACCATACAAACTGAACTATCGGAATTAAGTCTTTGTATTGAAAACTTTTTTATTTGATGAGGTATCTTCACGAAATTTGTATAATTTCAAGGATAAAAATCCGGATCCATTCCGATTACTTAGACCAAACTTCCATTTACACATATTATTGCGGTACAATCTTCCATGAAACCGTTCAGATCGGACCACGACACGGCTCGATGACACTTCCATTGTAGAATAGTGTATGCATGCGCTTTCTTGAAGGTTTATATATATACAATTACAACTTGCAGAGAATCAAATTGGCACCTCTCTATTGTCCCCTCTATAATTTGGAGCGTATTATTTCAAGTGCTAATATTTATGAGACCGCTCACGAGATTGCTTTTATCAGTAAATAGTTTTATCAAATACTCTCATGTTGAACTACATAAATCCGGGAAAATACATAACGGCATTATACCTAAACAAGGTATAAATAGAGACCGTCCAAGTTTCGTGTTCATAGAAAAGAAGTGTTTGTACGTTAAACAACTTCTGTGTGTGTTTACGAAAGTAGCCGTTATAATTTTAAAGACATTTTGAAAAATCAAAAAAATGGTTGGTACTTCGAAGGAAAAACGCCTCTTTAAACAGTATGAACCAACAATTTGTTACAATAAGCCGCCTTCAGCACAAGTTGATCCAACAGAGTATGACAGCAAACGGCTTGAAACACTTTCAGGTGAGATCGTCGAAACACTGATCGTACCAAAGCGCACCGCTCGCACATGGACAATGCAGGCTGGCGATTTGTGTCGCATTACTGTATGTGAAGGTTCACAGGTGGGTGATATGAATTTCTGGAATTTGGACAATATCAAGGAACACTTCTACTCGGGCAAGACACGTCAGTTGCATAGTACACATCTCAAGGTTTACGATCGCTTATGGAGTAATTTCCCCTATTTGAGACCAATGGCCACACTCGTCCACGACACCTTAGCAGATTATGGCATCGACGAGCATGGTGGTGCGCTGCACGATGTAGTTGGTACGCGTTGTGATGATTATACATACAAATTGATTACCGGTAAAGATCGTGTGGGCAGCTGTCACAGTTCACTAACGAATGCGGTGATCCAGGAGCGTGGTATGAAAGAGGAAGATGTGCATGACGTATGGAATATTTTTATGTGCACAGGTTTCACGAGAGTGAGTATAAAACAGTTATGTTACATGCAATGCTTTCTTGTATATGATATATGTGTATATGTATTGTATAGCCGTTCAAATCATTGGTATTTTGTCAAAAATTTCAGGATACTCAACAATATTTTTGCAAGCCCAGCCCAGCACGTAAAGGGGACTATCTCGAGTTTATTGCCGAAATTAATCTATTGATTGCGCTAAGTGCCTGCCCACAAGGTGATGTTTCAGTAGTGGTCGGTGAGGAAGTACCTGATGAAATATGCCATCCACTGAAAGTTGAAATTTTTCGCAAAAGTAATAATAATTAACAATTTACTTCCATTTAGACGTACATATGTATGTATGTTCATATGTTGGAATATATGTATGTATGTACATATATTTTAAAAAATACACTCTAGATACCTGCTTAGCACAAAAATTATATAAAATATGTTTTTACATACATTTTAGAATAAAGCATTTTCTGCGAACGTACATAGTTGCTTTTTTTTGTTTTTGATATACTATTCAAACCAAATTAAAGCGATTTCGTAGTAATTTCATCATAAAAACTGGTTATTCTCTTCTTGCCAAAGTATAGATTTGTAAAGATCAATTGATGCAAAAGCTGTTTCATGTTGTGAAAAGGTGAAAACTATCAGAACAACATAAGTAAGAACAAGGTAGCTCAAATATGTAAAAGCGGTATTTTTTTAAATATGTGTAATATCATTTATTAATTTTATATATTTTTTTGGATTATCCTTTACTTTATAGATGACTTCAGAAGTCACAATTCAATCACACAGTTCCATAAAATCTATCCAATTCGTAAAGACGTATGCATGTACATTTATACACATATTTATAGTATACATATGTATGTTTATAAATACAATCTAGGATCAGTTAGTCGATCTCTATCATATTTCGTAATTACCGATTGAATTTCATAGCTGTCCAATGCTGTTTGTGTATTCAACAAGGCATACCAGTTTATATAGTAGCTTTCTGTTTAATAAACAATCCGCGTACATATGTATGTATATACCTCCACATATACATATTGTACATACATATATTACGACAAAAAATTACCCAAATAATTTGTAAATAAAACGCAAAATATTTAATTATTCATCAATATTTATTTTGTCGCCTTCAAAGTAATCCCCACCAGATCTAATACACTTATGGCAACGATCAGTTATCGAACCACTTTTCGCGATGGCTTTCAGCTTCTTCAGCGAATTTTGTTTTATCTCTTCGATCCATTGAAAATGGGGAAACGCGGCATTTTTCGTTTGGGGAACAAGAAAAATTCACATCGAGTCTAATCTAGGAAAAACGGTGGTAGATCGATGGTATTCATTGCGTTTTTGGCTGTAAATTCGGTCACAATCGTACTCTTTTTGAAAAAAAGCGACATTATCGGGACATTTCAAAGTATCCACCAAAATCATTTAAACGAACTCGCAAGAGATGTGAAGCTCTCTTGCGATTTTCAAGCACAATATTCTTTACTTTTTCAAAGGTCGTCCTGAACGAGACATGTCTTCAACGATCTCTGGACCGTCTTTGAAGGCTTTGTACAGGTCATACTTTTTTTTATTGATTCCGCACACGAAATTTGGGTAGAAATACAAAATTGTAGACAAATTCTTTGTTCAATATTTTTATCCATTTTAAGAATCAAACCCATTATAATTAGATAGTCCCACCACCTTAGCAAAATACATTTTCTTGAAATATCATTTACCTGGGGAATTTATTTACAATTTCCGGGTGCTTTTTTGTCCCAATGTATATATGTAACTATATATTCGAATAAATAAATACTACAATAATTTAAGTTTCGTACTCTGTTATCCCAGGCATTAGAATTTGTCAATATGCTGGACCAAGGTGGGTCTTTACGATTTAGGAGAAGGCATAATAGACCTAATGTCGCGGTACAGTCGTTATCTACATACATATGTATCTTATCTTATCAACTCCGACTATGCTCAAACTTATACTCACTGGTTAAATAAGCTGCTCTCTTTCAAGTTTTTTATAAATGAATAAAATCTAACACTCACTTGTTAAATAAGTTGCTCTCTTTGAATTTTGCTTATAAATGAATAAAATCTAGCATCTACTGATTAGAATTCGCAGTTCTATTTGATCGCTAAAGTTGCGCGTAGAATACATATATTGCTAAGTAATTAATTGCTTGAGGTATAGTGGACATATTATTCCCAAATATGGCGGCGAACAATGGTGGTTGGTGTGGACGCGGTTTTAAACACCGTACTTTTCCTAAACACTCACCTTTGATATGTTATAATAAACCTGCATCGGCACAGGTCGATAAAACGCTGTACGACGACAAACGTTTTGAGGCGCTCACTGGCGAGATTGTGGAGACGGTGGTCGTCCCAAAGCGCAGTGCGCGCACATGGACCATGCAGGCCGGCGATTTATGTCGCATTACTGTGAGCGAGGGCTCACAGGTGGGCGATGTGAATTTTTGGAACTTGGATAATACCAAAGAACGTTTCTATTCGGGCAAAACACGTCAATTACACAGCACACATCTCAAAGTTTACGATCGCTTGTGGAGCAATTTACCTTATTTAAGGCCAATGGCCACTTTCGTTTATGACTCGTTGGCAGCCTATGGAATTGATGAGGATGGTGGTTCATTGCATGATGTGATTGGTACGCGCTGTGATGATTATACATACAAATTGATCACTGGCAATGATCGTGTGGGCAGCTGTCACAGTTCGCTAACGAAAGCGGTGATCGAGGAACGTGACTTGAAAGAGGAGGATGTGCATGATGTATGGAACATTTTTATGTGCACAGGTTTCACGAGAGTGAGTATAGAACAGTTTTGTTACAAGCAATGCTTTCTTGCATATGATAGCCGTTCAAATATTTACTTTTTTATCATAAATTTCAGGATACTCAACAATATTTCTGTAAGCCCAGTCCAGCCCGTAAAGGAGATTATATTGAATTTATTGCTGATATGAATCTTTTGGTTGCATTAAGTGCTTGCCCGCAAGGTGATGTATCTATAACGGTTGGCGAAGAGGTGCCTGATGATGTCTGCCATCCGCTAAAGGTCGAAGTTTTTCGCAAAAAGCAATAGTTTTGCAAAAATGTCTTACAAAAGTTTAATAAAAAAAATTGTTATCATTCCAAAAAACGCTTTGGTGATTTTAATTCTTATTAAATAAAATTATCTCAATAAAAGTGCATCTATCAGCAGGAATTTATTTTGAGGCAAATGATAGCTAACACTTTACACGTTAACTCAATGTAGTTAATGCGTGCTTACTTATACAAAGGGAATTCAATTTCGAACTTCTCATCATATCATTTATAATAGATACGGCGGTTTGATAAGAGGAGAGAGTGGAGGAGATCGAGGACAATTCTCCCCGGGCCTGAAGTTTTCACGAAGAGTCCGGTAACATACAAGTCGCCTAGCTGTGAAGAGCCCATTAATTTTCGGTAACGAAAAAAATGGAAACAATGTTTAAAACTTCAGACGTACAATCAGTAAAAGAAATTTTACAGCAATTATTGTATATATTTATATATATGTATATATACATAGTTGTATATTTATTTATATTTTAGTACACATATACATACATACATAATAAAGTCGTATTTATATTATGATTTTTGTTGTTTCAAAAAATTAATTAATAAGTATTTAACGTTTCATTGAAAGCGGACTTGCCACTTTCTCAAGCTTTATGTGATTTTCGTAACTAAATTCAAAACCGCAAATTTACGTCTGATGTCGTACAGGTCAAGTTTTTAACTGTTATGTGAATAGTTGTTTTTTGTTGAATTCCGATTTCATATGTTATATATAATGTGAGTTGTTACTCATTTCTTTTTTGCTTCTATTTTGATTACACATACATAACTGTGAACTTATCTACAGCATCAGCAGCAGATGTCAATAGATTTGCCGTAATTGTTTGTCTTTATGCAGTTGCTGGTGCACCACCAGCCAATTCCCGGTAGGCATCCTGCAGGGCGTATTGTTGCTCAGGTGTCAATATACTAGCGCATGCCTGGAATACTTCTGGATTGGACTCCACTTGTTTCACTATGCCCAGCATACGTGTGCCGATATCGCTCAACGGCGCCACAACTTTTGTAACAAATGCTTGGGCTATTATTGATACAATTCGTGGCAAATTGCTATTATTGTTTCCTAATATGATGGGGTGATTGGCCTGGATTAGATCGCACATGTAGCCATAAATGTGTGGAGCTTCATCGGCATCCTCTGTTACGGGCAGCCAAGAGAACCTATTACAATAAAAATAATTTTAAATATTTTTCATATATATCTATGAAAATGCTTACCAAACATTAATAATCTCGTTCACATTGGGTATGGCGCTACTGTTATATTTCAGGATCTTTGAAACTGCGGCAATAGCGTTCTCTGTGGGATTGATATTCTCGTGGTCACGGCTTTTTGGATCAGATATAACTTGCACCAATAACGGAATGATTTGAGCACATGTAACAGCAAACTGTTCACCACCAAACTGAGGAAAAAAAAAAGTTAAAATTTTTTTGTTTTATAAAGTTGGTTTAAAAAAGTTGCAATGCCAAGTTTAAATTTTTTTGTTTTTAAAAATTCAGTAATTCAGTTTTTACTCCGTACTCATTACTAAAAACGGTGTTGCATTTTACCTGTCCCAATACACCGCAACCGTAGGCGGCTGCTTGGCGGACTTCGGCTGATTTGTCGGTAACATATTGTAACAAGGCCGGTGTGAAAATCTGTTGATAAGCAGCACATGCTGGACCGCAAAACTCTGCACAAACAATGGAAAAATACTTATAGAGCATTGTACTCACAATAAATATAATCAACACTTACCAATGACATCGTCAAATGCACAAACGCCCCACTGCCTATCGGACCATGAGCGATTCGGTTCAAGCAGCTTTATAAAGTGCGGTGCAATACGCTCGAAATTGGGTAAAAATTGTGCTTTGTTGGTCAGGAAAAGTGCGTGCGATATATCCACCACCTTTGAAAGTATATATGTATCGGTATCGTCTTGTTCAGCCAACTCCTCTTCCACACCATCGTCGTAGTCCTCCTCGTTACGGGCTTGCAAACGTTTGTCGGCACGTTCAAAGTGCTCACCCATGTATTTTGTAATAATTTCCAATACTTGTGTCATTGATTCATCATTTAAACAATTTGGACCCAATGTTTCTATGCATTTAGCCAATGAATTAAGTAACTCTGATTGTACATCCGCTTCCGGTTCTGTGCCTATAACTTTCAGCAATTCGGGGCAAATATAGAGCCACATACCCTCTAGGTATTGGGGACCCTTGATCTTAGCACAATCCAACAAATATGGTAATGATTCGGCCGCCGCAGTACGTACGCCATCGTGGAAATAGAATTTCAACATTGGGACCATCAAGCGTACCACCTCTTCGGCGTAGTCAGCGAAACCTTCCTTCAATTCACGTGCATAACAAACCAACATCTCACAGGCTGATGCCTTATCCTCCATGCCAGCAGTGCGAATAGCAAAGTTTTGCTGTTCACCCAAATTAATAAATGACCATTCGGCATCATCTGAGAGAATCAATAGATAAAAATGGTAGTTGATTGGTTGTATTAGTTGTTAAGAAAAATATAATAATTCAAAATCAAATTTAAATTGTTATAAATATACATTTAAAATTTTTATTTTCGCTGAAATTTGATTTCAGACTCTTAGATAAATGAAAAATCGAGGACCGAACCGATATCGTAGGGATAAAGAAATTCGCACCAACCTTCAATGTCCTCCACCTCGTCATTGTCCAGTAGAGCTACTTCTGGTTTCATAGCTGCGGTGTGCATTACGGGTCCCATTACCAACGGCAAATACTGTTCGAATTGTTTGCCCAAAATCTTGCACATGCGAGCCCAAGCGGTTATTAGGTAAGATGTTTGTGGGTCATCGTCAGGCAAATCGCCTTCGGTGTGTGTTTTCAACAACATATCCATAACATCACCAGCGTCGGTGATGAATTTTTCACGGCCTACTGCCAAACCAATCAAACTGACACATTCAATGGTTTTGCCACGCAACATACGCAAATCCTCGGACTTGGCATTTTGTATGATGAACTTCAGGCATGGCATAAGACGATCATAGTAAGTGACAAACTCCTTCTCGCAAGTATCTGCGACTGATGCGATAGTGGTGACAACTTGTTCCAACACCAATTTGTTGCCTTTCTCTACCAGCTCTTTGAATTTGGAATTCAAAATTGTCTCCAACTTCGACATAATTCCATTCAAGTAACGAGTCAAAATGTGTTTTGGACAATCTTCAGAGAAGTTAACCAAAGCGGCGCCAGCATGTGCTTGTACTCGAGGATTTTCCACATCGTCGAGCAAAGATAACAATCCCGGCACCACCTACACAAAATAAGATTAAATTAACCGATATTTTTATTCATTTACAAATTATTTTTTCAAAACAAAATTTTTGCGATTGATTGTTAATGCACTCACCTGGTCGTGGAATTTCTTTTCAAATGTGGGTGCGAAATCTGTAGACATCTGACCAATGGCATTGCAAGCAGCGTAACGAACACGTGGATGAGGATCGCGCAAGAAATTCAATACGCCTGCCATGATTTGGTCCAGCATGGCCTCCATTTGCTTATGACAACCTTCACCAATGGCCGAAATTGCCATAAGTGCGGCATAGCGCTGCTTCCAATCGGCGTGTCCCAACATATTCGGCAATGCATTCATGACATGAGGCAACACTGTTTTGCCGCCCAATCCGCAAGCCAAGCGATCCAAAGATGACTCCGCAATGACATTGTTATCACTATTGTCGTCATCGGTTACCACATCGGATGTGGCCCACTCCTTATCATCGTCCAAATCGGTCATCATTTGCAATACCAACGGAATTAATGCTAAGACGTACTTATCAGCACGCTTGCGTACCATAGCTGGTGCATTCTCCGACAGAGATACCATTACTTCCAAAACTAAATGACGCCAACTATCTTCTACATCTGTTGCACCAAAAACTTTCATACACATCTCGAAGATGTTCTCCAATTGGGGACGCAAAAATTTCGGGCATGTTTCGGTCATATCGATAAGTAACTTCAACAAACTCTGATCATCTTGTGCTTCAATACTCTCAGCAGTGATCATAATCATGCGTGGCAATAAATCTGAGAAATGCTTAAATACATTAGATTCCCCATCCTTGCTATGGTGCAGTATGAAAGCACAAATGGCTCGTACAGCTTGAAAGCGTACTTCCACATCAGCTGTAGGCTCCAAACTCTTGGCCAACATTTGCTTGATCAAATCTAAATATTGTGCCTCTTGATTGCCAAAGATGGATGGAACACTTGCGAAAATTCGCAAAGCCGATTCTTGTAATTGGGCCGAAGGTGAATTAGCACACTGGAACAGAAATTGCAAGATATCCGTCCATTGATTGTTTCCATCTTCATCGGTAAGACTACGTGCGACTTCGGCAACCAGTTCGCAGATTTTGCGGCGCAAATTCGGTGTAACTTCTTGCTGCACTGCTAACAAAATCTGCTGCAACAGCTGAGCCTGCGATTCTTGCGGCAACTATGTACAGTGGAATGGAAAAAAGGTTATTCAACTAAAAACTAATAAATAAATAAACATTGTACAGGCAATATTCATTTTAAATTATATAGTCGGGAGTTCCTATACCATACAAAGTTAAATTTAATAACAAAACTGACACGTCGCCTTAAGTTATTTTTCAATTCATATACTAAGTATGAGCGTAAATACATATATGTGTAGGTATATAGTTGTAATAGCTATATTGTTATCACCTACTATGTATTTATTAATTGAGCGCACACCTGAAAGAATTATAATAATCTGAAACTATATTTCTAGTGACCTTCTACCTTCTGATGATCTAAGCCCCGACGTATTATGTTGTCCGTTAGTAAAATAAAGATGCAATTTTGTTTGAAACCAATTATCCTCCGATTATATAGATATGTGTAGTAGAAATATTAAGATGGATCTATTCTGTATACAATGCAGGACTTTTTTTGCACAGCCTTTGGTCAGACATTAATTAAATTTACCTATTTTAAGCAGCCGATGGCTGCCATTCGGTTATCTAACCAAATGAACTGTGGAACTTCCAATTTTATTTCGAACATAAAAGCTTGTCTTCATCCGTTTGTAAAAGGATTAAAACTTTATTACCCTATAGTTATTGGATAACAAAGCCTACAGTGGTGCATGGAGAGAAAAACTATGATCGAATATTTAACAAAAATATAAGCATCAATTAATTACATTTTTTTACATATATCACCTGTTCATTTAAAATTAGGTATGAGTATGCATGCAAATACAATTATTAATTTATAAATTATCATATCCATATCGCCAGGTGTATGTTTACATAGATAAATAGTTTGTCACACCAATCATTTCATCAAAATCCCAACGTAAGTCAATAATAAAAGCAAGAGCTTAAGTAGTTCTTCGATATTGAATAACTCACCTCTTTGTAGAATTCCGTAAATTCAGATGTAAATAATCTACGCAAAAGTACTGCCGCCATTTGACGTGCCTCTTCCGATTGTTGGCCATTGTGGATTGTACCCAAAAGATGTGTTACTTTGACATCGCATGGCAAATTGTTATAAGCATCCTATTTATAAAAAAAATTATTAAGTAATTTAAAAATGTATATAAAAACCACGCAAATAATTTAATTTATTATTGTAATAATTTAACTTGCTGAAAAAATTAAAGTTAAGTACCTAAATTATGCATTTAGTATAAAGGAGGTCACAAGGGTATGTAATGTCCTAGATTGTAACTACTGCAACAAAATAAGTAATGCGATGTACAAACAATGTCGTGTGAAATCCGTTTAAGCACACCAGCCTCTCAGACAACCCAGAGCATTTTTCAAGGTCATAGCTTAATCAAGCAATAAGCAACTTTGCCATTAGACATTCGACGGCTGCAGCCACTTTTACTAATATTATAGGCATTAAATTTTAACGTGTCTATGAAAATATTCAAAAATAATAAGCATATATATAGGATACGCAATATACTTATTCAGATTCCTATCTCAGTTTATGGTTAAAATGGGCGTTGGCACATGTATTAAAAATAAATGAAATTTGTTCATATAATCGCTAGATTCTAATTCATGCCATAAGCCCTCGTCATTCATCCTAGTCACCAATATTGCAAATATATCACTACCACCTTTATGATTGGTTGTCTGTATTGCTTTTTCTTCCGTTCTTCACTTATTGCAAATTTTTGCGCATATTCAATTGTCAAAAATAGAATGTACCTGTATGTGTAATCCATTTTTCACGAATTTGCCATCTAAAGCAATACGTAAAAAAAATAACTATTCTGACCAAATAGATATTATATGTTCCTATTTAATCTACACTTTTATTGCCTTTCCCAATATTCTCAATTACGAAATGGTACACTCATATCCAAAGGATTTTGAAACCCGTAAACCAAACTACATACTTATTTATTTTAGGAAAATATTTAAATAAGTAGAAGAGAAGGAAAGAACAATAAAACCAAAATAACGAAAACATGTGTAGCATAATGAAAACACGTTTTGCTAAATTGTCTCCTTTTTAACACTCGTTCGTTGTCGTGGTCGTTGCAGCGGATGATATACGCTAGAGACTGCAAAGTGCAAATTTAAAAAACCCGAGGCATATGCGTGTATATTCCAAATGCATATTTGTATATATATTTTCCAGCATAACGTATGTTTGTAAATGACAATATGCACATTACAAGCGCAAGGAGTATATGTGAATGTTTTATATATATGTATGTATATATATTAGCATTGATCGGTGCAAATTATTTGATTCCACTTTTCCTCAATTTATAGGAAGCGCCACACTGCGCAATAAATAATAACGAGAATTTTTATTAATTTCACATGTACCTCGTGTTAAGAATTATTAGCGAGTAGAAATGTTTCTAGACTTACATATATGGTAGTCAAGAAATTATTAATGTAATTTATTGTACCCACCTCGGCTTGCTGGCGCACATCATTGTCCGTGGACAACAACGAATTTAGGAGTTGCTGAAATTGCACTTGGTCGGCGGCCATGACTCAATTCCGTTTACAAGATTCCTTCTATTCACTGACACTATGTAAACTTTGAAATCTGATCGAAAACTTAAAGTCCTGTAAAGCAACGATTTCTGATATTCAATAACAATATATCAGGACTGGAAATAATTTTTTTTCACTTGGAAAACTGTTTCCTTCCTTTATTTATTATAAAATCTCATTAAAAGCACGCACAGAACCGCACACTACAGCGCACGAATGGTGAAAAGAAACGACGAATTCACAAATTGCCCGCTCGTTCGTATGTTGTGCTTTGGAAAACGAGCGCGAAAAATTCAATTCATTCGTTACATGTAGGAGTTGCCGTGTCAAAATTAATATATAAGTGTGTAGATAATTCGAACCTTTTCAACAAAGAAAATTAAAATATTTTCACTGTATATACATATATTTATATTTACAAAACTAAATTTAGTTCATTTTTGGTATTGCTTTATTAAATGTAAAAGTTAATAAAACTTAATAATAATTTGAAGGCAAATAAATAAATAATATTACATAAATAAAAAGAAATGTAAATGTTAATAAAACGTAATAATAATGACGTAAATAAACAACATTACTAAAATAAAAACAAAAAATTACGACATTATGATGCTGTTAAAAGTTGCATATTACTCCATAAACGTAGTGAGATATGATATAAGAGTTCAACCAAACTTAGTATAGAGAAGCCCATAAATAAACCAAAAATACCTCCGCAATTAGCCAAGAAATCAGTTACACCATACAATTCAGATCGCTTCGATGTTATAAACTGTTGCTCTTTAAAGTATATAGAGAGACGAGACATTTGTGATCCAGGAAAATCTTCAAAGAATGAAGTATCACCAGTTGCTTTTAACATATCTTCTAGGTCGAAATTTCCATGTGATATTTCAGTATTGTAAGCAAGTGAAGTGCAAGCCGGCAAACAATTACATTGTGTGGCGCCTAAATAATTTAAACGGGATTCTTTAAGACCTTGTCGAAATTCCCGTAAAAGCAATACATCTTCGGCTCTATCGTAACAGGAGATTTTATTCTCCGCACATACTGGCATTTCTAAAGTGCGAGGCATCGAAAACTTCACACACCCACAATTGGCCAGGGTTAAATTTGTTAAACATTCCAATACACAATTATTTTGTGTATACACTTTAAAGAATCTCAGTGTACGCTCATGTTCTAAAAAGCATTGACGTCTTTGTGGGGGATATTCTGCAATACCTGCCGACGTTGTGATCATATTTGGTTTAACAGCAATTACCACTTCTTTTCCCATAGGAATGCGCACGAACTGATTTGAAACTTGTGGAACGTCATCGGGTGAGTGTAGTGATACTTTGAAGCCTTGTATTGGACCACGGCACGTATAATCTACCTCTTGACGAAAACTCTGCAATGCAATAAAAAATCCAGCTCGCGCTCCTGCTCCTAAAACTCGTGCCGGATACGTTTTAATCCCACTATCAATTGCATATCCATTTTGCAAGGACCACTTTAGGGGTCGCTTTAGAATTAGATTATGCTCAGAAAAGTTTTTAAATCCAACTCGCTGATATTGAAAAGTATCTTCCCGATACAAATCTGTTGCGTTGAGACCATTAAATGTATAACATATGCCTTCATTTGTATAAGTAGGTGTAAAAAGTTCATCACATTCACCGAAATGACTAAACCATTTACAATAGTAATAATATCTATTGAACTCCGGTTGCATATTTTCCAAAACTCTGAAGTAGTCTATAAGATCAGTTGAAATTTTTGGAGTACCGTGTTCTACTAATTGAGGATTGCAGATATGAAGAAGTGTGCGGAATTCTTCCAAATCCGAACGGCTAATATTTTTTGGTATAAAATAACGCCGAGCCTTTACGTATTCCCGAAAGCTTTTTAAGAACTCGCCATAAGTTACTCCTATAACAAAAATAAAAATCATCATCGTTCGATTACTATAGAATTAAAGAAATTTACTACAAACCCTCTTTCCTGGGAACCCTTTTGGTTTCAGAGCATATAGTAATCGCCGGAAATGGAATGCTCCAAATAGGTGTCGATTTTTCAGAGAAACTAACTATCACTGGAGTTTCGTTCCATTTTATATAAATACTGTGTATTAAATTTGAACAACAGTATATTGAAGCCAAAAAAACGCAAAACCAGAAAAATTTCTCTATTAAAGGACGACGTTCTCCAAAGTATTGTATGCCATGAATAGATGTGTTAGAACAGTACTCGAAGTATATTTGTTTAATACTTCTCCCAAGTTTTTCATAATGTGGTATTTGTCGATCCGAATCTATTCCTTTTGAATCTAGTGTAGGCGTTTTGTTATTATTTATATTCATAAGGCTCATTTTAAAACATAAAATTTACGACATGAAAAAATAAAAATAATTATTAAAATGAACGGTAACGGTATAAAACAAACACATAATCTCTGCCATAGAGTGCCCAAACTAAATTTTTCTCTGTTCTTGTGCAGGAAGTTCCCACTGAAGATGTGTTTGTTTTTTTTTCATGCGAAATAAACTTTTTTTTGTATATTGCTAAACAAGATCCAAATTTTATCTTTGTTAATTTCGATTATTACGATAAATAAAAGTAAAGGGTGATAAGTTTAATAAGCTAAATATTTTTAACTGTGTAAATATGGCAAAACATTCGCTGTATAATATTTATGACGTTTAGCGAAGTTGGCAAGGCAAAAAATTCTACAAAATAGAGAGCGACGAGATCAAAGTGTTTGTTTATCATCTGTGAATTGTCAAATAATTCAGTTTAGTATTTTGCAAAAGAATTTCGGAGGTAAAAATATTTCTACTATAATGCCCTACAAAGCTTGTGTTTATAAAGGCTGCGAAAATTACACATATGATTGCGCTCCTTGTGGCAATAAAAAATTTACCCTTTTTCGATTCCCAAAAGAACCCGCTCGATATGAACAATGGATGAAAAGAGGTAAAGTTACCGATGGATTGCCGGAAACACAAATGCTAATGTGTTCCGACCATTTTGAAGGAAAATATATTGTAAGAAACGCCCGGCGAACAATGTTGACAAACACAGCGGTGCCACTTCCGTATCACGAAGAAATCGCTGATATGGAGGAAGGCGAGGATAATATCGAAAGGGAATGTGAAGTTGGGCTGGTTAAAGTAGCTGATGCCTTAGACACAGAAATGGTGTTTTCAATACATGGTGACTTAAATGATAGTTCTACTCTCATTAGAGTTAAAGAAAGTGGTTGTGAGGATGATGATGAAGATGGATTGCTGGAGTATGACAGAGTAGATCATAACTTAGAAGCAGAATACTGTGTTGAATCCACAACAACAATGAAGGATGCTGATGATGTACAGACAGAAGTGAAAGACATATTTTTAGTGGATAGAGTATATGAAGAGGAACATTTATCAGGTAAATTAATTTAATAAAAAAAAATTTCAAATCAGTCAATATTGTAGTTTGTATTTGTTATAGGTACAATAAGACATCCAGGACAAAAAGAGATTTCCTTCAAGGGTTTAAAACCAAATAGTATCAAAAGGCGCATAACAAATTCGAGCACCGATGAAACCCAAGAACCCTCTAGCTCTAAAGTTATCACATCCAAGTTTAATAACTTTAACAACACTAACGATAATGGTATAAAAGCTTCCAAACGCAAAATAAACAAAAGAAGTGAGGATACTAACAAATGTGTTAAATCAAAAATCCGAAAAGAAAATGAAACACAACAAGACTCTCCAAAAATAAACTCGGAATCCATGGTGAATTCGGGAGCTGTCACATGTTTCATTTTTAAGGGTGAAGAATACGTACAAATGCCTAAGGAGTATTACATACAGGAAAAAGTGGAACTTATGGAGAAATTGAATAATTATGAAAATATTTTACGAACATTTAAACAAAACTTACTTAATTTGGATTTGTCATAAAAAAAAATACGGAGATAAGATTTTATTTAAATATATTGTAGTTTCAATTTAAGCCTTACAAAATATTTTATTTTGTTTCTTTATTTTAACAAATAATAAAGAATTTATGTAATTTATTATAGTTTTTACTTTGAGGAAGGCTAAATGTTTCCATTATGTTTACATTGCTTATAAACAGAAATATCATTTCACCATATATTAAATATTAAAATATAAAAAAATAATATTCGAATATGTTTGGTATTTGTGTATGTATGTAAAAGATTGTTATGTAGAACTAACTCTATTACAGTGGATATACATATATAGGGTTAATTATTTAACTCGAAAAGAATGTGCGAAATCGCGCCACTTGACTCCACATTACTCAACGCTATATTGGATAGATGCGGTTCATAACGCCGTAAATTGCGCTTCGCTGTGCTGGTATAGGTAACCAAATTTCTTAATATCAATGCGGCGGTTAACCTTATGCTTTTCGTTACCGGACCTTCATTTTCATCCATTACCTCCTTGACGTAATCCGCTGTATGCCGCTTGATAGCATTCATAGCTGAACTAGTGGCGACTCCGATTCCATACAGTTGTGAACCAGATGAGGACGATGATGTCGATGGCGCCGGCGAGGCGGTATTGTTACGTTGCGCCTGCGCTTGTGCCGCCTCAACATTCCGAACTATAGTTACCGGTGATTGAGTCGGCTGCAAATTGACTGTGCCTGTTGCTACTCGTCGTTGAGCAGCGGCATGTAAACAATCGGGCGTTAAGTGACGATCTATTATGTGTGTCATAAGTGAATAACGTTTGCGTGGTATGCCATCGCAAAGACCTGGACCCACACCCCACTGGCAGAAAATTTCCGCAGCCGGATCCAGATGATCCGGGCAATGCACTGTAAAGGCATGATGCTGCAAATCATTACTAGATTTGTATTTACGGCGCGGACAGTTGCGCCAATCGCAAACATATAACCAGTTGGGATCTAAAGGTGGTGTTGCATTGGCTGCAGCGGCCGCTGCCACACCAGGTGGCAACTGAACTTGCGGCAGTTGGGGCATCGGAAGTGTGGGTTTCGGCAATGGCGTTTGAGCAGTGGTTGCTGGTGGTGTTGTACTTGAAGTTGACACAGCTTGTGCTGTTGGTGTAACTGTTGCCACTGTGGTTGTTGTATTGCCAGAATTATTTGATACTTCATTGGGTTTGGAAACTTCCTTTGGTTGCGGTTGGTTAGTATTGGTTGTGCGTGCAGTCTGAGTTAGAGGGGGTGGCTCCGAAGCAACCATTTTATTGTTAACAACTGATGGTGCAATTTGCTGTTGTGTGTGCGCTTTGATTTGTTGCACAACAGTTACATTACTGGATGATTGCGGCGACTGTGATGCTGATTGTTGGACGACACTTTGAGATGCAGTCGGAGATTTGATTGGCAAAGAAGAGTGCATTATATTGGTTTGTTCACCAGCCTGAAAATAATATATATTTTGCGGAAATTAAAAATGATTGATTAAAATTAAATACAAATAAGCTTGATTAGCAATATATTGTTATGAGATGGCATTTAATTTTTTCGGCTGAAACACATACACGTATATATATGTAAATCGATGTTACCTTTTGTGGCTGTTGTTGCAAACACAACTTCTGTTGAATAATTGATGGATGCTGCTGTTGTTCAACAACTGTGCGTATTGGTTGGATTTGTTGTGGCGTCTGTTGCTGTTGTTGTTGTGGTAGTACTTGTTTCGTTATAATCGTTTGAGAGTTCAATTGACTCTGTTGCGCAGGTGGTGGTGCTTGCGTAATTACTGTCTCCTTAATTTCAATAGCTCGTCCACCAAGTATCATTTGACGTTTTTCCGATGGTCCGGATATTATGTGTTGTTGTATAATAGATTGATGCTGTTGCAATTGCGGTATTTGTATGGGCGAAGGTGATACTGTTAAGCCTGGTGTAGACTGCACAATGGAAACT
This sequence comes from Bactrocera neohumeralis, assembly GCF_024586455.1. Lineage (NCBI taxonomy): Eukaryota > Metazoa > Arthropoda > Insecta > Diptera > Tephritidae > Bactrocera > Bactrocera neohumeralis. Next base: position 13,066,674 of record NC_065919.1, on the reverse strand, counting down.
GTTTTACCTATACGCGAAATGGTTGCTGGCTGGTGTTGATTTACTGAGGGTACAGTTGTTGTCGGCATCTGTGGTTGATGAAGTTTAATCGTAGCTGGAATGTGGTTCAGCTGTGAAAGTAACGACGGTGAAATCTGTCCAGAGCTCGTTTGCGTTGGGGCGATAGTAGTTGCTTGAGAGGTTGACAATATTTGATTGCGTTGTAGAAACTGATTACTGCTCGAAACATTGGCAGTAATGGCACTACCGGTAACCGGGACATGAATATGTGTGGCAGTGCCCGTTTGTGGATTTATGAAATACTGCTGTGTTGTTGATGCGGGCAGCGACGGTTGAGGGCGCTGTGCTACTAACACTTGACCCTGTGGCGTTCTCATGATCATCTTTGGTGAACCACCTGTTATGAGCTGCGGTTGCGGAGGATGTGTTTGCTGACCGGGCATCGTTTGCTGCTGAAGAATAATAATTGTTTTTGTACCAGCCGATTGTTGTTGCGGCGTTTGAGTGACTAACACCGTTTGTTGTGGCGGTGGTGGTTGTGGCTGCGGTTGTTGTGCCACAAGATATGTCTGACCTTGTTGATTTGTGGCAAGCACATACTGAGTTGGTTGTTGCTGCGGTGCTGCTTGCGGTATATTTTGTGTGATTACTTGCTGTATCAACTGTTGGGGTTGTGCCTGTTCTAGTGGCTTTTGTTGTAAAATAACCGGTACTGTTTGTAATCCTTGATCTGTTTTTATGGTGGCCATAGCTGTGGGCAGCTGATTAGAAGGCGCAACACCGCCGTGGGCGGTCAGCTTTAACTGAGGTGGCTGACTTGATTGAAAGACTAGCTGACGCTGAACACCTGGCAGGTTAGCCTGTTGAATTTTGGCTGGAATTAGCATTTGTTGCTGTTGAATAGATTCATTCAATTTTGATTGCGTTGAGATAGTAGATGTTGATGAAGTCGTTGTTGCAGCTGGTAGTGGTGGTATGTCTTCTAAATCCTCGTCTTCTAATATGGACGCAGCCATCTCTGCGTATAAATTAGCGGCGTTCTTTGATGGTGTTACTTGGGGATCCTCTTTGGAGTTTATAGGTTCCAAAGCTATTCGTTTTGCTGGTTCTGAACCCTCCTCCATTTTACGTTTAATAATTGTGCTGGGCATTGGTGGTTCTCCACCTTTTTTATCAAGTATTTCTACCAGCATTTGATTGGCAATAATTACTGGACGTCCACTTGCATCCTTTGCAACATTATTGCCACTAAGTGGTGCCAATGGTGGTGGTGTTGATTCAAGCAATGGCATTTTTTCCAAGGGCACTTGGGGATTCAGCGGCTTAATGGTAGTCTGCCCAACTTTCACGGGAGTATTCTGCATTAGAGGATTATTCACTAAAGCGCTAATAGCCGTACTGGCAACTTTTATTGGTTGTTGCGTAAGAGCGTTCACTGAGCCATTTGTCGAAGTAATCGACGACATCTGGCTACTGTTGGCGCCAGTATTTATTTCCTTCTGATTTTTTTGCTGACGTTGTGTCACCTTGCTGGCCAATAAACTTTTAATCAGTGAAGAAGAAGGTTGCACTGCTGAATCTGAGGAGTTTTGCAAAGACAACGATGGTGATGTAGAACAAGTTGATGTCGGCACTACTAACAAAGTTGTGTCCCCAGTTGAGCTGGTGGATGTGGTTTCAGACGATGCAGTAGATGTAGTAGTTTCTTCAACAATTTTAGGTTGGGAATCAGATAGCTCTTGGATAGCTGATGTGGTTATATTAGTCGAAGTCAGTGTAGGAGTTGTAACATCCGCAGATGTAACATCGGGTTCATGTTGCAATTTGGGTTTTTTCTTCAGTTTGCGTGCAGGCGTTGTTCCAGCCGTTGGAGTCTGATTTTGAGGTAACTTGGTGGATTGTATTGGTAATGGCTGAGCGCGCAATCGTATACCAACGTAGTAAAAACCTGACAATTCCGTACCATCACTACGACGCGCCGACATGGGACCCACATTGTTCGTATATATCAAGCGTACAAGACGAGGAAATTGTAAATGATTAACAACAGAGTGTTTACCGAACTTCTGGCAATGAGCTAAGTACATGCGATAGAGTTCTTGTTGCTCCACGTGACTATCTGATGTTGTTACTCGCTCAAAAGTAGCGCCTAGCCATGCCAAAGCATATTGTTCGTCCTCGTGTGTAAAATTTTGGGTCGGACCAGTTGGTACTTGAGCTATATTCGTTACGTTCTGCTGTACAGTCGATGCTTCCTGTTGCTGTACAGTCGTTGCTGTTTGCATCGTAGTTGTCTGATCCACCAACATGGATTGTGGATTTTGGGAGGAATCAGTTCCAACTTGTGGCACTTTCACAGTAGTCAGTTGCGGATGTGAAGGTTGCATTTGTGTTGACATCACTTGCATAGGTACGGGTGCTTGCGGTGCTGGCAATTGAGATGTTGGCACAAGCACATGTGGTGGTTTCTGTAAAACTGCGACATTTTGCAGATTCGCGATGTTTTGAGCAACCATTGGCAACATATTACCTGGCACTGTTTCTACAACTCGCATCAAAATACAACCATCTGGCCCATATGATTGGGCTTCGACAGTGACCAAAGACACTAACTGGTCTACAATACCTCGTACCTGCATTATAAGATGACATGACCGTGTCCCCAATGAAGTTAGCGCGTATATCGTTTCAAGTGTAAATATTAAAAGCATGATATCATTTAAACAAAGAAATTGACAAATGCTTTCATAAAACTTAAGATTTAAACACTTGTTAATGTGCTCCTCATTGCCATCGGTTTGACAGAGTTTGTAAAGTGTCTCCAAACTGTTTATGATTACACCGCGATCCATACTTTCAATGCCATCACAGAGTGTAACTAATAAATTGCGCGAGACGTCGTCCGTCGATGGATCTAACAGTTCTATTTCAGTGGCGATATTGCCGGCTATATCCAATATCTGGTTATGTAAATTACCCCAGCGTATATTGGCACCCATCACTATGAAACGCATAAATGATCGATTTTTTGCAAATACATTGATATTTTCCTCAAAAAAGCTAAGATTTCGAAATATTGCAACAATTTGCTGGACACGTTGACCTACATACTCTTGTGTGCCTTCACCGGGTCCCAAATTTAAGAAATCCAAATCCATATCGTCGTCAATTTTTTTTACCTTTTCGGTATCTTCTTCATTTATTAGTCCAGCATCACGCATTGCTTGTTCATCAGAATACAAATCTAAAATTTGTGGTTTGTCACGTAATAAGTCGCGCCAAAATTTGAAAAGTGAATGCTCGCGTACTTGTGTGTATACATGTTGAAACAATTTGCGCAAAGTGTAATCTGGAAACACTCCCGTATGAGCCAGAAGCACATCCAAAAGTTTTGGATATTCGTTCAGCTTTAGTGTGTGTTTATTTTCATTTGACATTAATGAGCAAACATTTATTGCAAAATCTTGCTCATTAGGAAGCGGTGAAATTAGAGAAAGCATAAGCTTCTCATAAGGTGACGGTTTATGAAGATCGGTAGAGAATTTATAAGTACGACGTCTATCCATATTAACAATATGTTGCCTGTAATTGTAAGCCATTGGAACTGCATTGACGTTGGTATTAACGTTATTGCTTGAATAAATAGACGCCGGATAACGACTTCGTGAACGACCACCACCTTCCATCGCATCTGCAGATTCTAGTGCTTCCATTTTATCTGGATCTTCGCCGAAAAAGTTCTGCCTCTCATATTTTTCCAGACACCGTCTGTATATATACTTCACTGCGGCAGTAGCATTTACGCATTTATCGCGAATTTCTAATACTGGCAAGACTTCATCCCATTCATCTCTTTGATTCACCTTGTTGAAACCACCGCGTTCAGTCACTTCACTGTAAAGTCGATGGAGATCTATTTCACGCCCACTAATTTTCGGCGTGTACATAATTGGTGTACTAAAATTTAAAAAAAAAAATGTTATTATTATTGTAAGAGATATAATTGTTGCCTGGTTTGCCAAAAATGTACTTACGCACGCCTCTCATGAAATTGTTGTAGGTCACGATAAAATTCGTCTGGAGCTTTGGGTAAAGTTTTCCCCTTGGGAAGTATGTTATTAGGGGTATTAATTGGATTTACTGACACAGCTGCATCAATATTTGTTGCTGGTGTACCCATTATATGAAAACTTTTTATACGTAAAGGTGTTCCATTATTAGCAGGACATGCATTTGGGACTGCATTTGCAATTGTTGCCGGTGCGTTGTTGGCGTCATTCCCTACAAGCACTGAACCTTTCAACGATTCTTGTACAGACATAGTTGATATTATCGTTCAGAAATAGTAATGGTGTAACACATAAATTGTTTTATAAACAATATTTTTAAAAAATATATCAATAAAACTACGAACGCGGAAAAATTAAACAAGATATATTTTCTCAATTAATAGCGTTGCCAACTAATCACTATCAACTGTTCGAAGAAGCCACAGGGATGTATTTTTCCACAAGAAATCAAATTTTACACACAAACTACATTACCTAACACGACGTTCACACACATATTTATGCACGATTTCTTTAATTTTCTTTAAAATCGTCGAAATACTCTATATAAAAAGAGAAATTCATACAGTAAATGTATTTATTTTAAAAATGACTGAATTATAACATATTTTATTAGCTGCGGAAACACTATTTAATATACGTTAATCTTAGGCTTGGTAACCCTCTGTTAATGACATTTTAGAAGTAGCAAAAATGACTTTAGTTTTGCTTTTAGAAATTACCAAATTTATCATTGGGCAATGAAGTTTACAATTGCTTAAACGGCTATCAAAATATTAAGCCAAAAGATAAAAAATTCACAAAATCGGCTTCGATATCGTTACATATCCTGGCAATGGAAGAAAAGGTTGTAATCTCTCCTGGGCAGTCGGTATGTCAACATACAATTGTAGTTGTAATTTTCAATAAATTTTTGTTTATCTTCCTTTCTACGCAAAATAGAAGAATCCCATTGATGCCCTGAGTAAAGAAGAATTGATTCATAAATATAAGGGACTTCTAGGAATCGCCAAAAAAGCCAAACAAGCCAAAGATGGTTGGTACACAGCGAACAAATATTGTCATGGGCTAATTATTATATTTTTTATATGATGTGGCTCTCGTCGCACAAATAAAAACTACGTCATCATTTTTATTTCACAGAGTTTGCGGAAGAAAATCGTAAATTGAAAGAAGCGCTGATGGAAAGTGAAACTCAAAAAGAGGCCGACAAGAAGTCGATTCTGATCATGAAAGAGACGCTCGAGCAATTTACGGAACAAAAACTAAAGCTAACAAGCGAGCTCTGTGATCTTCAAAAGAAAAGTACAGCAGACGAGGAGGTCGTAACCAAATTACGAATCGAAAACGAGTCACTGCAGCGACAGTTAAATAGACTTAATGAAGATAATGAATCCCTTTTGAAGGATATTGACCGCATGGAGGATCAACTAAAGCAAGTAAGTTGAAGTAAACTACTGAAATCTTATACCAAATTTCATGCAATTGTAACATAGGTAAATATTTTGGGGATGGAACAAAAAAAGCATTTGGGATTGCTTGAACTTGAGGTAAATAAGTTGAAGGAAGCAGAAAGTATTAACACCGCTTTACAGAGTACAGTATCCGCTACCCAAGAAGAAAATAAAGCACTCAAAGAGCACGAAAATAGTGTTACACTGTCGTTAGAGGAACTCTCTCGCAAGTACAGACGAGCCAAAGAAATCAACGCGGAACAGCGGCTTAAGTTTAATGCTTTGAAGGATCGTTTTGTAGAAATTCATCGTAAGTTGAAAAATCTAAAGGAATGTAAACGCGTACTGCTGGAAACACAACACGAATACGCTGAAGCTGTATCAAAGTGGCAAATCGAGATAGTGGAGGCTTCCAAACTTATATTCGCTCAAGTTAATATACTGCAAAAAGAGAATGAAGATTTTCGACAACAATTAAAATCAAATAATGTATTGAATTATGAGTCTACAACTAAGCTATCAACGGCGGATTATTTTAGTGTCGAACCGTTCCACACAAAATTGCAAGAATTAGAAAAGCTATGCGAACGTGTGCGTCAGGATTCAATGGCAAAGGACAAGCTTTTGTCAAAGGCACAATTGAAAGAGAAGGAATTAAAGGATATGATTGTTTCACTAAATGACAAAATAAAAGACCAAGATAATGACAGACAAAAGGAGGAACACGAAACAGAAGTAAAATGGTTTAATCAAGAGATTTCTGACTTAAAAACCCAGTGGCAGAAATGTGAACCTCGTTTAGAGGCTGGTGAAGTTAATACCTTGCATAATGATTTATTAGTGCGCTTGGATACTTTAGAAGCTGAGCGAAACTCTTTAATTGAGGAGTGCAAAAGAATAGAGGAACTGCAATCGGACAAGCAGCGCTTGCAGATCGAAGTTGATAATTTGAATAAAAAATTAAGTGAAACTACGCAAGTTCATAAGGATTTACAGCAAACTCGAGACGTACTAAAACAGCTTGAAGAGGAAAAAATTTCGCTATTAGAACAATTACAACAACAAGAAAGTGAAAAGCATAAGTCAGAAGAGTCAACTAAATTCGCCGAAGAAAATTATATAGAACTTCAAAAACGATATTCACAAATGGAGCGTGAACACGCTGATTTACTGTGCGAAATGCGCGAATTAAATGAAGCATTGAAAGCTCGCGGTGATGTCATTTCGCGTCAACAAGAAAAGCAACAGGAGCTAACAAATGAGCTGAGAAAAACCAACACAAAGTTGAAGCAAATTGATGAGAAACTATTGCAAAAGGATGTAGCCATAGCAGAAAAGGAGGCGCAAGTACGTGAAATAACACGAGAAATCGATTTGACTCGCCAACAAACACATGAACTCGAAGTTGCTAGCAGCCGGAGCGACGAGCAGCTGCGAGCACTCAATGAGGAATTGCAATCACTGCGCAGCAACGCTGATGCACAAAGCGAAGTACTCTCTACATCGACCATTTCACGAGCCGAAGAGCTCTCGCGATTGCGCGAAATCGACGATAGTTTCGAAGACAAGTACAATAAAATGCGTGGTCTTGCCGTTAAATTAAAGAAAAGATTGCAAGAACAAACTGGACAATTGGCAGAAATGGAGCAACAGCAGTCCGTGCATGTTGCGAAGAAATCGGAATTGGAGGAGGCGCATAAGCAACTAAAACTTTTGCAACGAGAGCATGAAGAACAACAAAAAAATATCGAGTCACTAAAAACGGAGAATCAAAAGTTGAAGTCATCCCGCAAGCAAGCGAATGTACTTAATTTAGAAATTGAAGCAGCAGAGAAATCGCTTATGGAAGCAACCACAAAACTTGCAACTAAAACCAGTGAACTAGAGACGCTCAATGCGCTGCTATCCAACAAAGAACATACCATTACACAATTACGCAAGGAAATAGCAATTGTTGAGTCAGCAAAAGATGCTGAAGCTTTACATGCGAAGGAACTAAAGGAACAAGTTGACCTATTGCAGGAGCAACTGAAGGATGCGGTACATGCCAAGCAGGTCTCGGGTGAGGCCAGAAAGCAGCTGGAACTGTCACAAGAAAGTTTAAAACAGGAACTCGAACAGATCAAGCTAGAAATATCACAATGCTCCGCTGAGAGCTCCGCCGCCTTGTTATTAACGCAAAATGAAAAGGAGAAATTGGAGCACCGCCTACACCAAACTGAAGTGAATCTTAAAGAAACACAAATTAAGTTGCAAAACGTCGAAGGCTCATTGAATAGTTTGCGTACCGAACATGCTGAATATAAACAAAAGGCACAAGCCGTTTTGCGAAAACAACAGAATACCGACACCACACGTGAGCGTGAACTAGCAGAGGAGCTAACGCATGCGCGAGCCATCGAAGAGCAACAGCGACAGACGATCACGGCGCAAACTAAAAAACTAGTCGAACTAGAACAACAAATAGCGGACTTGTATTTAGACAACGAGAATCTGCAGAGCCGTACCCGAGCGCTAAGCGCTTTGGAGAACGAGTTGCGTCAGCAAAATGACCATCTAGTGCAAGAGCAACGTTTGCAATTGCAAAAACATCAGGAGACCCTACGCACACATCGGCTGCAATTGGAAACAGCACATGAGTGTCACGCACAGCAAATGCAAGATATGCAAACAAAGTATCAACAGCAAATCGACGAGCTTCGAGCAGTACAGAGCCAAACAGTGCGTGTACCGCCCACTGTAGGTGCAGCTACATTATCAAACGTAAATGCATCCTCCATGCATACACCCACACACATCGAATCGAGTTCAAATCAGTTGCTAATGCTTGCCGAACGTGAGGATGCAGAGGGCTCGGAGGAGGCCAATATAGCTATCACTAGCAGTAAAGTTCAAGCACTACGAAAGATTTCCAGCAGCTCACGACGCTCCCAACACGATTTTATGCCGCTAGACGAATTGCTTAACACACCAATGCATGCCTTCCAAACGGACACCGTTACCACGATTGGCAGCAACAGCCTGGGCTGGAACGAACTAAATTCCGGCAATAACAATGCTGAGAACTTACAGGGGGAACTACATTTAACTCGAGAATTGCTGGCGAAGCAAGAGAGTAGTGTGCGCCATCTTACAGCGCTTTTAGCTGAGAATGAACAAGATTTGGCAAAATTAACACAGATGAATGATATGTTAAAGGAAGAGTTGCGGCGACAAGAACGAGCCGTCGAACGTGAACAGCATATGCACAATGCGGAATATTTGAAGAACGTCGTGCTGAAGGTAAGTGCATTTATAGGTTTGGTTACAGTTGTAATTTTCATATTGTTAAAATCTCTCTTACAGTTCCTTACGCTGACTAATAATGACGAGCGTGTACGTCTAGTTCCGGTACTTCAAACCATATTAAAACTTAGTCGCGAAGAAAAAGACGTTTTGAACTGCGTGGCCAAAGGACAAAAATGTAAGTAAATTATATGCATATATAAGCATTTCAAATTACTTACATAAATATGTTAACGCATCATTTTCAGTGCCCACTGAAACACAAGGACGTGGTTGGGGAAGTTTTCTACCACTTTTCGGAGGCGGTGGAAATAATTGAAATCGAAAAAACTGTACAGTATATTTTTAAGTATTCGAGCATAATTTGTATTGCGGGCTTTGAATTAATATAAGGATGCAAAATATCGGAAGACAGTAAATACCTACACAAAACATTGTTGACGACCACAAGTTTGATGTTTTCGTAATTATTGAAGCCATTTTTATTTGCTTTCAAAGTATTTTTGTTTTCATTTCCATTACTCTGTGTCAGTGTCTATAAATGCAATTTTTTATATTTTAAATATGTATAGGTATACGCAAAATTATTATGCCATACTAAAGAAATGTATTTATCCTAGGGAATTATCAATGTAAATACTTTAAGCAACAATACTTTTATTATTTACATGCATGCATGTACATATAAAAGCGAAGAACCTTACAAATTGTATAACGTATTATTTTTCGAAAATATTGCTAAAAATCAAAAGACCCAACCAAACATTATTCCAATAGATTGAAAATTAAATAAATGTACCAAATGTAAATAAAGTGTAAAATTATTAAACGTTATTTAAACTTTTTTTAGAAAGTAGTGAATATGTGTATATAGTAATGGACAGAATATAAACATGTTATTACGTCAATAAAAACAATTAAAATTTATATTGTGGATGGGCTCCATTTATTTACGCATTTCAGAGTTATAATAGTGCAATGATAGTATGAAAAAAATAAATAAATGAATTTAAAATAAATTGTATATAGTTTTATTTATTATTTTTTTATAAGCAAAAGTTTTTACTAATCCGAGCATTTTTAAGAAAACCTAATGCTAAATGATAGGACTTAGGTTTATTGATTGCTGAAAGTAAAACACTCGATTGCAATAATAAAATATTGGCCTAGTGGTTGCAAATCGCATCTTAAAAATATTCTCTAAAATAAATGTGGAAATACTTCCAAAAATCACACACAGATACGAGTATCTGAACATTTAAGCTAAGTTACAGCTAAATATTTTGTTTGCTTTACGGAATTACTGCCAAACACCTGCATAATTGCCGACAAGTGTAGCAGGCAGGGGACCACCAGCAGCAAATAGTCGCATGCCTGTGCTATCGTAACAATGTGTATAAATAGCTGGCACATATTTCACCTGTTGGAAGCCATCCATTTCATCTTCAGGATACTAAACAATATAAATTTGACATATGTATATGTATAAATGTAGTACATGACTCGAATATACAAAAAATCTACTCACCACAATACCTTTACTACATTTTAGCGCCACTGTTCGTGAAGCATTGACGCTGCTTTCCAAATATTTACCAGCACGAATATCATAGAATAACAGCATACCCAAACCGGTACCAACTGTTAGGAGATTGCCTTCGAATGTGGTGGCACGTATGCCACATCCATTGTAGCGTGAAGTGATCTTCTTGATTGTCTAATACAAATATATAAAAGTATTTATTTAAAGGCATAAATAAATATGAAACTGTGTTGTTGAAATTTACCTGTAGTGTTCGTGCGTCTAGCAGAATGGTGTATGAGCGACAGCCGACAGCATAGAGCCCATCACTGTGATAAGCTATGCTCACATTATCCTGGCAATTCGGCAGTTTACGTGATAACTTTTGTTTGAATGTTTCAGCATTGAAAATATGTATATAACCGTTGAGAGAAAGAGCTGCAATTTCTTTGAATTCTTTGTTGAAACACAGTGAACGAATCTGAAAAATGCTACAATTTATTTATATGTTCGGATGAACGTATTTTTAATTGCATTTTTTTATACCCGTTGTGCTGTGCGTACGTCTTTTACACATAATGGATTAATGGTGGCGAAGGTAGGACATGCTTCCTTACCACCATCCGGAAAATCCATGAGATCTTCGTTTATACGCCATAATGACAGACGTGAATCTTTAGAGCCAGACACCAAAAATTGATCATCTAACCAACACATGCCCATTATTAAATCCCGATGTCCGTTTTCTCCCACACAAACTGGGTCTAGTGTCGGCAAGCGATAAACTGCTATATCGGCCGAGTTGCGTGCGCCTGTGGCGAGGAATGATCGACTTGGATTGATTTCGATAGCATGTAAACCACCTTGGACCTCAGGGTGATTTGCACGATTATTGGAAAGCGTTGGAATCGCATCCACACGGCGCATATTTACATCGTAGACCAGTAACTACAAATTCATACAAATTAATGAGGACTCAAGTATGTAATTTCTTATCAGTTACTCACCTTATTGCACTTGGTGCCAAAAACAACTTGACGATTACTTAACCATTTGGAGCAAAACACCTTATTGATATAACCTAAATGTATCTGCGTTTCTCGTAGCATATCATGCGTCAACACATAGCGGCTAGTATTCTCAAAGTTGAAACTGCGTTGCTGAATATATAAAATATTATGAATGTCTTTCTCAGATAAACTCTGTGTATTTCATTTCAAACCTCTTTTAAGCCTGTCTCTCTGCTACGTAAATAATCGCATAGATTGAATGAGGTATTCAACACCTCTTCTTGTTGCTGTGGACTCTCTTCATCACTACCAGAATCGTCGTAAGTAACGAAATCGTCAGGTTTGTCGGGTTTTCGGCGTCGTTCTTGGCGTAGGGCTCGCGCTTTAGCACGTCGCTCTTCCAGACGTGCTGGTACATGACAAGAAGGATGGGTACCTACTACACTATGTCGCACAGTTTTAACCATGGAACTAAAGACCATAGTGTTTTTGTTACGTATCTCAAACATTTTTGCTGTCGTTACTATACCACACCGTATGACTTTTGAACCCTTCTGGTAGCAGCAGACAGAAATAGTGCTTGAGCGCTATCTATATATACTTTTTTTAACACTCAAACAACGGAAACACATTAAAGTTTTCGAAATAAAAAATATATTTTTTGTTTACCACGGTCGCTGTAAAAATCTCTGTATGATACTTTTTCTCTGCGACAATGAAAAACGAATGTCAGTGTGTAATGAAAACGATAAAGGGTAATGTAATTGAAAAAGTTTGACATAATGCCACGCTTACAGTCTTGTAAACTGGTTCAAATTCATAAATTTTACACGGCGTGATATTATTTTTATTCCTGCTCTACAAAAATTTTATTGTTCATTGTTTTTATCACATAACTAAACTAGTTTACAAAATATTGAATTTGGTTCAGATATTGTTTAGCAAATTTAATTTTTTTCGAAACTCTGTAATAGCTCTGACAGACGACAGCGATAATATGCATTAGCGGGCTTAGTTTACATTTAATGCACAAGAATTCCGTGCATTTAGCTGAATTTACCAAATTTAAGTTGGCAACACTGCTCAAAAATGGCCGATTTTTGTTATTTTTTGACAGATGTCGCTTGAAATCTGCCGCCTTGTTTGCGTTTACAGCTTCAGAGGTAAACAGTTTTTATATTGCTAATTAAATTATGTGCAAGTATATTAACCAAAACAAATTTTAATATTTTTAGATGGCAGAAAATAAACAACGCACAGTTTGCTATCCACATTTCCAATATTCTTAATTTTTTCGCACACTTTTATTTCACTATTTTTTTTATTAAATGAACAAATTTCACTATCAGCTGTCTACATGCACAAGTCTGCCGTCTGTCACCATAAAATTTCAATGCGCATTAGTGTTGCTTAAGGCGCATTAATTTTGCTCGTCTGTCAGGGCTATAAGCCCTCTTCATGTTTAAGACATGTAGATTTAAAATGCAATCTGGCAACTTCCAAAATTACCTCTGACAAAACTTTAGTTTTTTCCTGTTGATATTAGTTTTCGGCAGTTCTACAATTTTTTTACATTCCGTCGAAAAATATTTAATTGTATATTGAGGAGGGAAGGAATTTTAAAACAATTTTGCTGCATTTGGGCAATGAACGCATACGGTTTGTAAAATTAAAAATTCAAAGTGTAATTTTGTGGATAATTTGATAAATTAGTAGTTGTTTCATATAAATGGCGAGAGTTACTTTGTATCTCGCCGCCAATTCTGTGCTTTTCATTTACATTTCCTGTATTTATCTTATACCTTTTACTGTAAGAGTTAATGTTTGAATTGATTTTATTGATATTACCCAATTTTCATAACTCTTCAGAGTGAGTGTAAATATAATACTATTACATTGGCTAACGCGTTATAAGTATGTAATGACCCCTGCTTGGGTTAAGTCTAGCTAAAGCAATATCGGTCTAAAACCTTTGAATTTAAATTATTTATTGTATATATATATGTTTAATTTGTTTTCCACATAATACACTTGTATATGCGTTAATTGTGCGTGCAGTTAGTCGAGTAGGAGATATACACTTTTAGGAAAATACAGCTCAAAAACTTGATATAAATAGATTTGTGTTCGAGAACATTACACCCGACCAACCAACATTACTATCGCATTTTCATCGCCACGTTCACACACCTACGCCCAACAGTACCACAACAATTATCACTTGTCACCATTCTCCAACACCACCACCACCCAAATATAACAACTGCTACTACAACTTCCACCAACGCCACAACCAAATATAACTTTCCGGTCAAGGTTACTTTATGTTTGCGTCTTAATAAAGGCGCTTCTACAGTTGACATTTAGAAACAACACCATTAAGAAACAGAACCGAGCCCTTCCATGCACCATGGCCAAGATGTATGGAAAGGGTAAGAGTAAGTAAATTGCTAATTTTTTATTACATATAAAAATTAATAATTTTAACAAAAACATACATATTTTGAGATTCGCATTGATTTGACAATTAGTAAATCGAAAAATGTCAACACAATAACTTTTGGAATAACATCTTAACCCTCATATCTACACTATATACATATATATATTTTATTGAAAGTTTCCGAAAATGATTGTAAAAAAATATTAATTTTTCTTAACCCTTTTAGCGGCTATTGAATCAGAGGATCAACAAAAATTACGATGGCAAGTTGAACTTGAATTCGTACAGTGCCTGGCTAATCCCAATTATTTAAACTGTAAGTAAATGCATTTCATTCTGATGAAGACATTAATAACAATAAAATTTCGCTTGTAGTTTTAGCTCAACGAGGTTACTTTAAGGATCAAGCATTTATCAATTATCTTAAATACCTGCAGTATTGGAAAGAACCCGAGTATGCCAAATATCTAATGTACCCGATGTGTTTGTATTTTCTTGATCTATTGCAATACGAACACTTTCGCCGTGAGATTGTCAATTCGCAATGTTGCAAATTCATCGATGATCAAGCTATATTGCAGTGGCAACATTATACTCGTAAGCGTATTAAAATGTTTAATAGTGTCAATGGTATCGGGCAAATGAATGCTGCCGATTTGGCTGCAATGGATGCACAGCAGCAAAATGCGCAGCAAAATCAACAGAATCAGCAACAGCAACAAGCGGGGCAACAGCAGCAGGGAGCTGGTAACGCGCATGCAGGCTTACAAAATGGCTTGGTGAATAATGCGCAACTCCCACAACAACAACAGCAGCCACCCCAGCAAGCACAACAACAGCAAAGTGTTGGCAATGCAGTAATGGGCATACCAAATGGAAATAATACCGCCGCTAATAGTAATAACTGAAATCGCTTCTAGATTTCCATAGTTTTCCTCTCATTAGTTAGTAATTTATTTAGTCATTGTAAACTTTAAATAATATAGAAAGCTTTACTATCTAAAACATTTACGTGTGATTGTTTTATTGTATCCCATACTTTTTTGTACCTAATAACTTTGAAACGAAAAAAGAACGAAAGAAATTTAATGTCGAGAATGTTTACTATTGTTTTAGATCGGCCCTTTTTTATTTTTTTTTTTATTTTAGTTATTCAGCATGAGTAACTCGTTTTTCTATGGGGTGTATTTGCTTTGCAGTCAAAGTGCTGAAAAACGCTACAATGGACGCTGCTATATTGGTTTCACCGTAAACCCCAAACGCCGTATAAACCAGCATAATCGTGGTAAAGATTTTGGTGGTGCCAAACGCACCAGTAACAAAGGACCCTGGCGCATGGTTATGATAGTACATGGTTTTCCAAATAATATTTCAGCATTGCAGGTGAATATTAATGTCAAATTTAACCATATAAATATTAATAAAAAAAACCGATGCTACAATCATTTACAGTTTGAGTGGGCGTGGCAGCAACCGGCACTTTCTACACGGCTTAAACAATATTCGGAGTTGCGACGTAAATATCCAAAAGAAAGTCATTTCCAGTACAATTTTCGAATATTGAGCCGTATGTTAAATGTGGGCCCATGGAATCGATTACCACTCACAATTCGTTGGTTAGAAAGAGAATACGAATGTGATTTCATAGTAAGTACGCACACAATTTTATTTCAATTATATAGCATAACGAGTGAAAATAAAAAATAATAATAATTTTCTTTACTAGCTTAAACCACCGCTTCATATGGAAATTGTAAGCGGCCACGTTCAACTACCAAAATCTCAAGCCACCCGACCTAAAAATGGCGAGGAACCACCAAAGGCTATTTGGGCAACCGAATGCCACTTGTGTATGCATCGCATTGAGGACCCTGACCGTTCCCGTATTGGATGCATTAATTCATTATGCAAGCTCACTTGTCACATTATTTGCTTAGCCAATTATATATTATCTTCCGATGAAAACAATCGTGGACATTACATACCTATTGCGGGTGAATGTCCGTTGTGCGAGGAGAAATTTACTTGGGTCGCTTTACTACAGCGTAAGCGTAAGATTCAACAAAGTGGTGTGGAACATATTGAAGAGGACGATGAATATGATGATGATAGTGATATTAGTGTAAGTAAATCTGATAGTGAGAGTGAAAGTGCTGAATCTAAAAAAAATACTGAATTCGATAAGTTTGATTTTATGGAAACTCCCGTTCTTGAGGGAGCAAATATACAAAATATAAGTGGCGATCAAGATGAAATATATGAATTGAGCGACTGATGAATTTTTAATTGAATGGAAAATAAAGCGATGTTTTTTAAATTTCAAAACACGTACATTTTTATTTCAATCACACCATTATTTAGCCTCGAAAAGACTGAATTAACCATAAATTTATATTTACATACACATACATATATCTACTTTATATGTACTCATATAAAGTTATAAATATATACACAAAAATATAGAGTAGGGTTAATTCGTCTAAACAAGGCACATTTATATGATTATTTTTATGAAACAGTTAAAATTATTTCTAAAAAGTAATGGCACATTATAGTACAATATTTGAAGAATATTCTGTAAAATTGTCATGGAGAAATATCAAAACATACGACAATAAGATCTCTAAATTATATCGTTAGATAATCGCTTTTTCCAAGTAACGCTAAACTGTTTTTTTTAAATTTCTATTTTTTTACTTTCTGAGAACCCTTTGAAGAAAAAAAATCGGTTAATTAGTTATTGTAATGTGTAATAAAAAAATATTAACAGGTTTGAAAAAAAAACTCTCCAGCCTTACCTCGTAGCGTATTACGTATAAAAAGAGTCTTCAAAACTTCAAAACGATCAGTGCAGTAGTTTTGAAGCTATGAGGGGCTCGTTACTTTGGATATCTTAATGGAATCATAAATATTCAGTAAAAAAAATCGAAACAAATTGAAATTCTTATTTCCCCCGTAAATCAATATTTTATGTATTGTGGGTTCTTAGCCTTGCTTTTATTGTGATTTTCTTCCAAAAAATTATAACTGCATTCTCCTACAATAAAGTTTTATTTCAAACGGGAGTTTTTCAGCCAAATTTAAAATTATCCTCCAAATCAGCTCCAAGTTTTGCTATTTTTATATTTTTTTATACTTTAAATGGTAGATTCCAAAGGATTACTAAATATTGGCTATATTAATATTTACTTTATCAGGTAAATTATGCGATTATCGTAAATTTCTAATATTCATCGAAGCACAAGCAATAATATATCGAATCTCTTAAGTTCACGATATAATATTACTATAATTGACATTAATAAGTTGAACGTCCAGCCATATTGGCAGCTTCCTCTTCAAATTTAGTATTTACCGCGCTTAAGGCCGCCTTGTATTGTCGTGCAAATCCCTTATCTTCTAACCCCCAAACACGACCATTTGTTGCCAACATAACGCCCATTGCCTCCCATTCGTCCATGTATCTTATATGTGCTGGAGAAATCTTCTCTTGCTTGTTATAACTTATAGTAGACAGCGGATTGTTTGTATTTTCACGACTGCTAGTTCCGTTAAGAGGCTCATTATTCGTATTTTCAGTTGATTGCTGAAATTCTACGCTACTTTGTTGTTGTGGCGACTGAGATTCTGATATAGTCGACGTTTCATGTTGACTTGAATGTTTTGACCCTGGCTGATCTGGTTTGCACAAGCATATATGCTGATGTGCACCATTCGGTGGCCTGCACTTATCACAGTCAACAGCGTCATCTTTCTGTAATATGCACGCAGGTAATGGTATTGGACATTCGTGTGCTTTGCGCTCTATGCCACAAGTGGGTAATCGATCTTTAAAGGAATGTTTGCACCGTTTAGAACACATTTTCGATGGGTAAGCAATTTTGAGTTATGCACCTTTTGTTATCATAACCGCAATAATTCAAAGAATAGAAATATATTTATTATTTAAGAATGACTGAATAGTTGAATAAAATCCTCTAACTTGCATTTAGTTTAATGAAAGAGCTTACAGCAGCGTTGTGATGGATTAGTCGCCAACAACAAAAGTGTACGCGAAATTTAGTTGCTAAATGTTAATATGTTTTGTTCCGGATATTATGTAAATATAGTTTGTTCCATTTTCTTACAACTTTTGTCAAAATGAGAATTAGAAATTTAAAATTTCAATATTTTTTAACTTTTGAGACTTGAAAGCGATAAATACATACAAAGTAGGAATAATAATAAAAAATATACATTATTATTGTTTAAAATTTGCCACGTAATCAGTATCCACTTTTCATGAAGTTAAATGAATTAACTAAAAATTCTTGTAAATTAATTTTATACATACAGATATGAATGTATTACATACAAATGTTTGACATTACAGGATTAAAATAACGGTTTTTAAAGTAGGAGGTAGTAGGGAAAGCGATTATATTTTTATAATTTTTATTTTTTTATTTCAAAATCCATCGAGATTTTTTTCGAAACGCTCCAGATGGATTGCTGTCGAAAAAACCTTGTTTCGCACGATTAACCCTACTTTCCCCCAAAGTAAACTATTTACAAAAATTTATTATAGCCAATTTCGCCAAGCTATATGTATTTATAGTAAAATTTGAATTTCCTGCTGGGGTTCTCACATAGTTTGCAATTGTTGTTCTAACTGGCCATGAATTCTAAAACATGTTTTTTAGAATGACTTATCGTGTATTATTTATTTCTAAAATATCAAAAGCTAAGCTTATTCGTCAGCAGGAACTTGAAGTGAACGGTTGTTACAAGTGATTAGTTCGCAAAATCACTTTATTACTAAAGCAATATTTAACTGCTTTATAAGTATAACATCAGGAAAATACAAATTTTAATTGAAATGTTGAATTTTAATTTGATCGCCGCTGTTTGCGAGAACTCAGGTATAGGTTTAAACGGTGATTTGCCATGGAGTTTAAAGTGTGTATGTGCATATATTTCTTTTCTATTATATATTTAAAAGCAATTATTAACAAGTTTCATGTACTTTGTTTTATACATTCAAGGTCGGAATATGAATATTTTACACAAACAACAAAACGACGATGTGATATCACAAAGCATAATGTTGTTATAATGGGACGGCTTACTTATTTAAGTATACCCGAACACGAACGACCGCTTGCAGACCGCTTTAATGTTGTTTTAAGTACAACTTTATCGCCAACCGATCTGCCAACAAATGTGCTTTTATTTCCTAATCTAGAGTCAGCAATGAAACGATTGGAACAAAGAGATTTGCGAGAACGAATTGAAAATGTTTGGATAGTTGGCGGAAGTGGGGTTTACAGAGAAGCTATGTCTTCACCGCGCTGTCATCGTCTCTATATAACAAACATTAAACAAAAGTTTAACTGTGATATATTTTTCCCTAACATACCAAATAGTTTCAAAGAAATAGGACCGGATCCGGAGACGCCATTAGGTGTACAGGAGGAAAATGGTGTGCAATATGAATACAAAATTTACCAAAAGTAATCCTTACAGTTAATTAAAAATTTATATTTTAAGTTTGATAGCAATAATAATTGATAATGAATAAAAATTAAGTGTGTTTTTCTAATTTGTTAACAATATACATATAAGCTAACAGAGCTATGGAACAAAAAAAAAACGAGTATCTTTTGATTTGAGAATAATAATAATGTTCAAAACGTATCTTTCTTGTTATGTACACTAATTGCAGTATTTCGTAGTCAGCCACCTTTGGTTAGAAATAATTTAAAAACAAATGCAAAGTAATGAGCATAATATTAAACAATACCTTTATATTATTTCCTGAAAAGGAAGGGGAAACTTTGAAATCAAACTTAAGGCAACAACAAGTTGAAATTTCCTTTTCCGCGACAAGTTAAAGAGTGCATTATTTTGCATCATTTTATTTAGCGTCTTTTCAAAAACGTTACTAAATATTTATAACTAATTTTATACGTATATGTCCAATACTATCTATGTTGGCGCATTTATGAAAATAATATGTCAACAAATATTGTAAGTTGCCGGTTATTCACCCTAGAAAAGATTCACCAACAGCGTTGCCAATACATGGTGTTGTAAAGTATCCGGAACCTTCATATAATAAAACTTGATAAATTAATTTCTTAATATGATGTGCCACTGCATATTAAGAGTAAGATAATTTATTTTTGAGATTTTTAATAACGTTAATCTTCCTTTTTTTTATTATCAAAACTACTATTATTGTTAAAATGAAACAATTTAACATTTACATGACTGGCAATATTATTTGTGTAAGTAAATTTAATTATCCCGGCAACACTTGCAAAGTGCTTATAAAACACAGTAAAATACAGATGGTGAAGTATTTTGATTAATAGTGTTTATTCCTGTTCTTCCTATCTATCAATTAATTTTTGGAGAAAATAATTTCAATAAAATTTGCTTGTTTTTCAAAAACGACTGTATAAGATTACGTTAGAAGTGTGTTATCAAAAGCAAATCGCGCAATCAAATAATTATGGAATCTGCGTCGCAAACAGTTTCTTCAGAACAAAAACTAACACCAGATGAAACAAATGCCGATGTTGCTACAAAGCCTGTTGTAGATATGACTTTTACGAAGGAATTGCGTAAAGCCACGAAAGACGTGCATAAAATTAGTGATGTGCTCGTGAATGCAAAATTTGCTTTAGGTAAGTCTCATAGGATGAAGTAGCCTTTGTTATAAAATGTTTTGTTTCAGCGCTATCGGACGATGCTGTTTGGTTTGATGGTTTATTAGCATTTTATGAAGTTTATAAATTCTTGGAGGAAAATCTTCCTGAAAACTTACTTCCCAAAGAACTTCATCGCAAATCAGCTTTTGAGCAAGATTTGGCGTATTTCCTTGGCAAAAATTGGAAAGATAATTACGAACCAAGGGAGAGTGTTAAAAAATATATCGATCATTTAGAAGAAGTCAATGCAAAAAATAAATTACTCTTGTTTGCGTACGCTTATCAAATGTATATGGCTTTAATGTCTGGCGGTCAATTACTACAAAAGAAACGAATGATTAAGAGAAAACTTTGGTTTGGTAAACAAGCTGAGGAGGAACAGGAAGAAGTGAAATTACCTAATTCAAACCCGGAAGTTGACGATTTAGAGAACCGTCCAATGCCTAGCCAAGTTACCATTTGCCCAGAGGGATGTGCTGCAACATATTTTCCAGAGAAAATTTCAGTTTTGAAGGATAAATTACGACAAGTACTCAATGATAATTATGGAAATTTTAATGCCGACCTACGTGCCGAATTTATAGAAGAGAGCCGTAATGTTTTTATTTACAACGGCGATGTTGTTCGTTCTATAAAGGGTGTTAACCGTGCAAATTTACGAAAATTAGCAATGGTTTTAGTTTTTGTGATGGGTGTATATTTCGCTTTAAAACTAGCTAAACGTTAGAAGCTGGACTAATTGTATAGACTGGTAAAGATAAAAAATATGTATGTATATAGTTTAGTGCTCCAAAATACAAAATAACCATAAAAAATAGTAGGTGTTAACTGTCCCTTAAAAATTTAAATTTTAATTATGTAACCCTACTTTATATAGATAATATATATAATAATAAACGTTCTCGACTTTATCTTGAATAACAAGAACCTGTTAAACTTATTTCTGTGTAATTATTTTAAATAGGATATATGGGTATTCATATATGCTAATCCCTTTTTTTTAACGGTGTAAATACATATGTTAAAATTTCGCAAGTTATATAAATATTTAGTGCATATGATATACATATCTTACTCGCATACTCAAAAGCGTTGAGCTACGCGTTACACCGACGCGGCATCCCTAAATAAAGTATCAACTTTACGCCAAAGGCTCCCTTAAATTGTAAAATTAGTACGAAGGAAATAAATTTTAAAACGAATTAATTTATTAATAATACCTTTTTGTTCAAGAACTAAACATCGTGAGTAAATAAATTTTTAAGCAAAATTAATTCTTAACGTGCTGTCAAAATCGAATTTTTCAACCCTCAATGTGGCCACCGCGTTTATTTAGATATGAGCCATTCAAAATCTGGCAACCTTTTGTGGATTATATTGATATCAAGATAACTAATTATCTGAACTATATTTTGACAGTACAATAGAAAACAATTTAGTTCTCTGTGAAGAATGTAATAACTTGTAGTAAACACATTTTTAATAAAAAAATATTATTGTGGTGAGCATTTTGAGAAATATTAGTGAAGTAAGTGGCCAAATAAAAAAAATACACAAGGAATAATATAGTTTATTTCCTAAAGCTCCCTCCCATTAATCTATCTACTATTATTATTATTTTAATTTAATATAAATTTTAATTTTATAATATAGCGTGCCTATAATTAGCGCATTTTTTTAAAACCAAAACTACAAACGAAGTTACACACGTTTCAACTGATTACTTCACTGAAAACTTCTTGGACACAAAATTTAAAACAACCACATATTTGGAACAAAGCATCTTCTTAATTTTGTCACAGAACTGTTTTACCTTTATATTTTACTCTATGCACTCCTGTCAATGAAAATTCCTGTAAACTGCCTATCCAAGTACTAAAAACACTAGTCCAGCTTTCCCCTCAATACTGGACTGGTTTCTGGTAATTCCATATTGTCTTACCTCATATCCGATACATTGGTAAAAAAAATCAAAACATACAATGTCGGATATTTTTACAAATTTCGATAGCAACGGCGCTTACGACGACTCGCAGGACTTCATTATGGCATCGCCCTCTCAAAGTAGTCCTTTGACAAACTCTAATTCTGTTGGAAGTACTTCTATTAATAATGCGGCAAGTGGTGGCAGCGGCAGCACACAAAATGCGAATTCTGGAAATTCAGGTACTAATGGAACAGCTGGTGGCAGTGGGGGTGGTGGAGGAAAGACAAGTGGAGGAACGGAAAATCAACCCGTAAGTAAATTGTTTGGGAATAAAATAAGTTTATTATAGAAAACCTTAATAATAATTTTAATTGACAACAGATTTTAACGAAACCGCGATTACTTGAACTAGTGCGTGAAGTTGATGTCACCGCACAACTTGATGAAGATGTTGAAGAACTCTTGCTACAAATTGCAGATGATTTTGTGGAGGACGCAGTAAAGGCGACTTGTGCGTTTGCAAAACACAGAAAGGTTTCAAAAGTGGAAGTGCGTGATGTTCAACTACATTTAGAACGAAAATGGAACATGTGGATACCTGGATTCGGTACAGATGAGTTGCGGCCCTATAAACGTGCAGCTATTACAGAGGCACATAAACAACGATTAGCACTTATACGTAAAACAATTAAAAAGTATTAAAATGAGTGTTGAACTTTTCAATCTTTATTTAAATACATAAAATAGTTTTTAAGTTTTTTTATGAAAATACATTTCAAATTTTGTTCATACTAGTATAAAAACTGATTTTATTCGAAAGATAGTATTTTATTAAGATAATTTAAATTCAGCTAATAGTGATTTTATAGATCAACTTTTGGTCTATCAATCTTTTCTAATTCAACCTCAAATACCAATGTTGCATCTGGGGGTATTTTGTCACCAGCTCCTGCTTTGCCATAACCCAATTCAGGCGGTATGATCAAACGACGTTTTTCACCTTCGCACATGCCCAACAGCCCTTGGTCCCATCCTTTTATCACTTGACCGGCTCCAAGTCTCACAGAAAACGCTTTATTACGATCATAACTATTGTCGAATTCGGTACCATCTTTTAACGTACCCTACAAACATACGCATGTTAAAGAGAAGTTAAAGTCTACATAATTATATTAACGTACCCTATAATGAACGTGAATAGTATCTCCCTTACGGGCTTTTACTTCGCAATTTTCCGCCCTCTTTTTAATACCAATTTTTATCGTGGGTTTCGAATCTTCCTTGGCAAAAGCGTTCAGGGTTATTACAGTTAATGTAAGTAATATTAAGAAAAACTTCATTTTTAGTTGAATGTTATTATAATGTTAATTACTTATGAATATTGTATTATTGTAAAATATATAGATATAGCAATTAAATTGTTCCACGCAGCAGATGCTGATTTGTAGTTATTTGTAGTAGATAAGAATTTTGACAGCTGATAAACAAATTAGTAGTGCTGCCATTTTTAAAACCGCCAAAGTAGTGTGATATGGTAGCGCAAAATATGAATGCATCCCTGAATTACACTAGGGGTATTCTCTTGCTCTTGTAAAACCCTTGCACCGGCACAACAACAAACACACACAGAAAATTATTTGCAATGGCTGTGAAATATGCCAGACCAAAACCCATGTTTATTCTCGTGCAATGACACGTAAAAAAATAATTGCAACCCTGTGTTTTACTTAAATACATATTTTGACGTTAAATTGTTGAGGAAGGTAAATTTTAAATAGATTTTATGATTTCTATTTAAATTATAAAGATTTGTTACAGTTTTTTTTTGTTAAGAATGAATGCAGAAGGTGCGCCAATTCACAATAGTCATGCACAATAGTCATTTACAATAAATTGACCGAATCAGCCGTTCATACAACACTAGATTCTGCAATGGGGCTCTCGTGCCTTGTACATTTCGGTATAGGTTTTTTGCAATCTGCCATCTTGCAAGAGCAAGAGATTCCTTCTACTATGTTATATTTGATGTCTGAGATAAATTTATCCCTGTTTGATGTGATGTCGGAAGGAGTTACATCCAATTTGGCGATCTAGACTATTTATGTGAATAATTTTATTATTTCATTTCCACCTTATAAAAATATTTTTTAAGTATTATGTGGCCAGCATTTGTTGATTTATATACATACATACATATGTACATGTAGACAATTAAATGAGTTATTCGATTTTTTTATTTAATAAGGTGAGTTAACTGATTATGACTTTTTAAAACGCTTCGTATATTTTATTGTATGTATTTCATTAAAATCATGTTTTGTGAAATAAATTAGTATTGAAGTACACCTACTAAGTTAGCCGTTATACGTCTTCTCTGCATAACGAAATTTTTTTATAACGTATAACAATATCCGAACCCTTAAATTTCGTTATATACATACATATATCCTTTTCCATTTTTTATTTATTTATTTACTATATATGTAACTACTTTCTCCTTTTGAAATCGTTGTCTGGTAGGGTACATACATACATATGTATGTAAGTATGTATATATGCTCATTCCATATAATAAGATTTAAACTTTCGTGACACCTAGATGCTTACTCGAGCTTTCATGTCTATTCAAATAGCATGGTAAGTTCATAGTTTCTGCGAATACCAATTGCCAAAATAGTCCAAAAACTATACAAAAAACATTTACTGAAAACTTTTACACATCTACTCTTTTTAGTTATGTAGTGTTTTTTTACTTACTGATACAGGGTTAGATTTTTAATACATCAACCCTAGGCCACATAAAATCCGTGTCAATTCCGGTCCCCTAGAAAATGCTGTTGTGGGAATTAGTTTTGTAGTGTAGATAACTATGATCGCCATGTAGAATCGGTATTCACGCCTTTTCCTACAAAAATCGGGTCTAAGTAAGGGGAACAGAACGGAATTTTTATACAGCCAAGGACTGTCGATTGGGCCCTATGCATCGAAATTACTTCAGGAATGTTTTTAACCGCTACAGCAACAACAATAACATCGGTAGGGAAAGTAGGAAAAACTTGGTCGAACGTTTGACAAAAATGAAAATTTCTACAATTATAATAATTACGAATTCGGTATTTTGACCGTTAAAAATAAAAATAATTGCAATTATCAGAAATATTCATATGATTTTATTTATAACTTCTTTTAGATAATATCTCAATATATATAATTAGTTTTATTACTTTTTACATTTGATTCTGCAGTTATTTAACTGCGTTTTCACATAATCGTATTTAATATTTATTTACAACCTAATTAAACAAAACATAATTTACAATAATTAAAATGTATGTTTATATCACAATAATAGAGGAATATTTTCAATAGCATTATTATTAGTTAAGGCGATGCACGCATTTACATACCATAAATAAAAATAAATTGTACATAATTTTCTTTAAAAAAAGATATACATACATACAAAAGTAATACAAATTTATGGATAAAGAAGCGGAGTAAAAGTGCAAGAAATTAAATTCACTAGGTGGAGAAAGCTATGTAGATATGAATGGTATATACCAAGATACTTAAATATCCATACATATCTACAACACATGCAACAGCAGTATTTAAATACTTTGATTGGCATACTTATACCAGATATGTTTCTATACAAATATATTAATAGTACATATAGTATTAGATCTTTTGACTATTGGGGGTACTAGAGTAGTGACAGACGACCCACCAAGTATATTTCAATTCGCAGCGTAATGCGACTACTTATTCACTTAGAAAATCAGATGTAAATTTCAATGTACGAGTATATGTATTTACTATATAGTTTATGCATTTATATCGGACGATGATTTATATACCCGATGATATATGTATGTACATAAATCGGCTACTGGCGATCTCAATTATCATTTGATAGATTTGTGATCTTTGTCGCATACATATGCGCCACCTTGTAAATAAATTCGTATTGTTCCTTGGTTTGAACGGCGCTCGCACGCCCGCGTCGCACATAATAAACGATTTGTGGAATGTCAACCGAACGCTTCGGTGTCTCCAGACTGCGTATGGCCATGTCACAGGCGATAATTGTGCCGGTGCGTCCAGTACCTGGAGAGCAGTGAATCGTTAAGGGACTAAAAGTAGAAAAAAATAAAGTAGAAAACAAACATGTAGTACAAAACGAACACGAAACATTAACAAATATA
Organism: Bactrocera neohumeralis; assembly: GCF_024586455.1. NCBI lineage: Eukaryota > Metazoa > Arthropoda > Insecta > Diptera > Tephritidae > Bactrocera > Bactrocera neohumeralis. The sequence goes on along the minus strand of NC_065919.1, from coordinate 13,040,057 downwards.
AAAATAAACTGAGGCTGCTAAAACTCTGCTACGGCGGAACACAACAAATGTTCCTCTTAAACTTTTTGCTAAACATAAATATTGTTAACACAACACACGCAACCAGTCAATTATTAAATACATGGACATAGATAACAAACGTACCCTTGATTCTTCAACGTTGTGCCTTTCATTTTATCCACACCCGAAACATTGCCATTTATTTCAACATTGCCGCCACTTTCTTTTCCTTCGCCACTTACACGTTCCGTTCCCAATTTGTTCGCTACATCATCGTCTACCGTAATAACCGTGGTACCATTGCCATTATGGACTATATCACCATGACCGTTACCATCTGCATTAAGTGTTGCATTCGAGTTTTTCTCTCTCGCTTCGTTCACGTAACCTTTGAGAGATGAGCGCGCCTCTAATAACATTGCTATAATGGGTGCCTCCTCGTTGGGTACACCTGCTTCCGGCCACTTGTACCAGTAATGCGTGAGTTCACGACTCATATTCTCGGCTGTATTCTTAAGCATCAGTGTTGAAATGGCATATTTATCTTTGACTTCGCGATGTTTAAGTGTTATTTGGAAATCGCCGTATGTTGTGTGATTGTCTAAAGTGACAGATGGTGGCAGGTATTCGGCACACTTCTCGATACCATTCTCATAGAGATCGGTTGCTTGTATAATTACACGCGATTGTTGCTCCCAAATCATGCGCCAGAAGTCGGCAACTGTTGTTTCCAGCGGCGCTTGCGTGGCTATGTAGTAATTGGGTGAGTCTTTAGGGCCCTGCAGATTGAGATAATATATTTGTTTGGTATTTAGTTATATTAATATATTATATTATAAATTCATACTAGAGAGTTTAAGAAGTAACAATAAATAAAATAGTGCGAAATTAAGCAGTTATTTGAAATAAATCGTCGAAACATCATAAAAAAACTGCTTTCCAATGCTTTTACTTATTACTATAGATGTTATCAATTCGACATCTTTGTATATTATGACCACTGAACCTCATATCCTTATTTATGTATATCACACTCATGAATATTTGATCTGACCCTTCATTTTTTGGTATAGCAATAATATTCATAGCAATATTATTCAAAAAATTGTGGATGCTTTTCTCTGTGCGGCCATCTCTCGGCAGACAAAAGATTAAATATAAAAAGAGGATTTCGGGAAAAAATAACTATGTCGAAAAGAATTTGGAAGAGTGATTGTGTGATTGACAGATCAATTAGATGATGTACCCAATACTAATCATAATGTAATTGTCCTACAGTATTTGTTGCTCAAATGGACTCAATTAAGCTTAAACAATTATCATCTAACAGCTGTATAAATCATGAAACTGAACCGAATTTTTTAGTTCATATCTTTATTATCTTTACCGTTCAATATAACAGACTTTTGTACAGAAAAAGTGGAATAACCTGGAATTTGAATTTACATGTGTGTTTAATACGTTTTAATTAATGGAACAAGTTCGTTTAATAAAATAATTGATTAACTTTCATAACTGGCGAATAATATTTTTCGATCATCTTTGTTGTTTATGTCACAAATTTCAACCGAATAATTAACGTCTGATTACATTGAACTCTTTTTCAACTGAAATCAAAATATAAGCCAACACATGTGCACATTTAATATGTTATGTACATATGTACATGTCTTAAATATTATAAACAGATTTCCAGTTATAAAAACGAATGATTCATTCATGTGTTGTTGTATTTTTAAAGTAAATGTAAATTGAAAAGATACGCCATTTTTAGTCACATTTGTCAGAGGTTTTTAAACCAAAAGTGCGACAAATACACAAACGCCAATGAACAATCACTGACATTAGAGCTGATTAATCAACGCCCTTTAATTCTGCAAACTATATATTTATGTGCAATTGTTAAAAAAAAAAAATTAATTTATAAATTACTTAAGTATTAGTATTAAATGTTTTCTATGCGTGGAAAACGCTGAAAAATTACTGCTCTATGAAATTGCATTCAAAGACACATTTTCCGGCCAATTCACTACACCTTTTTGTACGTTGACCTTTTTGCATGCGAACATATGTACATATACATATAACTACTTCGTATCACTCAATAAGTCAATTAAGTTTGTTTTTGTTTGTGAGTCCGACTACTGATCTTACGACAAATTTACGAACATACCATACTACTGTGAGCAAAAAAAAGTAAGACTGTGTTCATAATTATAAAATTCTTAATTAATTCTTCAAAATCTATGTCATCTCCATTGTCCCTAATACACTTGTGCCAACCTTTTTTCCAATCTTCGGAACAGTTGTTAAAGTCAATTTCCGGAAAGCCTTTAATGCTCGTATCGATTGACGTTAATGGCTTCCACTGACTTAAAACGGTTTCCTCAGAGCGGTCGTTTGAGTTTGCTGAATAGTCAGAAGTTACAAGGAGCTGAAGCAGGCGAATACGGTGGTTACGGCACAATATTGGTTCAAAGTTTGGCGATAAACTCACGAAGAATTAATGCAGAATGCGACGTTGCATTATCGTGGTACAAAAACCAAGAGTTGTCGGCCTCCTTTTCACGAATAGCTTCGCGAAAAGAATGCATAACACTCAAATTGTATTTCTTATTGACAGCTTGGTTGGTCGAAAGGAATACGGAGTGCACCACATCTCGATAATCGAAGAAAACTGTCAAAATAATCCCACCTTTGGAAAGATATTCGATTGATCGTCTGTTGCCGGGTCGTAAGCCAAGACTTATCACCAGTAATAATACGTTTGATGACATCCTGGTAGTCGGAAAGCATTGTTTCACAGACGTTAATGTGATGCTGTTTTTCGAAAAATTTAGTGATTTGGGCACTAATCGTGCTTTCACTTTTCTTCAAAATAGTTTAAACTGATTCTTCCGATGTTAATTTAATTATATGAAAATATTGAAAATGTGCAAAAGTGTTTTGGAGAGTCTACTTTATCACGAGCACAATTAGTTGAGTGCCACAAAGCATGCAGTGAAGATCGTGAAGTCAGCGAAAACTTGCCTCTTGCGAGTTGTGAATTCACTTTTGGGAATGACGATAACATCGAAAAATTTATATGAGACCTCAAAAATTTTTATGGATCGACTCAAACCAGTTTGGTTAATGTTTTGCGTGAAAAACGTATCAATGCTTAACTCATACCAAAAGGCTGAATCATTTCAGAAAGACGTCGAGTAGAGATCGAAAACGGCGACGCTGAGAAGTCTACATTTATCAAACGGATCATTAATGATGACGCATCATGGGTTCATAAATCTGACGTCGAGACTGTCCAACAATCTAGTAAATGGTGTTCCAAAAAAGAGCCGAAACTGAAGAAAACTAAATTCGGTATGGAAAATTGGATTAAGCATTGGGAAAAAAACTGCGACTTGTTAGCACTCATCGACTTTGATTCATCCAAGCTTTGCACTCTTCGCCTTCGATTCATTCAAGTTTTACACTGAGTCCATTGCGAGGTTTTATCTTCCATCTTTCCCCCCTTTGATTAAGCTCCGAATTTGGCACTCACAGCAAACAGAGGAAGTTGTGTAAGTAAGTTAACGCGCTTCAAATTATATTTTAAGCTTGGATTGTCACCGTATATATGTATGTATGCATAAATAAAAATATTACCAACTAGGTGCATTAAGATGAAATAAATAAAAAGCAATCTCCTAAAATGAGCATAACGTATGCTGTAATATATTTCTGTATGTACGTCCCATAGGTATGTTAGAGCTTGTGTAAAAAAGGAAAGAAAGAAAAAGAAATACAATTGGAACATCAAATGATCGCGTAATTTTGCGGTTACTGCTTTTTATAATCACAAAAGCAATAATACACAAGGTAAAATTTAAACTACAATAACAACAAACAACAGACATTCTCGACGCACATAGTCATAATTATAAAGCAATGTATGAGCAGACAGTGTGCACAAAGATAACGAGTGTACCATGCAAAAGTAAACGAAATGCTCACTGTAAGTACATACATACATATGTACAAGCAAGTGTAACAAAGACTATAAATCGTTATCATAAAACTGTAAATTATGGACTAAGATTACAAACTAGATTCTCTTCAGTGCCTGCAAGCGATAGACCTCCTTCAAAAGAGAAATGTTTGATTATATGTATATGTATGTATGTACATGTACATATAAACAATAATTCGCTTAAATTTTTTCCTAGCAAAAGTACATATACACTCAAGATCACATTTGACCCGGATTGGCCCAAATGCATACATATGTAAACTGCGCGCTCCCACCGAATCGATAAAAAAAATTTCCTAGATTTGTACAACCTTTTTTATAATATGTTCGTGTGAAATTTGATCTCCATATGGCTATTAGTGTTCTTTGCAGCTGTTTGTTTACAACGATAACAATTTGCCCGGCGATACTCATATTTATATATTGGATCAATTGACACATGACGCGTTCCCCGAAGTTTTTCAGTTTCGTATATTTTTTATCGATTCGGCAGTGTAAACGGGTCGAGCCAAATTTGATTAGATATGTATATCAAGAACCCGAAATTTCATATTAACAATCTTTTTTTGAGTCTAGAACAGTTTTACCTCTGACTGTTCGTGCTTTCCGCAACAAAATCAAACCGTTCTGGAACATGCATGTTATATTATACTCTCTGACTTTATAAACATCCAAAAAACTAATAAGTTAAAAGAGAGAGAGATATCTGTTTTATGCTTTATGAATTTTGAAATACATACATATGTATAATACCCAAAATCGTCTACAAGATTTGGTGTATAATCGTGTTATACAGGTTTGTCCGGAAAGTAATAGGACTGATTTTCTTCCCCGCAACTGTACTTCGAAACGTGCGCGCACCGGTGGATTCGGTAGAGGGCGTTCCTAGCTAACGAACGAGCGGCTGGTCAGTTGTCTCCGAGCACCTGCAGAGTCAGGACAAACATTTTCGCGCGACGTGTTTCTGTGAGTGGTGCGAGCCGAAAATACAGCGCTCATTAGAGCAGAGGTACGCGATTAAATTCTGTGTGAAACTCGGTAAATCTGCGACAGAGACGTTTGATATGATCAAGCAGTCTTTTGACATCAAAGGCATCGTCTACCATGAATTTGATCCTCCTGGACAAACCGTCAACGGCAAGTTTTACGTAGAAGTTCTCAAGAGACTCAAACGAAGGGTCAATCGGGTCCGACAAGACATCGCAGCCGATTGGATGTTCCACCACGACAACGCCCCGGCTCACAGCGCCTTTCTTGTGAACAACTACCTAAGCAAGGCCTGAATCCCAACGCTTTCGCAGCCGTCCTACAGCTCAGATATAGCCCCCCCGGACTTTCTTTTGTTTCCTTGCCTGATAAGGCTATTCCAGTAAATGCCTTTCATGACGCCTACAATGCTTGGAAATCGCGTTGGCAGCTGTGGATCGATGCAGAAGGTGCCTATTTTTAAAGAATTGTAACGATTGATTCAATACATTTTTTTTAAATCGACTCAATCCTATTGCTTTCCGGACAAACCCTGTATAATATAAATCAAAAAATTGTACGTGTTTTTCTTTACTTGCATTTTTTTATTCATAAAAACATACTTTTATATATACAACTTTGAACCTTCAAAACAAGTTTGTATATCGGAATATTGCCCCAACAAGTACCCCCTTCCTGAAATTCCAATAAATTGAAAGAATTTTTATGGAAACTAATACATACATACATATGTCATAATCATACATACATATGTATTCATATGCACACCTATGAATAATAAACTAATGACCGAGCACACGTCTAAAAGAGTTGCAAGTACTATTGTTAGGTTAGTCTTAAGAAACTCATAGAAACTTGAGCAGAAATATCTGATTGGGCTCTCTGGTAATTAACGTATGATTTAATAGACTGTTGATTTCGCAAGGCGACAAAGTTTGATAATTATATTGTATTATCAACCATCTCGGTAATATCAATTCGTCAGCTCGAGGCGTGAATTGACGCCGAGAAGTGACGTTCTGTGGTGCCATAAAGAACCGAATAAATAAGGCAAATATCAAGCAAGCCACTTATGATTAGAACTTGAAAGCGCCACCAAGGCATACGCCAGGGGAAGTCTACCTGAGTGAAATGAAATCGTTATTTACCTACTCATTTCCAAAGTTTCCCTTTCATTTCATTCTAATATTGTAAACGGGTTACATAAAATAGCATATTTTATTAAATTATTTATAATTTAAAATATTTCAGATTCGTTATATCAATTTTAGTTCATTTATATTACATTTAAATCTGTTTTATTTCTATTTCCTCAAATGTAAAAGTGAAGTGACGTCTTTTGACATTCAATATGTGTATGTATGTATGTATGTAAGTATGCAGATATCAGACTATATAGTAAATTTGTCTGACTAGATGCATGCTGCTGATAGTTAATCATAATTTTTTACTTACTCTGACATAATTTGCATTGATATATTCCGTTTTATCATCATCTCCAAGCTGCTGAAGTACGACACGCGTCTCAGGAAGCGGTATTACATTGGCATATCTAAAAACGTTGCGTTGTTTAATTGAATGCACAGACAGTCAACCAGCACAGAGAAATTAGAAAACAAGAACGAGAACGAGAAAGCGAGAAAACAATAATCATTAGAACACTTGGCAATGATATCAAGGAAACTCAATTAATTAATTAACTGCTTAAAATCACGAAAAAACACTGTGATGACTCAAGACGGTGCTATACCGAGCTACGTGCACATTAAGTATATGTATGTATGTGTATATATTAGGGCGTAGCGAAATATGTAATTTTTATGTTTTATAATCTTGCAACATGTTACAACAGAGTTTAATAGTTTTGTTCAACTTAAAGGTGTAAAACTAATCGAGTTAGATTAAGCCCCAAATTAAGATAAAGAACTGTTATTCGGCACAAAAGACCGCAGCAAGGGGTATCTGAGCTAAAAATTTGAAAAAGTGGTCGTGGCCCCGCTCTCTAATAGGTTTAATGTACATATCTCTCAAACATATCAAGCCAAAATAACCAAACTCGCTTAATATAAGATCCCCTATTGACAGTGTGAAAATAAATGAAATCGGATCATAACCCCGCTCACTCCCCATATTACGGTACTGTTGAAAACTACTAAAAGCGCGATAAGTCAATAACCAAAAATTCCAGACATTAAATTTTACCACCGAGATGGTATGAGACAGTTGGAAAATGGGCGTGGCACCGCCTTCTTTTAGGTGAAGTCTCGGGACCTGCTCGACTTTAGTACCTTTATACCTTATAAATATTTTCGAATTTTTGGGTGACTTTAAGCCGCATATATCGGCCTGTTAGTTATATTAGTATAATTGAGAGAACGTGTTTTACTCATAACAGTGTATTTTTTTTGCCTAAAATGGATAAAATTCCGCGAAAACTTGGCCTAGCCCCCATAACATTAGGAACTTTGATGAAACGTTGGGATCAATTATATCTCTTATATACCTAACATAAGATCTTCAAACATTCGTCAAAATTAACTTAACGTTGGATAAATTTTTATTGCCAAAAATATGTGAAATTGGTCTACGAATTACCCAAATGACCATGTTATTACATAAAATTATTTTCGTTACTCTAACAATCCGATTATGGCGGTCAGTGTATGAGTTATATAGTATAAAATTGATTGGACCCAGATCCTCTTGGCTGACGTTTTGCATGTTAAGGTACTTCCCTGGCTTTGATCTTGGTAAGTTGCAAGAGTATGAAATGTTCGGTAATACCCAAACATAGCCCCAAAAAATTACGACACACCCTAATTATGATACACCCACTCATGAGCAGTCTTATATGGTACATATAGCACATACAAATATTATTAGATTATACGAGCTTAAATGTGGCGTGAAAACATTTGTAGAATGTGAGCTCGAGCAGTTTGTATGAAATTATTATGTACTCGATTAACAACGCTCTGAAATTGTGAACATAGCTGAGTTTACAAATATTATTTGTATTTGCATAGGAGTGAATGCACAAATGTTCGTGAAAGTAAGTAGACATTGAGTGACCTCAGTAACTGTCGGTTGATTTAGCTACACTAGGGTTCGTACTATACTGGGGGAAATTTAAATTTATGGAACCATATGGCTATGACGTTTGTGAAGTATTACTACCTGAATACTTGGACGACAGCCACGAAATTGCTCAGTGAACTATTAGCTAACGGGTGCGTGATACTTCAGTAATGGGGAAAGATAGAATATTAAAATTTACGGAGATGGAGTTGTAAATCTGATACAAACAACTCCCCATTTGAGAGCGAGCGGATACTTCTCGACAGAATTTAAAGTTTCCTAGAGTAAATAGTTCTTTGCCACCATATACTGATCTACTCGCCTGGATAAATATTCTGGCACAGATAAGATTTCAAGTATAAAGATTGAGTTAGAAATTTTTGATGTTCTTAAAATCAACAAATTTAATAGAATGTAATCTTTTCTACTCTATCACGAAACTCTTCTGAAGCTTTGAAAAAGCTTACCAAGCCCTTTACTGTAATTTTACGCCAACTTGAATTCTCCAAACTACATATACATAACTCCAATTATATTTCAAAATTCACTTCCTTAAAGCAATTAACCTTCTCTCTTAACTTTGGGCTACGCAACGATCAATGTCACAGTTGAGTAATATCTGACCAAAAGTTAAAAATTAATTCTTATCTTCAATGTTAAAATGATAAGATTCCTAAAGTACACATGTGACATAGGTATACATATCATATGTAAAACTATAGAACACATATCGGCTATTTAAATATGTGTATGTGAGAGAATTCTAGCACCGTCATGAGACGAAAGTAACTTACCGATTTTTATCTTCACAGCCCGCTGGTACTTCATCTGCGCGCGCAATAATTTGTGGTACATCCCTGAATTCTTCAAATATGCTAGATCGACGCTCTATAAACTTGCCCAATTCACTGGCGCTTAGCGCATTATGTCGCAGTGAAGGATCATCGAATGCAATATTGCCATAGGAGCGTTTTGAGGCGCGCAGTGCACCCTTACGTCGAACGCTGCCCAAAACAGAGACATTGTCCAGACTGTAGGCGTCTAAACTAACTGGTCGGCAACGTTGACCATAGGACATTTGCTTCTGGCGCTTACGCATTAAATAGAGGAAAGCGACAAGTAATATTAGCGCCACAACCCCGATTATGCTGACCGTAATGGCAATGATGACATTCACATCCGTCTCATTGGCTTCGCTGGAGTTAGGACGCATATCGGAATTAATCATACCCGGCACATGACTAGGAGTGCTGCCGCTGTTTCCACCACCAATGGCGGCGTGCAATGTGGGAGGTAACATCGTTGTTGTGAGAGTGGCAATCGTACTGGCCACTTTGGGAATATATGCATTTGTGGAGGAGTCCACAGGTGGACTAGGGCTACTTGTGGTGGTTATTATTGGCACTAGTGGAGATATAGCGGCAGTACTGGTGCTGGTGCTGGTGGATGCTTCGGTAGTGGAGTATACTGTGTACACTTCTTGCGGATTAACAGCAATACTGGAGGTAATTGTTGGCGGTTGATTTAATATAGAAATTTGGGTGGTAGACGCCGCCGTCGTCGATTCATCGAGCAGATTTATTAGCGGTGGTTCGGTGGTTGTACTGACATTACTTGTGTTGGTCACTCCAGTTATTGATGGCATTGACGTGCTATCCGGGTTTATGGCTATCGTAGCCATAGTGGTGCTGCTTGTACTGATAGCTGTTGCTGTTTCTCCCTCCTGCACACTGGGCAATGTCGTTGCATTGCTCACATCAAATACTGACACAACGTGAGACGCTTCAGTTGAGTTTTTTTCACCGCCGTCCACTTTGGCGACCCCTAAATCGGTAACAGTGGTTGGTGCTAAGGTAGCTGTGCTAGTTATTTTCACTGTCGTCTTGTCCAGTTGATCGATGACATTCGTTTCAATTGAACTTTCTGTGTCATGTGTGCCCTCCGCAACTGTTGTGTGATTTCGAAAATCGACAGGTGTTAACGTGTTGGTGGTAGTAGTGCTATTCTCGAGCACTGGCCCACTTGCTTGTACTGTTGTTAGTTCCAGTGGGATTACGGTCGTTGTCGTTTCTTCGTTTACGTTTTCGTCGCTTTTAAGGGTTGTTGCCGCATACAAAACTGGTTCCACTGCAAATTGCGTTGGTGGCGTCGTAATTGGCAATTCCGTTGTGCTTGGCGATGTTGTTGTTATGTCTGTTGTTTTGTTCACTGGCACTAATAACTCATTTATGGACGGCACAGTTTTTGCTGTTGTGTTTGTCTCGTTGATGTTCGTCACCGTCTCTTCTAGCTTTTCAATTGTACTTGAACCTGTATCGCTATTCAACGTCGTAGCTGACGTTGCGTCGGTGGGTCCCTCCGCTGCGTCCGTAATGTGCTCAGTGCGTACTTCTAATTCCACTTCATTACCAATATGGCTAGCTTCCGTTGTTGTTGCCGCTGTTGTTACGGCAAGCACTTCACTTGTTTTTGCATTGGCATTTGTTTCTACCAAATCGGTTGACAATTCCGTGTTTATTAAAGTATTTGTTGCTGTTTCTGTAATATGACTACTTTCTGTGGTAGTTACCGTGGTAACGCTTGGGATTTCGTTTTGCGTCGCAATACCCTCAACCGTCTCCGTACTCGCACTCGCGTTTACGTACGATGTTTTCTCGCTTGCACTTGTCGGTCCGTTCACTTCGCTAGTCGATTGCTCACTAACTGTTAGCAATGTAGCTTGCTCCTCGGTCGCATTCGCAGTCTCGGTTACAGTTTCGGGTTCTCGTTTCAACTGCTGCTCAAGTGTAACATTGTGCATGCCATCACCGCTGCTCATATCAACATTTGTACTGCTAAAGCCTGCATCAACATTACTCAGCAGCGTAGCTTCTGTCGTCTCAGGTTGCGCTTCCAGTGCTGTTGCATTATCCCAACGCGTTGGTGCTTCGCTGACGTCGCTCGGGGGTGGTGTCGTCGTCGTCGTCGTCGAGGTTGACTGCTCAACTGGGAGCGCCGTTAACATTGCTGTAGCGGTTGATGTTTGTTTTGTAGTTGTTTCATTTGATATTGGCATTTCAGTCGCTACGCCAGCAGCTACGTCCAACATTGCCCCTGGCGTCGTTGACGTAATAATGAAATTGAAATCTTCGCTTGGCTGCCGTTGTGTACTCACCTCAGTCGCGTTAATTTTTTCCACACCTGCCTTCTCAGCATTCGTGCGCGGTGCAGATGTTTCAGTTGCCATCGTCGAAAACTCATTCAACGGCTCTCTAATGCCTGCTGTCACAACGGTACTCGTGAAATCAGCGCGTTTATCATTATTATCAATTGATAAGGGGGAGTCACTTGAAAGTGTTGTTTGTGTGGTGGGCGGGTTGGTGGTAATTGTAGGTATCGCTGTTGTTTTTGTTACTGTGTGAGTGGTATCAATTTCATTCATTGTTTGCGTGGCACTAAATTCGTGCCCGACATTCAACATCGCAAACCCTTCGGTAGTTTGATGAGCTGCAGTTACATTCTCTACGCTAGCGTTGATCTTAGAAGGTCCATCTGTTAACCATTTTTCAGCCATTTGAAGAGGTAATTCTGTCTTTGGGCTCTTCACTGAATCAATTTTATCCTCTTCTAACGCGTTTCCTGTCAGCAGATTTTTTCCTACTGTACCCTCTGATTCCAATTCGCTGCGCATTCCCATTACTTTGGTCCAATCTAACAAATTTTTCTCACTGTAATCGCTTACATTCATCGTTCGTTCGGTGGTTAAAATTTCATTTGCTTGCCAACGAAGGTCTGCGCTTTTATTGTCTAACAAAGGAGTACCATTGATATTCGGTGCTTTGGGCACCATTCTCATGCCCGCCAGGGACCAAACCTCTGGTCCGTCCGGTAGATTCATTTGAGAGCTAGTTGTATTGTCATTAAAGAATTTTGCCCGTTTCTCGGCTGAAGAAGTGTTATTGATATGCAAATTTATCTGAGATTCTTCCTTTGTCACTGTAGGTTGCGTTACTATACCAACAAGAGATTCAGTTTCAGCCTCTGAGGCTTCATTTGTTTTAATGTTAACTTCTATTGGATTTTTAGTTATTTCTGCCTCCGTTCTTTGTTGATTGGAATGCACATCACTGTCACTCTGTTCAGAAACTTTTGTATTTCCTTCCACATTTGTTTTCGTTTGTAACATTGAAGTTTTTGTTGCTTCAATTTCGTCGCCCATACGCTTTTCACCAAAAGCTACTTCTAATTTATTTTCGCTACTATGCACAGCTCCCATTGAACGACCCATCGATTCTTCCAAACCAAAAGCATCGTGCCCACCCTCAACTTTACTTTTCAACATGCTGTTGACATCTTCAGTGCGATGCGTAGTTGGCATGTTAAGCTTTACAGCTATATCTTCTAAATCTTTTAAGATTTCTTCAGTTGTTGCTGGCTGCTCAGTTTTATCATCTATAGATACAGCGTTGACCTGTCGTTCCTCATTCTCCCGTAACGTCATTTCATCCAAACCATTATTGATATGCTTTTCTAAGTTTACAGTTGGCATCGGTTTACCCAACCACTTATCAGCTTGGCTGAAAACGTGCTTTGCACGCCCGGTATTCAACTCTTGCTGTTCTTCGCTCAACTCTCGCGTGTCCGCTGGTTTATTTGTGACCTCACTCGCAGTATGATGCCCTGTGGAATCATTAGCGATCCCTTCTTTCACCTTTATCATACTCTCTTTCATCACCTCCTTAGTGTTCTCCGCTTCATGACTTTCCACTCGATTTAGCACCAACGTTTCGCCTGGCTTGTGCTCACCTGTGCTCGCATCGTGATTACCCAACGCGGGCAGCAACTTTGTGCTTTTCACCGATTGTATATTTTCACTTTCACTACCGGCGGTTTCGAAGGCGCTGACGCTGGCACTTGCGTTTGCGTTCACGTTGCCACTCTCGCCCTCTGCTGATTTGCTAATCAAGCCTACTTTATCGCCGCTTATGCTCGTCGTATTTGGATCACTCGGATCAGTAACGGCTGTCGCTGCAATGTCATGGTCACTCGTAGTGAATTCCACACTTCGCGTGGCGTCATCGATTGCACGACGACTGAAGTGTCGCCGCAGTGGTGTGTGTGGCAGAACGCCTGCGAAGGTTTGTGCAATCAATGCCAAAATGAGCGCCTCATAAAGTATGTTTGTCGAATTTGTTATCATTTTTGTTATTGTTGTTATATTTTTTTTTTCGAAGCAACGTGCTAATGATGGTTATTAAGTTTATAATGAAGTTCAAGCGAGTAACTTAAACTCGCTTTAACTAAATCTTCAAGTACAATTTTCGTTTGCTTGTTCTTCCACCCGCGCTGCTAGTTTCGAAAAATGTGTGTTTATATTTCTTACTATTGTTTTTGTTATTGTTGATTACCCTCTATATACAGTCGGTTTTTACCGCTTTTGTTGTAGTTGACTTTGAGTGTTTCGCAATTGCCTGCTGACATTCCATGCTCCCATTTTGGCTGTTCACTTGCCGGTTTGTAGACCGAAGCGCGGCGTTGAAGTCTGACTGCGCATGCGCTTCGCAGTTTTGGCTGCCGTTTCTTCCAATTAATTTCGAATTTGCCTCATTAAAAGCTTTGAAACGCTTTGGCCTTTATGGTGACTGTGAATAAAAGAAAACAGTTATTTTAATTTAATGGGTGAAAAGGTGGATTACACAAAACATAATATTAACTATAAGTTTGGAAAAATATTTAAGTAATGGAAAAAGTATTTAAGTTGGTGTGAGCTGATGATAAATGATTGCATACTCAAGACGAGGACCTGATCCAAAAATCATTTCGCATGTTGAGGACCAATATAATAATAATCTAAAACTCTTTTGTATTATACCATTACATAATATACGAAAGCTCCATTTATCAGAAGAACGTACTGTGAAAGCTAATCAAAAGTATGACATGACTTTCACTATAAAACTATAGATTTAGCCATACTGCATTCTAAAATTCTAAATGTTTTACTATGCCCGCAATATTTAAGAGGTATTCTAGTCCAGAAATAAAAAAAAAATATTTTTTTCTTGTATATTTTTAAAGTTTATCTAACGGTAATCCGAGTAGAGGTACTTTTTTTAATAGCTTGTTTTTTGACAGATCACGCGTGTGTCATGTGGAGCTGTCATGTTGTTTTTGTTCGGTATTGTTTGGCATTTCATTATAGAAAGACTTACGCCTGAACAACGTTTACGAATCGTTCAACTATGTTATGAAAATTCACGTTCTGTAAAGAAAGTGTTTCACGCTGCGGTCAACTTATGGTCAATATAAGAGGACTACTATTGGATAATATTCGACCGAATAGACTACGTACAGCACGCAGTGAAGTAAATATAGTAGCCGTAGTTGATAGTGTACACGAAGAGTCGATTCGGCACCGTTTACATCGACTAGGACTGACGTATGAAACGATTTGGCGCATTTTACGTCGAGATAATAAATTGAAAAAGTACAAAATACAGTTTGTGCAAGAACTGAAGCCGTTCGATCTACCCAAGCGACATCGCTTCGCCCATAGATCTTGAGAAGTTCCAAGAAGATCCGTCGTTTTCGAGCCAAATTTTGTTCAGCGATTAGACCCATTTCTGGCTCAATGGGTATGTAAACAAGCAAAATTGCCGCATTTGGGATGAAGAGTAACCTGAAGAGATTCAAGAGCTGCCATTTCATCTACAAAAACCAATGGTTTGGTGTGGTTTGTGGGTCCGGTGGAATCATTGGTCCAGCTTTCTTCAAGAATGATGCCGTTGAGAACGTAACCGTCAATAGCGACCGTTATTATGATAACGGTTGTCAATAGCGACCGTTACGCCATGATAACCGACTATTTGATGCCTGAAATTGAAAATCGTGATCTCGGCGATATTTGGTTTCAACAAGACGGCGCCACTTCTCACACATTGCATCAATCAATGAATTTAATGAGAGAACACTTCGGTGAGCAGATAATTTCACGTTTTGGACCGGTCGATTGGCCACCAAGATCGTGTGATATCACACCGTTAGACTTTTTCCTGTGGGGATATTTAAAGTCAAAAGTGTATGTGGACAAGCCCGCTTCGATTCACGCCTTGGAGCAAAAGATCACGCGTGTCATTCGCCAGTTACCAGTAGAAAAGCTCGAACGAGTCATCGAAAATTGGACTCAACGGATGGATCTGAGACGTAGCCACGGCCAACATTTGAAACAGATAATCTTCAAAAAATAAATGCCAATGTATGTTATTTCAAATAATAATAAACATTCCCCATTAAGTTTGAATTTTCTGTGTTTTTCTTAAAAAAAAAGTAGGGAATCTCGAAATGGATCACCCTTTTTAAGAATATGACTACAAGAGGATTTTTCAAAAATCAAATTATTTGCGGAGATAACGGACGAAACTGAACCTTTAAACGCGTATCTTTCTCAAAACGATAACTTCGATTTCTCAGGTTCTACTGGACCAATTTTCCTGATATTTTTTTTTAATAGACTTTTCTACAACCGTCAATCATTCGCTATATTGTGAAAAAAAAACTTTTTCAAACTTTTCCTTTGTTGCCACATTGAGACATTCTATTATAGATTAATATTTTTTTGTTTGCTTCAGATTGCCAGGAGCTGAGCTGCGGACTCCTTAGTTTATCAACTGCTAATTTTGAAATTTGTAACTTTTTTTACTTTTTGACTTTTTCCTGTATTCTTGTAATGTTAATAAATAACGAATAGAGAAATATGTCAAAAATATATAAGTACCTCAAATTTATGCCTCTAAACTAACATAATCTCTTTAAGGCTTTATGTAGAGAAATTTTCCATTTTTTTATCATTTTTTGAATGTCTTATAGACAAATTTATACACATGCCCTTATTCAATTCTAAATATAGTATATTTTTCAAATTTTTACAGTTACCATTGTAGATACATATGTAAATATATACTCATATCTAGGTAACTGCAAAGCCAATCGACTGGGTTCATTAGCCTAATATTTGTTTATGCCAATGGTTCTTCGGTGTGGCAAAAACCAAACACGAGCAGGAGTGTTATCTGGCTACCTTCATCAGCCGTATTTAATGCCCCAACTTTGCACACAAATAAAAAGGGTGCTTCATTTCGAAATCACAACATTGAATGTAAAAAGGAAATATTTATATTTCATTGCTAAATGGTTTCGTATTTTTTGGTAATACTGTGCTAGTAATCAAAATAAAGTAAATAAAAAGGTAGGTGAATAGGTGTGACAGTGAACAGAGTCAAAATGATACAAATCTCGGTAAGAAATAGATATTTAAATTTTCAACAAATTTCGTTCGATTATAAGATTTTCATTATCATATCTCAAATATTATGGATATATAGACAGAGTGATGCGTTAAAATAAATCATTAAGTTATTGGTTCTTTGATTACTATGCACACAATTTACACCTTATTCAGGACACACATATTTAAAGTGTATGAGTGTACATATTAGTATTTGAGTGAAAGAAAGATTTGCGTGAGCTTTTAGGAAAATTTGCCTTATACACTCAACACTGCAGGCGCCATTTAGTCTATTGCCTGCCAAATGTAAACGAACACAAAAAAGAACAATATTTTTTTATTAGGAATGATATGCATTTGATTAACTATAGAGACTATGGAGGGGTGGCAATGGTATGTAATGATGATGACGCCAATGAACTGCGATAGCGAGTGCATTAGATTTTATACATATGTATGTATATGTACATAGTTATAGTGGTATAAAATTTGATTGACATGAAGCAAGTAATAACTAAAGAGTAAAATACACATGCCAATAGAAATGTGTAAAAGTATATCCACCCATTAATGCCTCGCCGGTAGTGGTGATCAAGAATGAAATGCCAGGAAAATACCAAAAACATGCACATCGTACATACTGCTGTGTCTGTGTGTAGCCACGTGACAAGCCCGCTTGACGCCATTCGAATGCACACAGATATGTATGAATGTATTGACATGAAATTAATGGCTGAAAACATATTTGTTATAGTTTGAATAATTCCTACTTTTAGCCGCTTGCGTTTTCAGCGAAGATACTAACCAAAGATAAACATGAAAACGGAAATGTGCGGACATTGTAGCATGAATGTAATTTGTTATTAAAAATGCATGCAAAATGGACTTGCATACACCGATAAATGACAATGACATTTCCTACAAAATATTATTAGATATAGTCAGAACATATGCATTTTATCACTTTGACCCTTCCTCATTTAGTTTAGAACAATGAGCATAGTTCAAAGTTGAGTGAACCGTGGGTTAATGAACTAAATTGTATAAAGTTCGAAAAATATTACAGCAAAAATATAAACTAAATAGAATGCGTGTAATAAGTAAGTGGTAAGTGCATAAATACATACATAAGCTTGATGCAGACATCATATGTACACATACATATGTATTTAAAACGTTACATATTTTCATAAATATATGATTGAAGAAGGCTGAAAAAATTACGTGGATTCACGCATTCTGATAATAATTCAGGTAATTAGTATTAACTTTTGTTAATTTCACTGAAAGAATTCTTTAATAAACTTTTATAAGCTATTTATTTCATTTTCTTATCTACAACATATTTACTATTGATAAGGAACACTTTCAATATTTAGCCAGCCATTTATCGTTTCCACATCGTTTCCACACATACAAATACATTTGCTTTTAGCTTGACTTTTTTTTGTTAATTTGCACAATATGTTTGGCATTGGCCTTAAGAAAGTGAACGTTCATAAAGAATGAATGTTATTTGTGTGAGAAATTAAACTTCACAAGCTTGTAGCATACTTTTAGGCTTAAACAAAATCGAGCGGTTTATAAACGATCGTGTTCAAGCATTTATTTAGGCACACACACACATGCGATTATATTATAATACACTTTTCTTCCCTACTGGAAAATTTGAACTTATGAAACGTGCACTTTGTTATTGTAACGGCTGAACGGTGGTTGCTCTGTGTTCTATTTAGCATCCGGAGATTTTAAAGGCTAAAAATTGTGATTAAGTTTTTTTGGAAGTTTTTTTTTGGCTTACAGAGTAAACTAAAAAGGGATGCGTTTTTAAGGAGAGCAGCTTATTGTTGTCTCTTTCTCTCACACGTTTAGTAAATTTCATCGAAATCGGTGTAATACTTATAATGATTGATTATCTGATCGACAAGGTTTTTCTTACAATTTTCTCGATTGACGATTGAGTGAATATGATACTAAAAAAAATTGTTGGATTTTTAGGCTTTTATAACATATACATATTAGTTATACGATAGGGTACGCTTTCGTAGTATTATTTAAAGTAGATTTTCTAGATTTTTTAAAGTAATTTACCACCTGAAAACAGATGCGCCTTAAATTGTTGTCATTATTAAATGATTTGTTATCTATTACATTTTAATGATGAATTGAGTAAACAACACTATTTTTTCTTCTGCCATCTGGACCTCTTAAAATCCTTATAATGTGAGAAATGCTCGAGGTGCTTAGCATTTCTATGTTCACATGTTAGAGCTGCCAATATTTTGCACATGACTGTTGCAATTTAAACAAGTAACTAAGCTCTCGTTGACTTTTTTGTAACTCAATTTTTTTGTTGTTGTTTATGCTCATTATACCTTCAACCTGCCATTAGTTCCACTCAATGTTGCATAGCATAACGTCTGCACTTGCAATTCGTTTGAGAGTTAAAGTGGTTGTGCAATGCTATATATATATACATACATATGTACATATGTACGTGCAAAATGCATACTAATCTACTCGTATGAATACAACTATTACATGTAAGAATATTACATCAACCATAGGTCTAGAGATACTGACAAAATGCGAGCTAGATTTTCTTCTACGAAAACTGTCAAAATTATAGTAAAATGTATGAAAAGTGGTCTAGGACAACATTACTCTTTCTTTCCGATCTTGAAGTACAGCAATTTGGTGAGCACCAGAAATCTCTATTTGAAGGTGTTTAGTCGGAGTTGACATTTCTTTTTAAATATATGACAACTTATACAGATAGAGTTTGTAGTTTGCAAACTTGACTCAATACCGTAAGGAGTACCAAGTGAGCTATCAAAAAATTAAATGTTTACATAAAATGGTTCTGATGACAGTTGTTGTCAATGACAGTTCTTAGTCAAACTATCTGAGTTACGATATTCGAGTTTCGGTAGGTACTTTACAAAGGATTATGAATTGAATTATGCTCTCTCGCCCACGAAAGTAAGTAAGGAAAGTTCTCTGAGCGGCTTTAATTTGGGAATGGTCAGAAACGACTCTTTTACATATAGTTCAAGCAGCCCACGACTTCCGGTCTTAGACCAAGTATCCTCTGGGTATCCAAAAAACATCCGTTTGAAGGCAAGCTAAAGTGAAAAGGCGAACCATTCCTCCCCAGGGTAAAGTAAGTTTTTACGCTGGTTAAAAAATGCCCCCAATGAAAAGGAAACAACAGCCTTGGATGAGAGATTCCCCTTTTGAATGCAGAGCTGAATCGAGAAGGCACAGTCTTTTATAAGAGTGTTGGCGTACGCCGATGATATTGCTATAATTGTAAGAAGAAGTTGTAGAAGTAAAGTCCTCTCTCGACGAACAAAAACAAATCTCTATAAGTCATTCATTATTCCCGTCCTGCTATATGGTGCAGAGGCATGGACGACGACAACATCTGGCCATCAGTTCACGTTACGAGTTTTCGAGTCGAGAGGTTCTGGGGAAGATTTATGATGCTTTGCGCGTTGGCCACGGCGAATATCGCATTCGATGGAACGATGACCTGTGCGACATTGACATACTTCAGCGAATTAAGAGACAGTGGCCACGCTGGCTAAGTTATTCCCGCCGGGGGAAGCAAAGGAAGAGGAAGACCTCCACTCCATTGGAGCGACCAGGTAGAGAAAGACCTGGCTACATTTTGAACCAATTGGCGCCAAACACCGAAAAGGAAGAACGACTGGCGCGCTGTTTTAAACTCAGCTATAACTGCGTAAGCGAAGTCTACGCCAATAAAGAAGAAGATGTAAGTAAATATAAATCTATCACCGACGTTTAAAATGCTAAAAGTAACAAAAAATCTTATCTGAAAGTAAAATATATGGAATAAATCATTAAAGCCCTATGTGAATAAATAAGAATTGCTTTTTTCTCTTGAGTTTATGTTGAAATAGAAGATATATTTTGGAAGCGAAACATTGAAGTGCAAGTGAAATCAGGTACCCTTTATAGCATTGCTGAACCTTCAAAACCAGGGTAATTTCTCTACTTTTTAAACGGAGGGGTCTTTTGGTAGAATTCCAAGGAAATTTATTTTGGATGAACACTGTTGAAAAAATACCACTTTCTGGACACGATGTCATTGAAATGGCGGGCCCAACTGATTTTCATTATTTACGTGTTTCACGCAATATACTTGCACGATGTCTCTCAGCTGTTAAACTTGTGTGTGATTTTCACCGGCAGTGCGTACGATGCGGTTTAACGGTTTTTGTTTTGATTTAGTTCAACAACCACAAGAAATTCTGGAAGTTAGGCACAATGTCTCTCTCTAATAAGCTGCCTACCATAACGACAAAAGTCACAACTAGAGTCGAAAACTTAAATATGTTTACAAGTATTTACTTATGCACATATGTATGTATGTATGGTGTACAAATTTGTATAGTTTGTACTTGGTTAACGCTCTAGTTTGCAACTGAGTCTTACATGTTTCATGTGTGTACACTAAATAGAGATATGTACTCAATTGATTAAACGTTTATGAAAGCAAGAAAAAATCGGAAAACTAAAAACATTGTGCTAGCATATGTAATTCTTTCTAGCCACGTTGTTTCGTATAAAGAACTTTCAGATCAAATTAAGGTTACTTAACAAGAAAAATTTTATGAATATCTTTATATCGATTTTGTTCGATCAGTTTGAATGTTAGCTAAGTATATCTTTTAGTGGTTTAATATTGGCGGTTCCCGCAAATGAGCAACTTGGCTCTTGGAGGGACAAATTCGCCTACAAACAGACGGACATGGCTTAATCGATTCAGCTCGTCAAGCTGGTCATTGAGTATAAACATATACATATGTGACCTGGTCTACGGAAAAGGGGCTTAGGTGTCAAAAAAAGGAGAACAATTAATGAGATAACGAGAAACTGACGATTATTTTTAACAGCTTTTCCCAGAAAACTAGTTTTCACACGTTAGCTCCCTTTTCGTAGACCAGGTCACATATAGTATAATATCTTAGAGTCTCCGACGTTACTTTCTGGGTGTTACAAACTTTGTGGCAAACTTAATATATTAAGGGTATAAAAATATACATGTGTAGATAACTTGAAATATCACTTCAGTGTGAAAATAAGCCAAATTTTCTCCAATAAATTCAACATACACATGTATGTACATACATGAATTGTCTCCTCGAATTAGCATTTGCGCTATTGGTGACGCATCAAGTGAAATCACACATTAGCTATCAAACATTTACATACATTCATATGTATGTATATTGCATTTGTATGTTTTTCGCATCGTCACATTCAGCGACATTCTGCTTCACAATGCAGCTGATCTTGATCTCGATGTCGGCCATATGCAGGCTGCAAAATTGCTGTATGCATACATGCACATGTACATATGTATGTTTGTATATACTTTATTATGATCTACAGATTATGTGGTGTTCGTTCAGTGGATTTGCTCTGTACCCTCTCTTGATTCCGTCCATAAATATTGCGATGATTCCGCACAAATCTATACAAATATTCATTGAATATCCGAGTGACTGGCTGAAGCATGGAGTTTAATTTTATTTTCCAGCAAGCACGGCAACAATTTGTTATTATACATAAGTATGTATGTATCTACTGTAGATATTATGGTTTTTGTTTTTGCAGCTACAACTGTTATTATTTTTTATTATGCTCTGAGCCATGGTACAATATGTAGAGTTTTGCTGGTATGCTTTGCGCGCTTAATTCTAAATGAAATCATCTTAATTGGAACGCGAAAAGTGGAGTAGTAGAATGGAGTGGAGTGGAATGAATTTGATTGCAGTTTCAACTGTGTTGGTGTGGCGTCATTTTAGCAAACGTGGTCATCAAGTGTAGCAAAAAAAAGTGTGTTTGTAAAGTGTATGAGCTATGAGTGTGTACATACATATGAGCGAGTGTGTTCGTATAATTATATGCTTAAACTGGCAAAGAGCTATTGTAATAGCACATAATGAGCATAAAGCCTTAAAGTACCGATCTACAATACTATCCAGTAAGGAAGGTTAATAGTTTCGAAACAATTTTTATACAAATTAATAGCTGAGCAAGTAAACGTTGTTTGCCATATATGTACGTTATTTTGAGGAAATGTTTTTTTTTAAGAAAATATTTTTTAAAATAACTAACAGTATAAGTTTGTGGTGGATGGAATTATAACACTACTCAACAAATCTGAATAAAAAATTTGCTATTGCTGTGCTAAGAGATTTGTAGGGTATTTAAGGTGTACTGATTATTGAGTTAGTTATTAAATTATATAATCGAGTGGATACTATGAGAAAACCATTACAGAATAACCAAAAGGGACGAATGAGGAAAATTAGTCGCGTTGTAAACTTTAACCATGAAGGAAATACTTGCATATCTTTCGAAAGAATTGCTCAACTTTAAACAGATTCAACATAGAACTTATGAAATGTAAAAATTTTAAACAAATATACCGTTTCTAAAGGCATTAGTACTTAATTCACCGCTAGCCTATTTTTTATGCATTACCACATTTTCTACCTTTTAGGTGGGTTAATGGGTATTATTCGTTTCGCTATTAAATTTATTTTGTAGGGTATACCTGCGTCAAACAACTAAAGCCAAGATCATTCTCTGTTTTGTTTTCATTCTTCAACCGAATTCTCTTCCCCACTATGTATTCTTGGCGATTTTTTATGCAGTAGATTCGCTTTTTTTGCACATTTTGCGCATGCGTGCAGTGTGTGAGATGACTCTTGATTTCAGTTGCGCGCGAAATGCAACAAATACCACATTTTTTCTACCTTTTTAGGTGGGTTAATGGGTATTCGTTTGTCTATGAGTCATGCATCTAAACAAATCTAGCAAATAATTGATTGCACAAGAAACATACACATAATAGATTTACTTCAGTTTAAAGAATCAGAATTAAACTGCTTTTTCGAGAGATTAGAAGGAGTCAAAATGGAGTGATTTAGAACTTCATTTTTTCTACGATATCTCGAAAAAAGTGTAAAAAAACTTAAAGACCTTTAGGTAATAATAATAATAAATGACATATTATTATGATATTCAGAACATATTTTATTATGGGTATGCATGTAATCATGCTATGTCATTGTGATAAGTTTAGAACACATAATTAATTATGTTCTTTTTATGTCCTGCGATTAGCATATTTTTGGGTTGAGAATTAACTCTTAATATAGTAGTTATAGAATTATTTTATTATAGTCGGTATGTGTGTGTGCGGAAGTAAAACCCTTTCTTCATTTAATATTGCTAATTTATAGCAAATGTTTGGGATAGTCATTGGCCAATTGACCTACTTAATACGCATTCACAAAAATCAAAACCGCACATATACGCACATCCATACATTTTCCACAGATAAAACAAATTTAGCTGACGTGAGAACAGATGATTAACATTAACTCTATTCTAATAAAGCAGTCTTTACAATAAATAACAACATAATATAGATATTGGTCAACTTTCACGAAATATAGAAATATACTATAGGTTAATAATAGAGTTTCATTATATCACAAACAGGAAACTAATATTTCCACGCAACTATTAATGGCATGCGATAAAAAGAGTATATTGATGGTTGAGTTTAGGGATGGTCAGAGTTTTCCGTATTTTAAGCAGCTAAATAATGAGTTGGGTGCTACGCAAAGAATAAGCAATTTGTCAGGTGAGAGGATATTAAGGTTAATAAAATATTAATATGACATCACTGCATTTTATGGAAAGGCGGTCCGATAAGTACTAAGCCTACAAGAGAAAAATTTGAGTGATAGGCTTTTCTGCAACCATTGTAGACGCAGGATTAAGGCTCTTTTCTGATAGGGATCTGCCCAAGTCTTTGTGTTTTAAGAGAGGGCACAATACTTCTAATCTAATCCTACAAGAGAAATATTTGAGGATATAAAACACTCGATCTTTTGTGATGCCTTCAGTCTCAGCTGATTGGCTGTCTATCAATCTGTGTTGGTAACCATCGAAGGAGTAGAGGCGTCATTTATAAAATCTAAGAGCCTTTTGTATTATTGCTAGACCGCCTATGATCTCAGCATGCACAGAGTTTACCAATAAGAGTGCTATGATTCGTTTAAATAAGAAAAATTCACTAATTGTCAAGGAAATCCAAATGTTTTTTATTTAATGCGAAATACAGTCGATACAACTACGACTCCCTTTGCAGGAACGAATGCAATAAGCCCAATTTTTGAGTACTTTTACCACTAAATCAAGCCGTATGTCATAAATAGTGTAGCTTGAAGAGTGTCTGGTTTAATGCTAAAGACCAATGACTTCAAATAATCGCAGACGATGTAATCTAATGGACTTAGAGGCCATTCAATGTCACAATTTCTTGAAATAATCGAATCTCCAAACTTTTCTCAAAATATTTCGCTTATTGTACGTGCATTGACAGTAACGGTGACCGATGAATCCAATCAATTTAGGTGAATGTAATGGTTGTACATGAATAATTTGTGGATTTTTTTCGCACCAGAGTCGACAGTTTTGTTTATCTACGCACCACTCAGGTGAAAGTGAGCCTCATCAGAGATGATTTTCCTAAAAAAATCGTTATCGTTTTCATGTTGATCATGTTGTTCAAAATCAGCAAACTTACGACGTTTAAGGTGGTCCAATGGCTTCCATTCTTGAGTGAAAACAATTTATACGAATACAAGTCCAAATTCTTTCTCAAAATCTGCCAGGTTGTGGTTGAGACACTCCCAATTTTTGAGAACATCTTGAAATAGACAACTTGCGGTCTTCAGCAACACTTGCCTGAACGGCAGCAATATTTTCATTACTTCGAGCCATTCTTTATCTTATTGGCATTTGGCTAATATAAAGAAAATATATGCTCAGAATTTTCAACAATTCGACGAATAGCGAGCACAGGTGGAAGATTATTATGACCATAAAATGGCAAATGCGCACGAAACTTGCAATTGGAGAACGATTACTTTGATAATAAAATTGAATGATCTGTAAACGTTGTTCTTGCGTATATGTTTCCATGATGAAATCGTAAACATTAGTGAATATAATGAAAAAAAAAAAATTACAGATCATGACATAATCAAAATGGCCGAAATGACACTTAGAAAACTATCATCTCTATTGCAAAACCCGGTATAATCAGTAATTAAAAGTTTTATTTAATAAATTGTCGTTTTCGAGTTTCATGCATAGTTGAAACTACATTTTTTGAAGCGTGTGAGGGTTTAGCAGTATATTTGTTTATTTGTAAGTTTGTGGTATATATACTTACATATGTATATTTTCGGAGCTGATAAGGACGTTTATCAAAATCGCTCATTTAAATTTGATGTGAAAAGTTTTTATTGCCGGAAATGGTAATTTTTTGTGTGGGTTTCTGATTTTTAATGTTTGAAATAATTTTTGTACATTTCAATGGTATTTTTGGATAAATCTTTATTGTTCTGCCGTTCTCGCAATATTTTATCTGGTATTTTATGTACATGAATGTTAAATGTTTGCGGTTTTCCTGCGGAATTTCCGACCTCAAGCTCGCACACCGACTTAATCAATTATTATATAAGTTTGTTACACAACAATAATATAATATTGAATGTGAATGCTAGGAGTATTTTAAAAATAATAATAAATGGAAAACTGTTAATTATTGGAGAACATGGCTTTAATATCCCTTAAAGTAAGAGTTAAAAGCAAGGCAGACATAATTTTATCATCTTTGAGTTAACAGTATTCATATATTTAGTATTTGTACCCTGAACAGTGACGAGCAGTGTCGATTCAGCCATGTCCGTCTGTCTCTCCACCTGTATATACATATGTATGTGTACTAGTCACTCAATTTTTAAAATATTGATCTGACATGTTACACACGCCCTTTTCTCGGAAACACCGCCCGGACCACTATAGGATATAGCTGTCATACAAACTGACCGATGAAAATCAAATTCCTGTATGGAAACCCTTTTTTAATTGACAAGGTGTCTTCACGCACAAACTTTTTATCGTGTAAGGCTCCATTTTTAGTAAGCTTAAATTGTCAGCTCTCGATTTTTTTATACATGTTTCTACAGAGTATAATGTTTTGTTCACCCAACGGTTGAATGTATCACCTAAAACTAATCGGTATATATATAGGGTTATGTACAGGTATATACATATGTATGTATAAATTATCAGAATGACGAGTCGAGTTGAAATCCTGTCTATCCATCTGAGCAACGTTGACGAGTTCGTAGATGGGCATAATCGGACCAATTTCATATATTGCCAACACCTGAAGGTATTTAGCCGACTGTGCTGCATGCAAGTTGCAAAAGTATAAAATGTTCAGTTACACCCGAACTTTGCCCTTCCTTATTTTTGTTTTTTTTTTAGATATTTTATAACCTTAATATATAAGTATCAAATGTAAGCGTACCCTTTGGTTCACTTATTTTATTATTTAATTTTATCGATAACGATTGCAATATTTTGAAATGGTATATCGGAAGCTATCGATAACGATAGTACCAGTATTATTTTGACAACATTAAAGCTCCTGATTGTGGAAGCGCCGAGAAAATAGCTGCTCATCTATGCAGAGTATGAATGTCCTACATATGTATGTACGGAAAACCTTGACCTGGTTCTAACAAAATTAGTCATTTAGAGCAATTATTTGCTATTGTGTTGCAATGTTATGTATAGAGAGGTGAAAATAAAAGCATGAAAATTACGCACAAAAACATTTAGCATAGCAATTCCAACGAAATGTCAAATTAACGACAGTCGAGTTAGGACTAATAATAATATTTTTATATGTACATACATAAGTACTCACATTTCCGAAAAAATAAGTGAAAAAATATTAACGCAAACGAAAATAAACTTGTTTGATGTAAATAGTACATAATAATATGGCGCTTATTATGTACCATTGCATATTAACGAGGTTCTCACTCTGCACCTGTAATGATCCACAAATATATACATACATATATTCCCTTTCAAGGGCAAATGCATTTTTCCGAAAAGAAAGAAGTCGCACGGTGCCATATCAGGTGAATACGAGGAGTGGTTAATGGTTAAAATGTGTTTTTTGGTCAAATAATCGGTCACAATCGTCGATCGAATTTTGGATTCTGAGCAATTTTTGGTCGTCAGTCAATTTGTGCGGAACAAACCGTGCACACACCTTTCGTAAGCCCAAATGTTGGGTCAAAATGCGATAAATCGATGTTTTGGAGATGTTCAATTCCATTTCCATGAATTTCAATGATGATTTCGTCTGATTTTTGATGAATTCACGCACAGTTTCGATGGAATTTTCGGTGATCATAGATTTTGATTGACCCACATGTTGATCATCATTTATGTCCTCACGACCACTTTGAAAACGCTGAAACCACTCGTGCACTCCGCTACGGGATAGGCAATCATCGCCATAAACTTGTTTCATTAATCGAAACGTTTCGGTAAAACTTTTACCAAATTTAAAACAAAATTTAATGTTGGCTCTTTGTTCGAAGCTCATTTTCGCACCGATAACACAAAGATACTGACATTTAAAACGCAATAACTTCATTTCCAATAGATGAAATGTTATGAAAATCTCACTGGACAATCGATAAAGATAGCAGATTCTAACGCAACAGTCGGCATATAGATGACGCCAGAGGGCGGTAGATTCCAAAAGTCCTGTTTACTTTGGAACGCACCTTGTATGTATAATATATTAAGCACTCACCGAATGGCTAGCGCATTTTCAAATTTATCAGCCATTTTATGTAGGAGACCACTTTTGCTATTAGAAAAATAGATACATAATTTACTCCTTACCTCGGTTAGTATTTTCGGGATAATATTCGACAAAGATTTTACTTCCGTAATTACAGTGCAGTAAATGTTATATAAGTAGGTATGTATGTATATACATATGTATATTTTCCTAAAAACCAATACATAGTTTGAACAGTATTGAATCGCTTACCTGAAAATAAATAAAAATAAACAAATTCATAATAATGTTTATGTTAATTATTATATTTGGGAAATTTAGAAAATATTTGAATAAAAAATATTTTGTGTTACAATAAAGTTAAGTCTTGCAAATTCAATAGAACTTTTCTTTTTTGCTTGCTTATTATACGATGATGTTATTTGATAAGCTTGTGTCAAAATTATCGATATATTTAATAACTATATCTAATTATTAATTATGTATGTAATTTCACCTTCTACTGAAATCCCTGGCAAATTTGATCTTATCTCGATCACTTCATGAACTCTCACAGCATTAAATTGTAGCTTTTCCACGCTATACATAATATAAGCAAATATAAAAAAATAAGTCACTGACATTCACTTTCAATGGCATTTAACAACTTCACACCTTTTCTTCTGATAAAACAATGAATTTACACAAAACAGAGACCCGCTCATACGGAAGCAACGGAAGGTGTCAAAAGCAAAGTGTCAAAACATTATCACCCACATGTATTCGTTACAGATGCTTGGGAATGAAAATAATATGCGTGGGAAAAACGTTGGCGCATAAGAAATTACTTCTATGAAAGGGAAAAGCCTATTATTACTGACAATTTAAGAGCACTTGTCTGCGGTCTTTAATGGAACTGCACTTGAAGCGTTTAGAACAATGAAAACTCAAGAGACTTTTATGTGGGAGCTGGAAACAATCTCTTAAGTGGTTGGGAAAGTAAGGGTGATGCAGCATGTCTGCAGTTATGTTTAGAAACCCATTTGATTAGCGCACGTTAAAGATCCCTTGAAATTGAAATTTTATTTTTCAAGTGGCGAATATTCGAACATGAAATTTAAGCAATTTACACACATATACATATAATCAATTAATTAAAAAGAGTTAGAGATGAGAATTCTTCATATAAAATATAAAACACTTAAATATGCTTAGCAAGTCTATTGATGCCGAGTAACGCGAACCGGCACTTAACATTCATTCATATTTTGGGTAGTCGAAAAAGTCTTTTCGTATTTCTAAAAAAAATTCAACTTATTTTTTTTATATTTATCTTAATAAATAAATAATAAACAAACAAATATATACCACTTTGGTCGACATTTTTCCGCTAGAGAGATTATTCCATCAGTGTAAATCAAAACGGAAGCGAGCGAACCATTTTTTGTGCTACATGAGCTGATACAGCATCGTCTCCGGAAAGTTAACAGATTTCATTGATGGCTTGCAGGGCATTCTTCCCATTTTTATACAAAAATTTCAAAATATAGCGAATTCTTCCATGATTTTCACTAATTTTTGAACAGCCGTAATTTTTTTTTTCAATATTTTTTTATGAAATGAAGCTTAATACACGTATTTCACCTTTCACTGTATGGTATGACACAATGTGATGGGTAGCACTGGAGATATACGAGTGCAACAACACCTATTGACAAAATACGAAAAGACTTTTACGACTACCAATATTTTTTTAGTCTGCTCTACCTGGAAAACTTTAATAAAAATCGCTTCCACCGACTGGACTGCGTTTTATAGAATATGCAAAATTAAATAATTTAAAAGTTCTGACAAACAGAAAAATGTTGAAACTTCAGAAAATTCGCAAAAACCATATTTTGCCTTTCTGGAATAATTTTTATTGTTTTATTGAAGAGGAAGTTTTCTGTAGAATAACCTTCTAGCAACGCTTATAAAACTTGATTTTTATGTAAGCTTTTTATATACATACGTGTCTATTTTTTCTGCTACTAATATTATAATTTTGTATACTTAGCACGACTTGTTTCGAGATTGTTGCTACCACAGATATTCATATGTGAATTTGCACGACCGGAAGAATCATGCGATTCTAAATTCGCGATAACTACAGCATATGATAAAAAAAAAAACAATTTCCTTTATGAACTTTTGAAAAGGTCTGGTATTATCGGCGAATTGTTTTTGTCCGGTTATCGGAGCTGTCCACATATGGGGACGTGGCAAAAAAGATTGTTTAAAATGTATTCGTACAGTTAGAAGCTGTAACTCAGAATTATATATTTATCTATTAAACTAATGAATGCGAGCTAATGTCATGCAGGCATGAATGAATCACAATTATCCAGTTAGTTTCTGTTGAGCCACCGCGAAGCACACGCTTCCAGCTCAAGTCAATATGTTTGCCATGATCATTTTGCGTATTGTTCTTTAAAAAAAATTGTGGCAGGACTTCATAAATTAATAAGAAATAAAAAAACGGGAGTCACAAATTGTATACAAATTTTTTTACACCTGTTTGGAAATTTAGTCCGTTTATCAGGGACAATTTGAACGAAATATTGTCCAAATAGTGTCCGTGTGCGTTTTAATGTTCGGTTATAGGAAGGTTTTTTATGGAAACAGTAATGAAAACATTATGTTTATGAAATTTGTCCGGTTATGGGAGGTGTTCGGCTGTAAATACTGTCCGTAATGAGAAATTTCATTGTATATAGAAATGGTGTTATCAATTGATGATGAGTGATTGAATTTGACATGATAAAAATCGCCAAAAACTTTTTGTAAAATTATATCATTCTCCACGCAAAAGCTAGTTCATACTTGATATGAAAGAATCATGTATTCTTCAATCTACCTCCAACTAGTTGTTTTATTTAGTTTTTTTGGCTAAGCAGATAATCACTTTCTGAAGCAAAATGAAACTCCCACAATATTATAAAAACAAAACTGCACGTATTTCACCGACGCAATCTCTTAATTTCCGTAAATGATTATGAATCACCTGTGACCGCATTAACTTTACACCACAAACAATTCTCAAGACAACAACTTTGCCGCAAAAACCCGATGCTAATTGCCCGGATTGAAGATACGATCCACACGGCGGATGCCAACATCAGCAGTAAATATTAAAGCCACAGACACTTATACTAACATAGGCATGTACAAAAGTGCCAAGAATGTCTACAAGAGTCCAAGAGCTTGTGGAGCTTCTCAAAGCCGGTAATAATTTGCAGCATCAGCATCGCCGTCAAGATGGGGTAACAACAAAAGAAGTCTTTGCACGCAATTGAAACTAAACAACAACTACAATTATATACATACATATACATAGTTGACGGAAGGGTGAGAACGTTGAATTGTTGGTGAATTATAAACACATAACATGTACAACAAGTGCAAAAGCGGATTATGGCGGCGAAGGCATTGAGCATGAGTATCAAAACATTATCAAACAATGAACCAGTAAACTAGGGGCACTCACCACTTGCCCGCACAAAAATACCTACATATATATTGTGTGAATGTATGCCCGTGACAAATAAAGTGATGTGATGTGATGTGAAAACACACTTTCGGTGTTATTTATTTAGAAGAAAAATTTCCACATCGCCTGCTGTCTCCTGTCTGCTGTCTGTGTCAAGTAACAATTGCAGTTGAAACTGCAGATTTTCTCCGGCGAGAAGTGACTGCTGCTGCTCGAATGAAAACAGATGCCGCTTGCTGAAAGTAAAAGTGTTTGTGATGGCATCTTATTACCGCACAGCCAGCATAATAGATAGACAAACCCGCAATTGGTGCATTCACTTCTACAAACAAACACATACATTCACCTCTAAGTTCAGTCGAATGCAGCACGTCGGTTTGAAGCAATGACAACAGATACCACACAGTGTTGTGTTTTAGAAAGTCATTGAAATATATGATTGCTGTTAAGAAAATGAAGCTTTAGAACTATTAGAGCTTATTACTTGTTGTTGGATTCCTCGGATACGGAAGAAACAATAATATATATTTTTATTGGTTTATAAAGTTATTCTTGCTGTTTTTTTAATGACCTAGATGAGGTCATCAATTTTTGATAATAAAAACCGCAAACAATTTGAGGTTTGAAAAATAGTAATATGCTCCTAGTAGATCCGATTCCAGGTGGTGCGTGGTCGTATAAAATAAAAAAAAATGTCTTATCGCCTTTTAAGGGGTTACATGGGCTTCCTCGAGTAAAAAACAGCATTTTTTTAACAATTTTTTCTCACATAAAAAATTAAATATTTTATTCGAATTTTTTATTGTTTTTAACATGCACTATTAACAAAGAAGTTCTGAAATTTTTGGGAAAAAGTATTTTAAACTCGCCCATTGCGATGCTATTTCCAGTGACCCCTCGGAGAAAAGATGCGCCCACGTTGGCAGGATAACTCCCTATAAGACCATCTGAAGTGAAAAATACGTGTTTTAGTTAAAACCTTAACTTAGAACTTGGACGAAGGAAAAAAAAACTGAAAATTGTATTGGCAGACATTTTTACAAAAAAAAAAAGAAAATTTCAGTGAAAATTTCGCGACATTTTTTCCAAATAATTGTAGTTGAAAAAAATCCTTCGTCCAAGTCTTTAAGATTGTATCTCAAAGACCTGCGTAAAATTTCATGAAGATCGGTTGAGTGGTTCTCGAGAACCGACTTCAAAAACACAGTTTCGAGAAAAACGCGTTTAAGGACGGCGCACTTAGCCTAGCTAGCCTCAAGCGCACAAGTTCTCAAGGCTGTATTTCCGAAACTATTACTCGGATCAACTTGAAAGTTTAGGACAATATTCTAGATGTGTTGTAGAATTTAATAAGACAATAAAGAAATTCGATTTTTTTAAACCCGTAAGTCCTTGTAACCCCCTAAAAAATTACTGATATAAAAGTAAAAAAAGTGTAAGTTTAGAGTAAGATTCAGGCAGGAGATAAACTAATCTCTGAGTATTCTCTTCACAATATAAAATACAAATCAGAAAAGTCAGCCTATAACTCGAAGCTTAATCGTCCATAGAACTCTTTTGATATCTAACGTAAAACTGTTACAACTAAAAATGTTCGGCTTTGGGGAAAATCAAGCTTAAATCACTCAAAATAAAAGTCGGCTTTTTACCTAGAAGTTGTAAACAACAAAACAAAACAAAAACGCATACAAAAGAAATAAATTGGCAAGACGGAAGTACTTCTCCAATTGTGGGCATTTCATTTTTAATATTTCGCTCATAATCTATCGAAAATAGTCAAGGTAACACTGAGCGCATTTACCTCTCAAACTACCGATATGCTTAATTCAAGAGTTCGTCGTGTCAGTCGCGCCTGCGCAAGCCAATGCCCTAAACAAACCAAATAAAACGTGTAAAGAGCAGACGGAGATCAGCTGTTGCGTGCACAGATACTCAACAAAAATGAGTCATTGGCTTTTGAGTTGAATTTTTTTTTTCCATACGGTTTGAATACATTTATATACATATTTTTTTTACTTTTACTTTTATATGCCTCCAGCACTGATGTGGCTTATAAATAGTGCAATTTTCCGCTAATTTCGATATGCAAACATGCATAAAACAACAAAAACAATCTCAAAATATATGAACGAACATGGGATTGGGCGACCAAAAACACCAAAAGTCGGCGCAGCAACACTCGCCGCCACATCCATAACTACAAATGTATGTATGTACATTAGTAAATGCACGGTACACGGGTACTACACACATACACACACGCAGCAAAAGCTGCAGTTGGCTTTATAAAATTACTTATAAGTCGATTTATAATTTACAAGCGTGCGCGTCACTGTTAAAATGTTGTTGTTGCGGTTGCTATTGTGAAGCTATTTTATGCTCGACGCTTAACTCAAACTCAGTATGTATAGTGCACCACTTCGTATTATTTCGTCTCTATTTTAAAGCATTTCATTTGTTTGTTACGAAATTTACGTAATCTCCGTATGCGCATGCGAACCGTCACTTAATGTTTATGCTGTCTGTGAGACAACAAAACTATTTAAAAGAGACACGCCGATGACTCATTCATTCCCTCGACAGTATCTTTGACTCTTGCCTACACTGACATTTGAACGGTAAGTTCGACGGACGGCTTGCAAAACAAATGCAAAGGTAAACGAATAATATACAGTTATGAGCAAAGATATTTTTAACGTCTCAGAAAATGAGAAAACATTCATGTTTCTATAATATATGAGGTTTGAGTCAAATAGTATTATCCAACTGGTATACTTATATGGTATTATACAAGGTGAGTTCCAAAGTAAACAGGACTTAAAAAAAAAAAAACAGAACAAATGGTTTTTCGGCAAAATCAATTTATTTTATTCCAAATAGTCTCCTTCTGCTTCAAAACAGCTTTTTGCACGGTCCAAAAGCATGTCGAACGAGTGTTTTAGCTCGTTGGCCAGTACGGCCGCCAGTATGCCGGTGCAAGCCTTTTGAATGGCCTCTACGTCTGTATAACGCTTTCCTTTCATGGGCAAATGCATTTTTCCGAAAAGGAAGAAGTCGCACGGTGCCATATCAGGTGAATACGAAGAGTGGTTAATGGTTAAAATGTGATTTTTGGTCAAATAATCGGTCACAAGCGTCGATCGAATGTTGGATTCTGAGCAGTTTTTGGTCGTCAGTCAATTTGTGCGGAACTAACCGTGCGCACACCTTTCGTAAGCCCAAATGTTGGGTCGAAATGTGATAAATCGATGTTTTGGAGATGTTCAATTCCATTTCCATGAATTTCAATGTTGATTTCGGCTGATTTTTTATGAATTCACGCACAGTTTCGATGGAATTTCCGGTGATCATAGATTTTGATTGGCCCACATGTTGATCGTCATTTATGTCCTCACGACCACTGTGAAAACGCTGAAACCACTCGTGCACTCCGCTACGGGATAGGCAATCATCGCCATAAACTTGTTTCATCAATCAAAACGTTTCGGTAAAAGTTTTACCAAATTTAAAACAAAATTTAATGTTGGCTCTTTGTTCGAAGCTCTTTTTCGCACCGATAACACAAACATACTGACACTTAAAACGCAATAACTTCCCTACCAATCAATGAAATGTCATGAAATTCTCACTGGACAATCGATAATATAGCAGATTCTAACGCACCAGTCGACATATAGATGGCGCCACCAGGGGGCGCTAGATTCAAAAAGTCCTGTTTACTATGGAACGCACCTTGTATACATAGATTTGTATGTATTAGAATATTTCATTTAAAACTTTTTATATTATTCCTTTCTTTCCAGATAAATGAATATTTTGTTTTTTATGTTAAAAAAATAAATTTCTGAAAAATTGAGCCCTTAATTTTGACTTTAAGTACTGCCTTTTTGATTTTTCTCGTTTTTCACTTATTAAAAAGATGAAAAATTGAGCAAACATTTGGTTTTATCGAACAACTTTCAAAGAAAAAGTTGTGGAAAAATAAATTTTGAACAAAAAAGGGCTGTGCGCCCTTATCATAGAAGTGTTTTAATCCAGAGACATATGTATCTGCTTTAATAAAAAAAAAAAAAAAAAATGGTTTTAATGAAATTTAACTTGATATAATTATTGCTGCTTTATTTCTGCACATTGCTGTTATATAAAAATAGTGTATCTGCATGTGAGGGCAGCAGTAGTTTGGCTGCGCATGCGCACCACGCCACTATAAATCTGATTACCAATTTGCGCTGGATTTTAGTTAGTTAGTTAGCTCGTCAACATCGTGACAATTTGGGTACATATGTATGTATGTATGTACCTACATATACTATGTATATGTATACCTATTTATTTTCGTTCGTCATGCTCTGCTCCAAACCCATTGTTACCATATCGCCATGCGATAGTTGAAATAATATACTATTTCTTTTAGTATTTCAAGGCGCATTCGCAGTAAATCTTCGTTGGGGTTTTTTGCAAATTATATATTTTTTAATATTTACTATGCAATTAAAAGCAAAATTATACATACAAAGACTATCTGAAGTGAATTTAAATGAAAAGTAACACAACAAACTGTAAAATGGGTATTTTACAAGTGGAGAATGCGCAATATTATTACAAAATTCTTCAGACTCTGAATTGCACGCAAAATTCGGCAGTTGCTTCCAGCGTGCACAAATACACATACATATGTATGTATATATAGTATAGCACGTAGGTGCTAATTCGTGAACGGATTTAAATGTGATTTGTGGTCCATCAAATCCTTTTTTGGAAAACTAATTTGGAACATAAATTTAAAGCATGGTTGTCAACATTTCTATTTCAAAAAGCTCGAAAATTTGGAATATTTTTTGACAAAAAAAAACACACTAAATATTTTAATGGAATCAGATATTTTCTGTCATTGGCGCATGGTGAATATCTGATCAATTGTTGATTTTCCAGGCCTAAAGCCACACTGATGAGCTACAATCAGTTGACGGCCGGCTTTAATTTTTCACACAATCATCACTGAAGAGACTAATTCTCTTTAAAATACAGTAATACCATTGGTTTAAATACTTCGAATTATTTCATGTTTTAACTATCTATGAGTTCACAAAAAGTACTAAAGTGGGCTTTACGCACTAAAACATTTTTTGTGGCGTTTTAATTCTCAAAACTTATAACGTTTGCATAGGCTAACGTTAAACTACGCTTCAAATAATATCACTTAAGATCATATAAAAAATACTTTAAATGTGAATTAAGACTAAAATAGACTCTGACCTAGCGCTGGTTAATGACCAGCGAAATAAGATGAAAGGATAGTGAGCAACGTTGTCAAATTATATAGTAGTAATTTTATTTTATTATATGTTTGTTCATGAAATACATACAACTAGTAGCAAAATAACATAAAAAATATATACTATATACTCGTACATATGTACATACATACAAATTTTTGCACAAGCATATCTAAAGGTTTGCGAAATAATGAGTTGTATTCGGTTAAATATGAGCAGAAATAGTCGTAGATGTGAAAATGTGAAAATGGAAGAGAAAGGAAGTCGTCGTTTTTTTTTTTAAATTTTGGTATATACTTGTAATAATAGATATGCTGACCTTGAATAGAGAAATAATACAAATATTTGTATTTTTATGTTCCGAAAAAGGTAAATTTATTTTGCCACGAAGTTTGTAACACTCAGAAGGAATCGTCGAAGAAGTTTTAGACTTATAGTCTCTTGGACAAAGTTGTTCAGAATGATCCGTAGAACATTTCTCTCATATGTGATTTTATAGAAAAAAAAATGTAATGTACTCATATAAATGATCAGCATGACCAGCTGAGTTGACTTAACCACGTCTTTTTGTATATTCGCAACTAGCCCTCAGTTTTTAAGACATCGATCTAATAACTTTCACATGTCCTTTTCTTTCCATGAAACTGCTCATTTTTTGGAACCGCCGATATCGGACCGGTACAGAATATAGCAGCCATACAAACTGACCGATCAAACTTCAATCCTCATATAGAAAACTTTTGTATTTAACAAGGCGCTATATTCGAAAGTGTTTGGTATGTTGCAAGGAATTGTTTCTAACCTGTTAAACAAACCAAACCTATTGCAACTATCAAAATTGGTACATACCGGATTATTTTTATCAGCGATGTGATTTTAATGAAAACGTCAATCAAGTCTTGGTATACATACAAGTATATTGTCGCTGGTCCGAGATAATAAATTTGAGGTGGAAAACGTGTTGTAGAAAAACTAAAGCTAATTTGAGCAAATTTTAATTTTTTGTACAGACAATTATTCCAAAAGCATTAAACATAAAAAATTAAAGAAAATTTAAACGATTAAATTAAACGATTTTTTATTAATTAATGGTATATTTTTGAATTTTGTCTCATTTTGTTTGTATGCTTTGCTTGGTTCGTTAAAATATGTGTTTTGAAGTAGGTTCTTTAAAATAGATGACTTACTATTCAGTTCTATTAATATAATAAGCCTGAAATATTTAAGGAAATAATTGTGAAGGGTATTTTACAGAGGCATATAAAAAGGCATAAAAAATATTTAAAAAAATGTCAATTGAAAAAATATTCGATTTGCAGTTCGATGCCTGAACATCAGGAAAACTTATTTTATACGCCAATAAGATAATATAAATGTATTATAAGGTGCAAAATTGCTTATTTTGAATGAATAATGTTATTTACATACAAACATACATAGGTATGTACATAACTACTGATTGACAGCGTCACGACTCGTAATTACTTTTACCATTTTGTTATTTAATAATTTAATAGGAAAATGCAAAATACACTAAAACAAAAATATACAAAAGAAACATATTGCGCATATGTATACATATACATACACAGGTAGTATGTGGTCAATAATATAAATTGAATTATGATTGCGCCTGAGATAGAAATTGATTGAATATGCAACTCATTGTGCATTTATGCATATCAGCCGTATATACATATGTATGTACACACCATATGTATGTATGCAGGTATATACATATGTACATGCAAATGTTAATATGCACATTCGAAGCAATCGGAAGCTTAAGCGTAAGTGCTCACGAGTACGTGTACGTATTACTATGGAAAAGCGCAGGTAGAAAAATATTACACAAATTATTTACATAACCTAAAATATCATGTGGTTGGCGTATGGGTATATCTTTTCCACAATATCAGCGATTTGCATATTTGAGAAGCACTTGTTGAAATGCAATATTATACACTCGATATACATATGTGTGAGTATGCATATAAAAGCCAATTCAAGCGAAACATGTGATTACAGAAAGCAAAACCCATAAGATGGAACGTGTTTTGAATATGATTATGATAGCAGTAGCCGCGCATAAGAAAATATTGTAAATAATACTGTCCACATTTTATCTTGTCATATATTCATCAATCAAATTTGGCGCTTTAATTAAATAAAAGAATGGCAAATGGTGTTTAAAGTCAGCAAATTACGAATTGTTATAAAGCAAGAAAATACCTTAACTTCGGCTGCACCGAAGTTATGATGATACGTTAAGTGCATTTTCTATAGCATAAAATGGTACACAAAGAACTTTGTCTTGATATTGATCGGTCAGTTTAAATGACAGCTAAGATATAGTGGTCCGTTCTGAAAAACTTCGGAAAGATAGTACCGTTGTCTTTCCGAAACGATTTTTCCAGTCCTCGAAACAATTTTCATAAACACTTTTTGGCAGGGCCGAGCTCTCTTGACATCTCTCTAACACTAAGCTTATGTTTTTGAATCATCGTAACCATCTTCCAACCTTTGCAAAGTTTCCGTACACTAAATTTGGTTAGAAATACAAAATTTGAAATAAATTCTTTGTTCGATATTTTTTATCTATTTTAAAAATCGCAACACACCACTGAGGTATACACAATTTAAGCAACTGCTTTTGTAAACAAAGTTTTATGACAGATCACGCTCATTTTGGCAACAAAATCGTAATAAAGGACATATATATACATCTACCACTTTTCCGGTAGCCAAATTAGAACAAAAACAAAATTTGATTACAAACCTGTTCAATATCTCAATATCAACTACTCTATAACATATGCATATTTATTATATGAACTTAAATAAAATTTTTTAAATTTTTTTTCAACTCAAAGAGTACCCCTTAAATGTATATAATGATTGATCAAACAAAAAATCCTCTCTCAAAGCTCTCAGAGGTCGCTATTTTTGTTTTTAGGTTCCCCTGACTTTGACATAGGAATTTTCGTTTTTTCATTCAAACTAAAATTTCACCAATTAATTTTCGTTTCTCAAAAATAACCATCACATATTCAGAAAGTTGGCTTTTCAAACTTTAAAAATTATCTCAATTAGGCGATTGAACATAGTGATTTGAAATTTAGAATTTTTTCAATAAAAATAAAAAAAGTTTACTGAGAATATATATAA
Source organism: Bactrocera neohumeralis (assembly GCF_024586455.1). Classification (NCBI taxonomy): domain Eukaryota; kingdom Metazoa; phylum Arthropoda; class Insecta; order Diptera; family Tephritidae; genus Bactrocera; species Bactrocera neohumeralis. Next base: position 13,000,034 of record NC_065919.1, on the reverse strand, counting down.
TTATTGTCGCGAGGAAACGAAAATTCCTATGAAACACTAAATGTATGGGAACCTAAAAACAAAACATAACATAACATATAGTTAAGCTACAGCGCCTACACATGGAGTTTTTTGTTTGTCAATCATTAACATTTGAGGGTGATTAAATGTAAAAAAAAATATTTAAAAAAAGTTTTTTTTATATTTATAAATATAGAAGCACCCTAATATGTATATTTTTACACTGGGAAAACATTTAATTCATTTCGAAATGCTCCGCTTGCACAAAAAGTCCATTTACCTCCATATTTATTCAACAACCTCGCGAGATGTGATGCCGCCGACACACTTAACTTACTGTAAACAAATTGCTTTTGTGCAAAGAGAAGTTTTATAGCCACAAATTGTTGGTGTTTTTATAAACAAAATCGAAATATAGGTATTTATATATATACATCTATAACAACAACTTTTCCGGTAGCAACAGTGGAATTCGAGAACAAAAACAAAATGTGATTACAAACCACGTGCGAACAAAAGGAAATGGTAAAACATAACGTAGCGAACTAGCGCTTCGCTTAAGTGAGTATTCATATTTTTATTTTATATGAACACAATTTAGAATATTTTTATCTTCCCTTCGTTAATCAAAGAGTAAAAAAAAATCCTAAAATTTTATATATAATTAAGCCGGAAATTATCAACGTTCAAAAAATCCAAAGCTGAAAGAATCTCAAGTGCTGTTAAATATTTTTTATTAAAATGAGCTGTAAGCAACGAATTTTCGTTTTTTAAAACAGTTGCTGGAAATATGGAGCACTTGCCATCTACAAGCCTATGAATCAGCTAAGGAAGCTGGCGTTCAATAAACGAAAGGCGCTTTTCAAGCACTACAACAGCGTCTCGAGCAATCGTCAAACGAGTCGGTGCAATGTACGCACCCACATTATTGTTGAAATGTCAATGCAAAAGAGAATGCAGACACGTATGCCATATGTTCATGCAAGCGAAGTAAACATACATACATATGTATGTACTATGTAGTTTATGTATATATGTATAATAAGTATACTCGTATTTATTAACGAGCAGCAGTAATTGTTATAAGCATACAACAAGGAACTGAAACACTAAATTGACAGCTGCCGCGAATTTTTGTAAACAATAACATAACATAACATATAGTCAAGCTCCACACCCACCTACACATGGTGTTAAAGTGTCAGCAATAAGGCAAGCAGCATATAACGCCAAGCCGATTACTAGGTGATTAAATGTAAAAATTAAATATACTTTATATGGAAAAAGGTTTTATTTGCATATGAAATGTACATACATATACATATGAACATAAGTATGTTTATGGCAAATGCTTATATGCAAATTGTTAAAAACAACACGTAAAATTAGTCTCCCACCCAGTTAATGGTGATAATTATAAAGCACGTGTGCGCAGGGTGCCAGGGTGCCTTTTGGGGTTCAGCACACAAACATGCGATATAAACATTTAAATATATACATATATGTATGTATGTATGTATGTAGGTAGATTGTAATAAAAGGGGCAATCAGCAAGTTCAAGTGTGATTTCCATACAATTCGTTGTTTGGTTCAGATAAATATCTGCAACACACGTACATACATATGTACGTCAATTTTTGTATTATATTTGCATTTGAATCAATTGCTGACATATCGGGATCCCGAACCGCGACAATCAAAGCTAACTTTTCTCATCATATTTGACTATTGTTGTTGTCATAATAGAAATGCACATTTCTGTTCATTTTCAGTATGCAACACGAAACAATAACAAAGCAAATGACCAGGTTGGAAAAAAAGTAAATAAAAATACTTCAAAAGAACTGTCAATCTGTGATGGATTACCGCTAAGAAGGTTGAATCCTGTTGAAGTTCTCCAAAACCAAACCTGTTGAAAACCATTCTATATAGAAGAAGTATTGAACACACATACATACATATGTATGTATGTATAGTATGTACATGCACGACACATACTCACAAAAGGTAAATTATTTTCTCTGACTCGCTTTGATTATAATCAATTAGAAACCAACCTTCGCTCAATTTCGTATTCAAATTGGCCCAAAGCGTTCGATTGTTGTTGGCCAAGTTATGTTTGGTATGCATGGCATGTTTAGGGTGTGTGTAAGCGCTGCATCATTTCCAAGGCAAATCTGCGGTGGTTTACACCCAAATTATGTTTTATGCATTCCATCATGTGCATAAATGGATGTAGTCATCATACATACATATGTATATATGCATAAGTAATGATTGATTTTCGATTGAACCGAAGATGTGATTTTCATTTATCATTTATCTTCGTTGGTGGCTTTTTAAGCGAAAATTTTCAATGAAAAAATTTGTTAAAAAATAACACGAAATTCATTTTAGTCTTTATTTTCAGAAATTATGGAACCATTTAAATGCGGCTTTAAAAAGAAGGAAGCTTGATGTATGCATGCCACACGAGCGAACAGAGCTTCACGGAATTCCTGTCTGCGAGTCGCTGCTGAATCGCAATAAAAACGATCCGTTTCTGAAGTGGATGGTTAGTGTTGATAAAATAGTTCTTAAAATAATATCCAATTGACAGGGGCAACTTTTCAGCTGGGAGTTTCGGCAGAAACGCAAAATAAAGTAACAACATTTTCTGAAATTTACAGCCGAAAGAATGAAACACGTTATAAAATAGAACATGAATGAAACTAAATTTAAATATTGGTTAAAACTGAGTAACATCTGATAGCAGAAGCTTAAAATGTTGGACATATGTACTTATGTATATGTATGTAATTTGAAGTAGTGGATCGTAACCAATAAAACACCCAATTTTGAATTTTAGGTCATACGTTATGTTGCATTTTAAGTGACGATACATATGTCTATCCCAATTAGTGATTCTATTTGAAAATACAATATATATTTTCATCCAGCAAGACTGAAAAACGTGCAGCGAGTTTCGAGAAAGCAATCTTTCGCAAAAAATCAATAAAAATCGATGGGATTGTTGGAAAAGGCTTATGGTGATTCAGTTTTATCAAAAAATCTTCAAAGACGGTCGTTGAAGACATGTCTCGTTCTGGACGACCTTCGACCTCTTCAACTGATAAAAATATTAAAAAAGTGAAGGATATGGTGCTTGAAAATCGTCAGGCAAGTTCAAGAGAGATGGCAAGAGGATTTCTCGCGAGTCCGTTCGAATTATTTTTTTGGGTAGTTTGGGTATAAAACGCTTCCAACTACTTGAAAAAATATCTTGTTAAAAATATGGTCTCTTATGATAGTTAAAGTTTGATTATTTTTGGGACTTGTCCCGATAAAGCTGAATTTTTTTCAGAAAGTGTCTAGTACGTACAGATAAAAAAATTTTTTTTGATCCACTGATGTTTGACGATGAATACCGTTCCGGTAGACCATTTTTATACTTACAAAACTATGACCCAAATAATTTTTTTTCCGCCTAACGGTTATCTAGTGTCGGAGAGACCATATTTTAGGATCATTGACAAAACCTAATTAACAAGGTATTCAATATTATTTTATAAGCAATACTATATATTTTACTTAATTGGCGTAGACACCGCTTACGCGATTATAGCCGAGTTGACAACAGCGCGCCAGTCGTTTCTTCTTTTCGCTACGTGGCGCCAATTGGATATTCCAAGCGTAGACAGGTCCTTCTCCACCTGGTCTTTCTTAATGGAGTGAAAGTCTTCCTCTTCCGGCGGGTACTGCGTCGAATACTTTCAGAGCTGGAGTGTTTTCGTCCAATTGGACGAGTCTTTTCATTCGCTGAACTATGTCAATGTCGTCATATATCTCATACAGCTCATCGTTCCATCGAATGCGATATTCGCCGTGGCCAACGCGCAAAGGACCATAAATCTTTCGCAGAACTTTTCTCTCGAAAACTCGCAATGTCAACTCATCAGTTGTTGTCATCGTCCAAGCCTCTGCACCATATAGCAGGACGGGAATTATGAGCGACTTATAGAGTTTGGCTTTTGTTCGTCGAGAGAGGACTTTACTTTTCAATTGCCTACTCAGTCCGAAGTAGCTGTAGTAGCTAGTTGTTGGTGGTGTTAATACTGGTTCCTAAATAGACGAAATTATCTACAACTTCAAAGTTATGACTGTCAACAGTGACGTGAGAGCCAAGTCGCGAGTGCGACGACTGTTTGTTTGATGACAGGAAATATTTCATCTTGCCCTCGTTCACTGCCAGACCCATCTGCTTTGCTTCCTTCTCCAGTCTGGAGAAAGCAGAACTAACGGCGCGGGTGTTAAGGCCGATGATATCAATATCATCGGCATAGGCCAACAGCTGTACAACAGGAGTCGCCTTGTCTGAAACCTCGTTTGGTATCGAACGGCTCGGAGAGGTCCTTCCCGATCCTGACGGAGCTTTTGGTGTGGCTTTTATAAGCAATCTATTAATAGCCTATTATAAGGCCTCTAGGATAAAAAAGGGGAAATCTTATCATCAGATAAAGGCCGAAACATTCAGAAAAGTCTTGAAAAAGGTAACCCCACAAATAATGGTGTTATATCCTGACTTGCGATCCGTCAGTGGCTAAACTTTCATATTTATCACACTTATTTTTGCTTCACTTTTATTATCATTGCTGCAAAAAAAGATGTAAGAAAAAGGTTTTTCGAAGTCATTATTGGTTTACCACCAGCACAGAAAACAGCATACATACATATGTATGTATGTAAGTATGTTAGCATTTTTAGTAGTATTGTTTTGTTTTTTCTCTCATTTTGAATGCAATTTAATTGAAAGGTTGGCAAATTGTGGCAATTCAATTGGCATTTAAAATTGCTTTTTGATGCTTAGTTTTCATCGCTGCTGCAATGAAAACAAATTAAATTGACAGCAGCATTCACAATTAACATGTCCATGCAGGGTTGTAAACTAATTTGAGGTTATTAATTTTTGAAAGGGGCACTTTAAGCGCATTAGTCGTTGGGTAATCATGATTTGGACTTTGCAGAGACACAAATTGTTTGTACATATGTATATATATAATGTATGTACGCTTATTTACACCTCCCGTAGACAGTGGGTCTGATGACAGTTGATTTTAGTTTATACATATGACAGCAAATAAACACAAATAGACACACTAAAAATTTGCAGACTTTACAAAAATAGCTTATAGCTTTGGTAAAGTGATACATGTATAAAACACAATAGTATTGTACAATAAAATTGAGTAACAAATTAATTCAATTGCTCGACACTGCAAGACAAGTTGTTAAAATTGAATTTTGGATTTTTTCTTCGCTATTTGCTCCATATTTTTTCATGTACGCATAGGTGCCCCGACCTAAGATTACTCGTTTGCTTATGTGTGGACATGTTGCTCTTATTGGACATCGCACGAAAAACTGCAGCCTCAACTCTTGAATGGACTCAAGTAATACTTACACTGATTGAATTTAATTAAATTAACGATTGACATGGAAACTTTTGTTAAATATATGCCAAGTCGGCAGTGGCGACAACATTTATTGTGTGAAAACAAAAATATTGTCTAAAGTGTTTTCTCTGCTATTATCGTACATATATGTATGTAAGTATGTATATATGTATATACATATGTAAGCACGAGTACAAATGAAACCTGATCGTTCATTTATTTCCTGATAACGGAAGCGATTACGTTTGGAGTGTATTATATGTGTGTACTTTTAATTCAAACTGAATACATACTATATGTAAGTACCAAATAGGCTTAGAAACTTTAGTTAGTACTATTAGTACTCATTACAAATAAAATTCTTTTGAATAATTACAATTAAAATAAAACATGTTTCTGCAAAGATTCTGCGACGACAAGACGTTCTCAAGAGTTGGGACTGTCTCAACCACAACCTGCGGGATTTTGAGAAAGGATTTGAACTTGCATTCGTATAAATGGTTTTCATTCAAAAACTGAAGCCATTGGATCACCGTCTGATTTTACTTTGGAACAACTTGAAAACGATAACGATTTTTTTAAGAAAATCATCTGAGTGGTGCGTTGCTCAGCAATGATGTTTGGCATAATAGAAATAACGAGTTGTGAATAATGTCTTTATGCAAAAGAAACTAATCGCAGCAGGTGATAGCGATCATCTGTCAGAAATTTCCTACAATAAAATTCAATATAATCAAAGTATATAATCTTGAGTCAAATACTTTCTCCAGTACTCACATTTTTAAACAACTTTTAAAAAGAAAGTGAGGACAAGAACGTATACTCATTGGAAAATAGTAAAATCAACATGAATGCTAGTGTTAAGCAAAAACAATTTGCGTTTTTTTTCACTTGTAAAACTTTGTACTTTTTGCTCATTCGATGATTTTTTTTAACTGCTAATAAACACTAACTAACGCCTAAACTAAAAGGAAATACTATAAAGAAAATTGTAAAACAACAAACGAAATTGTGGTAGTAACAAAATAGGGAGGCATTTTGCAAAACTCAGCGCTAAAACACAACAAACAAATAAAAAAAGAGATCAACCTAGAAACCATGGCATAAAAACAAACGAATTTGATATTTCTGCAAAAAAATAACGAGAATATTTAAATGCGAAGCAAAGAAAGAGATTGAAACAAAGCACAACAGATACCTAAGCTGCGGAGCTGACTGAATAGTGGAATATAGCTAAGTAGGCAGCAATAAAATGTAGCTTGGTCCAAGACGAAAAGTAGTAATAAGTAGACGAAACTAAAATACCGACAAGTCAGACTACAGCAGCAAATACTAGTCAACAGAACAACCAAACTATAAGCCACACATACAAGTAGTCGCTCGCCATGCCATAAATTATGTGAAATAAACGCGTGCAAAGGTGAGGTCCACAGGTTGGTAGTAGCGCCAAACACAGATGCTAACATTACCTTAATCGTTTTTTTTTTCGTTTTATTTATTCTTCTTAATTGCAGTGTGTGTTTGTGGTCACTTCTGTTGAAAAGAATAAAGCGCGATTCGTAAGAATTCAGGCAAAGGAAGTACACATATACACAAAAACGCTTGGAACTTTTGGTCGAGGTGTCATTTTGGCACGAAGCTGAGCAATTTAAGAAGTGTTTTTTATTTTCACATACATATGTTTGTGTATGTAAAGAGAAAATATCAGCAATTTGAAAATTTTTGAATTTGTGTCGATTTTTAAACGCTTTAACTGTAAAATTTGAGATAAAAAGTAAAAAAAAACATTTTAACTTTTTCGCAATTTCGTACATTTTCATATTTTTCTTTTTATACCCTCGAAACAAAGTTGCTAAGGAGAGTATTATAGTTTTGTTCTTATAGGAGAGTAGTTTTGTTCACATAACGGTTGTTTGAAAGTCCTAAAACTAAAAGAGTCAGATATAGGCTTATATATACCAAAGTGATCAAGGTGACGAGTAGAGTTGAAATCCGGGTTATGTTGAAAATCACTAAAAGTGCGTTAACCGACTAACAAAAAACGTCAGAAACACTAAATTTTACTTTTTTAATTTTTAATTTTTTTAAATAAAATGTTCGGTGACACCCGAACTTAGCCCTTTTTTACTTGTTCAAATGTACATTTCATTCGTATTGATCTTTTTACATCCTGAAAACTTTTTCATTTGACGAGATGTCTTCAAAAAATTGTATAACGATTATTGTCTAAAGTAATGGTACTATCTCCGAAGAAATAGTTCAGATTCAAAATAAAGTTCTTGTAAAGAATCTTTTGCAACAAGATAGTGGTCCGAGTCGATGTTAGGATCTCGGAGCGTACGCAAGTCTAAAACACTGCCGACGTGTCTTCCGTCTATTACTATGAAGAATTAAGGGACGTACGTATGAACGGAAACACTCCAGCTCTAAAAGTATTCGACGCAAAAAGGAAGAACGTCTGGAGCGGTGTTGTAAACTCGGCTATAACTGTGTAAGCGGTGTCTACGACAATAAAGAAGAAAGAGAAGAAGAAAGAATCTTTTGTATTGTGTATTTTTTCATGTTTCAATTTCAATAGCATTTTGGACATTTTCAATTTTGAAAACGTTGAATGCAGAGAAAGTAACAAAAAGGCGAATATCTTGAGAAGTATTAATGATAGCGATTTTAACCTCGGATCTTTTTTGTAGCAAATAAAATTTCCTACAAGTTTGTTATGTACATTTTTTCTATAGCTCTTGTCATTTACGAGATATATACAAAAAAAATGCGAATTTCGTGAAAAAGTCAGGTTTAGAGCCCCGTACTACCTCGCCGGTGTGAGTTTCGACTTTGTCGCAATGGACACTTTTGTAGAGTGTTCAATTCTGAGAAATATGTGTCTAAAGTCAAAGCGATGCCATAAAATGCCTCTGAGCTATAGAAATTTAAAGATAAAAAATCACAATTGTCCTGTATTTTCTATGGAAAATTTTTACATGCCTTGGTCCAGTCCTTAATGTTAATATTAAGGGGCTATACCGGTGTGACGCATGAAAAAACAGGCGATTTTCGTGAATTTTTATAAGTGAAAGTACGCGATTGAATATTTCGAACTTCTTTGAACGTAATAAGGTATATCTTTAGCTATATCTTAAGGTTTTTTTTTTACAAAAATGTTGAAAAATAATAGAGTTATGAGCTGCCTTCGGAGGTGCCAAAAAAAAGTGCCAAAAAAAGTTCCTCACTGGCATGATTCCGGCCGAATGTGTTGCTGAAACAAAAAAAATTTAAAGGTTTATTAAACCTTAAGATATTTCCTATTTCCCATGTTTCCTCTCTACCCACGCCTGCACGCTTTGAATAAGCCTTAGGGTCAATCTTTCCTTCGTTGCTGCGTCCTATCGTTCCTGCCTTTCGCTTAAGCATTTTGCGTTTCGTCTTTCCGCTCTCCAACCGTTAGTCGTCTCCTTTTTCTTTTGGATCTGTCGTAAACTCTTTTGATTTCCATTACCATGTGCTATGATCCCAGGTGCCTATACCCTACGATCTTAGAAAAATATTAAAAATCAACAAAATGGCGTAATTTTGAAAAAAAAAAATCGTTTTTTAGGTAAGAAATGGTCGTTTCTTTAATGCCAAATTGACAATTTTCAACCAATCAAAAAGATCGTAGGTCAATGTATAGCAAATTTATTCAACTCATACTCAGTTTTAAGTCGATCGGTCAATTTCACGTTGGGTTATGATGTCCAGCAATTTTGAAAAATGTCGTTTCGAGAAAAACGCGTTTAAATGTTTCACTTAACATACATACATATATGTATGTATATGTTTAACTACCAAAATAAAAAATCTAAACTTGCATAATTGCTCCAAAAACTTTCAAGATAATCCCATTTCACAGGATATTTTGGAAATATATTCTAGAAAAAATGTTTTTATTAAAAACATAATAATTAAGTTATATAATGTAAATTTCGTACATATACATATATTCAAAAAAAATTCTTTTTTCTTTCTTTTTCTTTAAATAGAAATTAGTAATTCAGCAGACTTTGAGAACCGGTTCATAAAAAAATATTAAAAATTATTTTGTGAAAATATCAAAAGGAAAATAAATTTAAAAAACATCGCAAGCAACGATGCATTTAATGGCACAAATGGAATCAGAGAAAATAAAAGATAGTAAAATTAATTAATTTAGAATTCTTAAATCGCAAATCTAAAATAGCTAACAAAATACCCGGATCTGTCGAACCAAAAATAAAAAAAATTTAATGCAAAAGCAAATATGATAAATGAACAGGAATTTCAAGTTCAACAAAAAAACGAAGCGAATGAATCCCTGCGGTTTCAATTCAAACGGTTAATGAAGCGTGGAAGCACGTAGACACGTTACTTAATCAATGTTAAGTCATTAAATTTAAATCAAAACTATTAAGATCTTGGTAAATTCAATTGATTTGGTTTTCTGTTAAGAAAAATGTGTGCCTAACTGTATATGGTTTTAATTAATCACATAAATAGAATTAAATGCAAACGGCAACACTGTCGGCAGTTATGCGCGTTAAAGATCACTTGACAAATGCTTCGATAAAAGCTTAGTCAAAGCAGAATTTTAATTACCTTGCAGGGTTATTTTCAAATGAAGAATAAACAAAGTAAATACTTTTAAAAATCTACCCTTTTCAAGAATTCGCTTAAATTCTAAACAACTGATGACTTTGGTAGAAAAATCGGAAGTAAAGAAAATATAAATATCTTACTCAGCTCAAATAGTTAATTTTCCTAACAAATACAAATAAATAAATGAGATCTTAAATATAAAATAATGTTCTTCTTCGAGTTACATTCTTATCAGAAAACAGCCAAAAAAGTTATTACCAAAATTATGAACAATCCTTAGCAGAAAAAGTCCATAAGGCATTTAAGTGCGAAGATCATAGGTGCATAGATCACTATATACATACATACGCACTCAAAGATCAGGTAGAATATCACATGTACCTTTGTGCGCTATTTGTTTGTGTTGGTGGTCATGTTGCGATGACTCAGCCAATCATTGGTGGCTCGAGTGTAAGAGGAAACGTAAAGTTGTTTCAACGAATGGACACTACTATTCAAAACACGTTCAAGCCATAAAAGAATTACAATGAAAGAGAAAAAAAAAACATAGAAAAACATAAAGAGAAGCTTACTCATGCTCTCAGCAGCTTGGCACTATGATATTGACGTTGCATACTACTATGAGCACAAAATAGTAAGACTTTGTTAAAAATTTATAAAATTCTTTATTTATTTTTTAAAATCTATGTCGTTTCTCTCCCCTTTGGCCTCAATACACTTGTGGTAACGTTTAAATTAAAGTTTTCAATTGATTCAAAACGGTTTCTCCGGAGCGCTTGTTTGAGTTTGCTGAACAGCCAGAAATCACAAGGAGCTAAATCAGGAAGAATCAATGCAGTACGTGACGGTGCATTATCGTTGTGCAAAAACCAAGAGTTGTTGGCCCATAATTCCGACATCTTTTTACGAATACATAACACTCAAATAGTATTTCTTCTTGACAGTTTGACCGGTCGGATGGAATTCGGAGTGCACCATATCCTTCATTGACGTGTTTTTTACTTCGGCTTATCTTTGCTACGATATACGACTGATTGGTAGTCTGTTTCCAGGTCGTAAACGCAGATCCAAGACTGATTGCCGGTAATAATACGTTTATTTTTTTTGGGGGAAAGAAAAAGGCTTAACAATATTAATGTTTGGAACTTCAAACAGAGGCTGCTTAAAAATCAGATTGATGTTGTTGTAGCAACAGAAAACATATCTGAAGTAATTTGAAAGATTGCTGCCGAATTGACAATCGTGAGCCGGATTTTTTCCGGCTACGTAGCCCCGACTGCCGTGCGTCGACATTTTTTCTACTTAAAAAAGTGATAAATAATGTTAATGTATAAGATAAGTTTTCCAAAAGTTAGATGTGGATTAACTTGAATTAAGGTGGGTTAATATGAAAAATATGGCTACAATTTCTTCCTATTGCATAAAAGCAAATTTTCTCAGACTTTGTTTTAATAAATCAGCGACATTTCGCTCATTTTATTATTATTTTCCATTGTGCAACACAAAGAAACGTTATTCAAACGTGCCATAAGATTTCACTAGACCATAATAATATTACCATAAATCAATTCTGCGCCAGTTAAACGTTTTAAATAATTTCTAACTTCCTACTCGCAAATCGCTTATAATTCCAATACAAATTCACCGCCACCAAGCATGGTAAATGGCGAAGAAACAACCACATTTTGCTTGCAAAAAGAAACGGCTAATAAGACAACAAATATAACAAATATAACAAAGTAAACGGCATCGAAGTAAAAACAAACGAGAAACCCTCAAAACCAAGAAAAAACTAGGAAAATAAATTATACTAACGCTTAAATAATAAAAGCAAAAACAATACAAGCTTAATAGAAAAACCAGTAAGAAACAATAACAATGCATAAATAAATATTCAACATGTTGAGGTCTGCAAATGCCAGTGATGTTGAAAGTCGTTTTGCCAGTTTGACAGCCAACAAGCGTCAGAGTGAAGTCAAGCCGAACGCGCAACAATTCCAAGAGAGCGACATTCACTTATATGGCCGGGAGTTAGTGGGCAAGGGTGTAAAGACATAAAAAAACATAAAAAACATGTTTCAAACGCACACTTATAATTTTTGCCATTTCGTATGAAATTATAAATATTTTTTTCAAATTCATTGTGTTAAAAGGGGTTTTAGTGCTATTTATTCGAAAACTACTAAAAATTCTAGTTTCAGGTAAATAGTTTAGAATTATTACAGGTTAAAAAGAAATGGCAAAAACTTTTAAGTATAAGAGGAAGCTTGTGGTGATTGAAAATTTAAGGTGTCAATCATAATGGACTGGTTCGCAGCGCTAGACAAAAAAGTTTTAATTGAAATGTTGGGTCTATAAATAGGTATATTCGCGCGGTTTGCCAAGAGAGAGAGAGCGTAACTTGATTATTAGTAAATTTCTACTGTCCTTGTACGTCTTTTTCAGCATTTATCACTCACTAGAAACGTAAACTACAATAACTATTTTTCATTCTAATATGTCGAACTTTGTGCCTGGAAAAGTGTTTTTACGGATAGAAGATTTTACATCTTCATTATTTTAATATGAATTGTATTTTGGTGGAAATTTTTGGTGAACATGTTTTAGCTGCCAAAAGTGGTTTGCACGATTTAAAAGTGATGATTTTGATGGCTTTGAAGTCGATGTTCTGGGCGGCCAAAAATGTTTGCATATGAGGAATTGGCAGCCATTACTCGGTAGAGGCTGTAGAGTCTACAGTGTAGACAAGCTCAAGAAGCGCAGGCAGAATATTCGGCAGTAACTCAAGCAGTCATTTTAAAACGTTAAAAAACTGCCGGATATGTTCAAAAGCATGGATATTGAGTGCCATGTTTGGAGGGCCATTATTCCCATTGTTTTAGTTAATCTGAAAATTACAGGAAATTGTATTCAGAAATCGACGTCAAGAATTATTTTTAGTTTGATTAACTTCTAAATCGTTTATAAGTATTTGATCTTAACTTCGAAAAAAAAAAAATTTTCTAAGCAATCAACAAGTGAAATTAATCAAAAAATATAATATACTTTCGGATTAGGACCCTGAGAGAGTTTACTATAAATTCAAGAACTTAAGGAATTACATGGATTTCCTTGCGTAAAAAACAGGCTTTTCTCAACATTTTTTTCTCATATAAAAATTAAATATTTTATTTATAAAATTCATTCATATTCATATAAAAATTAAATATTTATTTAAACCTTAACTTAGAACTTGTACGAAGGATAAAAAACAAAATGAAAATTAGATTTTTTGCAGACATTTTTACAAAAGAATGAAAATTTCGCGATTTTTTTTTCAAATGCATAGTTGAATTTGAAAAAAATCCTTCGTCCAAATCTTTAAGAATTGTATCTCAAAGACCTGTGTAAAATTTCTTTAAGATCAGTTGAGTAGTTCTCGAGAAATCTTGCCAATCGACTTCAAAAACACAGTTCCGAGAAAAACGCGTTTAAAGAGAGCGAACTTAGCGTAGCTAGCACAAGTTCTCAAGGCTGTATCTCCGAAACTATTAATCGGATCAACTTGAAAATTTAAAACAATATTCTAGAGGCGTTGTAATTTAAAGATAATAAAAAAATAGATTTTTTGAAACCCGTAAACCCATGTAACCCCTTAATGCGTGCCCCTTTGCGTGCCGTCCAGCTACCTACGCTGAGCTGTAAAAACTTTGAATCGATTTTTCCAAATATGTAATTTTTAAAGTTGGTGACCAGTCTACAGAAAAAACTACTACATCGATCGTTTTGAAATTTTGTACAAATATTCTACATATATATAGCTCTCGAATGACGTCGAGTTTTTTGTTTTAATTACTAACAATTTTACAATAACAAATAAGTCGATTTTTTCCTCTAAAATCGTCATTTTGGCTTGAAAATGGTGCCAAAAATTGAAAAATTAAAAAAAAAAACTCGACGTCAATTGAAAGATAAACTAATAAACAAAAGAAAGCATTTTGATTTTTTGATTTCAGATAATCCAGTGATTCTGTAGGCTGGTCACCGCACAAAAACTTCTTTTCGAGGTGCCTGCAGAGATCGACGATAATCGATATGTACTCTAAGAAATTACGAAATTTAAAACAAAATTTAATTACAAATCTATAAGATAAATAGTAATAGTTTAAGGTAAGGCACGGTTTTCAAAACCTAAACTCACCAATTTCGTTGGAAATGCTATCAAAATTCGCATATGTCGATTCGAGCGATTGAATTGCTGCTTAAATATTGAATCCGTGCACAAATGTGTTGAAATAAAACAGTTGTTTAAAGATTGATTATTTGTTGACAATTAAGTTTAGTTCGTAAAGTGTTTTGCAGCTTGAAGTTGTTTGATTATGTAAAAATGAATAACTTTGATATTTTTACAGTAAAACTTTTGTGCAATAAAATCTCTTTCATAACTTGCGGTTTTCCGTTATTTTATTCTTTTTCTTGTATTTTACTTTATTTATTTTCAATGCTATTTTCGCAGTATAATGTTGCCGTGCATGCGTGTGCAAGTAAGCAAGCACCGCTTTAAACGGTTACAATATTAGCCAAAAACGTTAATAATTGACACTTTCCATTTTCGGTTTGTTTGTACGCATTTCAACTCATTTCATTGTCGTGTGTGACTTTGTATTTATTTTTTTATTTTTATTTTATTGTTATTTTTTGTTGTTTTAATTTTTTGCTTATTCAATACGTTTTTTTACAACAGTAAAAATTTTACTCTTTCGACAAAATATATAAAGAAGTAAAATTTGTGTTCTAAAACGCGTTCAACACAAAGAAAACGTTTCAATGCAAAGTGAAAATAAAAATTACAATGAAATCGAGCACAAAACTACATGAAATTGTTAAATTGAAAAGCTCACATTAGCTTTCTATAGACCAACCATAAACAAAAAGAAGGAAGCTTGGAAAAATCGACGAATCCAGCGAATTGTGAAATGACAATATTTGCTTAATTAACACGTTCGCTGTAGAAAACAAAACTCACAATATTATAATAACAATATTAAGCAACAATAGCGAGCGCAAATACAAAAATTATTCACACAAAAAGAAATAATGATAATAAAAATAAAAAAAAATAAGTGCGAAATCCAAACTTCTTACAAACACTTCATAACGCTATTGCAATTTATACTTAATTGCATTTCTATGAGCATTACAATTAGTATTTTGTGATTGCTCAAATGATTTTTAACACAAACTCGCGAAACTGGCCGTAGATTCTCACATGTAAACATGCAGCTTTTGGAATTGCTCAACACTTTTCGCACTTCAACGGCGATATTTTGCTAGATCGCAAGATTTCCCGCATTTTCACACCTAAGTGCGAACGCATGTGATCTTTGATTTTTACCTTTTCCAATGAACAACAAATTCCACACGTTTTCTTCTTATTTTGTAAGCGCACTACACTTCGCTTTCGATTTCGTTTCGAAAATAAACACCGCAACTCGCAAATCGGCAGTTTTTCTGTTTTAACCTCTTTTAGAAAAACACATACACTGCACCTATGCGTGTTTGTTGGTGTCTGTTGCTTGATTTGGTTTTATTTCGAAAATAGCAGTGTATTGAAAATTGCAAACGCGCGCGCAACCGCAAGTAAACACAACCGCTCAACTCCGATGTTCACACTCAAATGATTTGCTGAGGCCAAAACGTCGCTGATATCCAAGGTAGACGCAGTCAAAGCGGTCGGCGCGTACACCACTTGACGCTCATTTCGCTCACACGTCAACTCAGCGCCAATTGCTGAGCGGTTTGTTTATGGCTCCAAAATTTGATTTCTGTGTGTTATTGTTGTTGTTAGTTTGCCGTGTTTGATATTGATGGGCGAGAGCGTGTCGAACAACTTTGCAACGGGCTGCAGTGCTCCATCTTGGAGCAATTTGTTTGTTTACGTGCTTTTTTGTTTGATCGCCCAGCAAATACGCTGAAAAGTGTTTGCTGGCTGTAATGCCCAATACAGTGGAGCAATTTGCAGTTGCAAGTTATTCAAAGTTAATTCGTCTAAAAAATGTGTGATATTAGAGGGTTGACTGCAGGAAAAGGGAAAGTGCTTCCGGTGTGTATAGAATTTATCAAAAAGTAATATTATGATCGCCATCTGGGGTTGAAACTTTCAAAATTTTTCAAAACCCCGTACGATGATAGTTTTTGATAATTTTGAATTTTTTTTTTTTGGTAGAACCAGCTTCTCTTTCTGTGTCGATTCATAATGAGCATAACGCTAAAGGCCATATTTTAGTGATCTTAGTCTCGTTGACCATTTTTAAACTGGAAGAAACTTTGGCAATACTCGGACCAGTGTACTAATTTGATTGAAGCGTCAAAAGACCAAACGCTGAGCTGTCGGATGGTGCCTATCTAAAGCAACGGCAGCAAAACAGATAAATTAAGAGAAAGATGGCCGGCCAGACAGACGCAAAACCAAGTCGACATGTTGTTATAGACATTTAGCAATTTTGACTGTTCTAGAAGAGTATTTATTGTTAACTCTGACAATTGTTCGAGGCAAGTCGAAGCCTGTGGAAGAAAAAATTAAAAATATAGCCCAAAATTCAACACTCGACTTGCACTGCTGTGTGCTAAGTGGGACTCCATTTAGCGGTCTTAAACAAACAACAGTTATATAGTACATACATATGTTGATAAGTCTTTTAAAATCTCACTCCTCACCGAAATTTTCCTTCAACAGGTGACAATTGACACCACTACTATGGCACATCAGAAAGGGCTCTTGAGTGTCATACTGTGAAAAACCAAATCCGGTGAAAAAAGGAAATTCCATGTGAGCGGACGCTGTGTGAGCAAACAAACGCTCAGATTAAAGGTGGAATGAGATGTGCATTCGCGAAAAGTACTGAAACCAGTTTAAATGCAAATATGTATAAATAAGTTCAATATATGTACATATGTACCTACATATCTGCGAGCTGAGTCGATTTAGTCATATCCGTCTGTCTGCCTGTCCGCCTGTATATACGCGAACTAGTTTCTCAGATTTTGAGATATCCACCTGAAATTTTGCTTTCCTTTTCAAAAAGCTGTTTCTTTGTCGGAAACGCCGATGTCGGACCATTATATAACCTGTTGTCCTACCAACTGAATAATCGTAATCAAGTACTTGTATCGAAAGCTTTTTCATTTGACGAGATATCTTTACGAAACTTGAAATGGGTTATTGTCTAAAGATATGGTGCAATCTCCGAAGAAATTGTTCAGATCGGATTACTATAGCGTATAGCTGCCATACAAATTTAATGATCGGAATTAAGTACTTGTATGGAAAACTTTCTCATTTCATTTTCTCACATCGAGATGCCGATACAAACTGAACGACCAAAATTTTGCCCTTGTAGATTTTTTAGACAGGAACCGCGAGGTTTATAAATACTATTTTTATGATCCGCACTGTATGTAAGATAATTTCATACATAGTTGGGCTGAGCAATCATATAGAGCCCAGCTAAATGAATGAACAGGTTGTTGTTTCAAGATAATATTGATTATGAATACGTTACATTTCTCGAAACGATATTTTACTTATGAAAATTTTACTTCTATTATACAGTTTGGTGAGAGGTCAGTTCTTCTTCTTCTTCTTAATTGGCGTAGACACCGCTAACGCGATTATAGCCGAGTTAACAACAGCGCGCCAGTCGTTTCTTCTTTTCGCTACGTGGCTACGTGGCAAGCGAAGCCAGGTCCTTCTCCACCTGGTCCTTCCAACGGAGTGGAGGTCTTCCTCTTCCTCTGCTTCCCTCGGCGGGTACTGCGTCGAATACTTTCAGAGCTGGAGTGTTTTCATCCATCCGGACAACATGACATAGCCAGCGTAGCCGCTGTCTTTTAATTCGCTGAACTATGTCAATGTCGTCATATATCTAGTACAGATCATCATTCCATCGAATTCGATATTCGCCGTGGCCAATGCGCAAAGGACCATAAATCTTTCGCAGAATTTTTCTCTCGAAAACTCGTAACGTCGACTCATCGATTGCTGTCATCGCCCAAGCCTCTGCACCATATAGCAGGACGGGAATTATGAGCGACTTATAGAGTTTAGCTTTTGTTCGTCGAGAGAGGACTTTACTTTTCAATTGCCTACTCAGTCCGAAGTAGCACCTGTTGGCAAGAGCAATCCTGCGTTGGATTTCCAGGCTGACATTATTGGTGGTGTTAATGCTGGTTCCTAAATAGACGAAATTATCTACAACTTCAAAGTTATGACTGTCAACAGTGACGTGAGAGCCAAGTCACGAGTGCGACGACTGTTTGTTTGATGAGAGGAGATATTTCGTCTTGCCCTCGTTCACTGCCAGACCCATTTTCTGTGCTTCCTTGTCCAGCCTGGAGAAAGCAGAACTAACGGCGCGGGTGTTGAGGCCGATGATATCAATATCGTCGGCATACGCCAGAGGTCAGTTATGTACCTTAAATCTCAGTAAGGTTGAATCTAATATTAAAGACTTTATATAAGATAAAAAAAATGATGAAACCTTTCTTTGTTAGCCACAAAAAAGCCTTTATAAATTAAGAAGGTTTCATATTCTGCATTGAGCATCGGTTATATTTGCTAGAGCATTTACCTTTAGTAATTGACGGACCGATAAATAGGATCAGGCCAGATTATGAATATGATTGTCCAATAAAGAGAAAGTTTTCTTCCCTTTTTTGGGAGACATCAAGAGGCATCCTGTCGTAGTCCGGAGTGCAGTTTTCTGACAAGTTTGGAGCTTCTTCGTCTGCGTTTCACTGCATTCAAGCGACGATATTGGTTCGTTCCCACGACAGTCGGCTCTACGTAAGCGGAACGGACCCGGATTTTTATCCGGCCAAGGACTGTCAACTCGGCAGAATTCCGCCGCTACAACGAAATTGGTGCGGCGTAATTAGGCCGATAGCCTTGTATGTTGCCAACAACGTTTCTTTGTCCTTTCTCCATGTAATGCCGGCTAGCGACTTGGGGTTTCTTTTGCGGCTATGTACTTTGGCCATAATCGCGGACGTATGAGCAGTGAAGGAGCACTGACTCTCGAAAGTCACACCTAAAATTTTAGGTTTATTGACAGTCAGAATCTTAACGCCATCGACTGCAATATTAAGGTCAAGACCGTACTCATTCGTCCAGTTTGTAAATATGGTCGCTGTGGATTTAGTGGTAGAAAGTGTTAAGTTCCGCGCAGCGAGGAAGAGAGAAAGGTCGGAAAGATAGCCGTTTACTTTTGAGCACATGCCATCGAACCCATGTACAAAACTATGGTTGTAGCCTGTGGACTCGAATCACCAAGTAATATTTTGAGGAACGTTGATTCAAATATTCAATATGAAATTCATCATTACACATTTTGGGGATAATGTAAAGACGCATGCAACAAATAAACTTAGAGATCCCCACTAACGGCATATCAATGATGAGGTGAACATTATACCGTAGAATTGTAAGCATCTCCTTAGATAACTTCTCCTGCCATTTTTTGCGGTAAATTGGCAACATCATATGTAAGTTAAAATGATTGAATTTAAATAGTAAAAAAAATACTAAATTTCTCTTTTAATATAGGCAAAAATCGACAGTAACTAAACCACGAAACAATGTAAACGAATTTAGAGGGCGTTTTTTTCTTCCATTGCTTAATCACGCTTTGACGCCCCTTCATTCGAATCAAACCATTTAATTGTTCCATGATTAAAAGTTATTATTATTTATATAGCGATGCACAGATATTTGTTTGTACATATGAAAATATCATATATGCTGTGTATGTAAGTGCAAACTGATAATGATGACACGTACATATGTATGTATGTAAGTGAATTTCTATTGAAAAGCCAGTGTGTTAACGTGAAAGAGATTTTGTGTTTTCAATGCTTCACAATTAATAGAAATATAATTGCATTTACAGTGATTTCACCCGCCTCCCTTTTTTCCAGCGGCCACAGGCGGGGTGCTTGGATGCTTAGCAGTGTGCATTAAACGCGAATTAGCGAGTGGAAATAAATATTTATATATTTTAAAACTTTGTCGGTAAACGCTTAGTGTGGAGTTTGTAAATCTAAAAATTACTTCTCGAGACGAAATGGTAGGAAGTGGAGGTTCTGAAGGCGTAACACCTATAAAATTGGTTGGTTACATTTTTCCTTTTAGTAGATATAAGTATAGTATAAGTTATTTCCTAAAAATAGAGACAGTTGTATGGGAGAAAATGAAATCTATGTATTCTGCTTTCGAAACAGTTTTTATCTTGATTATGTCTTGAGAGTATGGTGAAGGTAGAATGTTTAGAGAATAAACTTTCGAAATTTCAGATTAAATTTTTAGACTTTTTCTTATATTGAAATATGTTTAGGTGATATATTTTGAACACAACGGTGAAATCATATGCCGACCTTTATATAAACTTTCTTAAACTTAAAAAAAATGTAAATAGTAATCAAAGTTTACGCTGATACCGTTGTAATATCCAGCAACTTTACTTTGTAAACGAGATCATTTGCACTAACTGAACTCAGACATCCGCTGGGGTTCTATTTCAACACAGCATAGTGGACAAAAAGCAAATGGGTCTGGTAGTAAACGAGGGCAAAATGAAGTATCTCCTGTCATCAAACAAACAGTTGTCGTACTCGTGACTAGGCTGCCACGTCACTGTTGACAGGCATAACTTCGAAGTCATAGATAATTTCGTGTATCTTGGACCAGAATTAACACCAACAACAACGTCAGCTCGAAATTCAACGCAGAATAACTCTTGCCAACAGGTGCCAGTTCGGAATGAGGCAATTGAAAAGTAAAGTCTCTCTCTCTCTCTCGACGAACAAAGACCAAAATCTATAAGTCACTTCTTATTTCCGTTCTGCTATATGGTGCAAAAGCATGGACGATGACAACATCTGATAAGTCGGCTTTACGAGTTTTCGAGAAAAAGGTTCTGCGGAAGATGTATGGTCATTTACGCATTGACAACTGCGACTATCGCATTCGATGGAACGATGAACTGTACGAGTTATACAACGACATTGACATAGTTCAGCGAATTAAGAGATAGCGACTATGCTGGCTACGTCATGTCATCCGAATGGATTAAAACGCTCCAGCTCCGAAAGTATTCGCCGGGGGAAGCAGAGCAAAACCTCCACTCCGTTGAAGAGATCAGGTGGAGAAGAACCTGACTGCACTTGGTATCTCGAATTGGCGTCAAAGTTGTAAACTCGTCTAAAAGCGCGTGAGCGGTGTGTACGCCAATAAAGAACAAAATGGACAAAAATTTACATCACTTAGGATTTGACAACCTATAAAGTCTCTTCGAGGAATTGGGCGGCGTAAGGCTGCAACTCTATTATCAAGTCCATTTTGGATAAAAAAAAAATACTAAAAAGCCCGGAAAGCCCGGTATGTATTGTAGATATAGTGTGGAAAACATGTAGAAAATGCAACCCTTTTAGTCCCATCTGTACTTGCGAAAAGTGCCAGAGCCGATATATCGGAAAGGGTTAATAGAGTTACCAAATGCCTTGTCATGTCAATGGTCTACATACATTCTATGTAATGAACAAATCTTTGGATAATAGACCAAAGAACTCATTTCGTCTTTTTATATCCTCAAGGGTAGAATTTGGAGTATCCTCTTTTAGATGGAATTAATTTTAATATATTTTCTACCAATTACTTCGCTTATTTGTTGTTTAAAGGGACGTCTTTACAACAAACTGTTTAAAATTATATTTTAACTATGAAAGATGAAAAGATGAACTAAGAACCTGTTGGAGACAAATAAGTTGTTTACTTTTATCGGAACAAGACTACAGCGGTAAAAATAAGTTATTTACTTTTATCGTATTCACGCTGAACAAGATTACACCCGTAAAAATTAGCCAAGCAAAGAAATTTACTTTCCATCTAACACTACTTCTCCTCTGTTTCAGACCCAACGATGACACTTTTTCCTGGAGCTCTCCTCAGATAACAACATATAAATATTACCACTAATCAAAAATGGAATAATTGCCGTCACAACAACACTGGGTATTCTTTTTTTTTTATTCAAAAACGATATAAATGTCCATTGAATTGGTGAAAGTGCTTTTGAGGTGGGTTTTATAAAGTGTTACCACTTTTTAAAAGTAATGTGTTATCTACCACTTACTGAAAACACTTTTCACGGTTGAATAATTAAACTCGCATGGCGCACTCTATCAATGTGAGTTAAGTTTACACAAAAGTGTAAAAGTGTTTCGTTGAAAAATAAATTTGTTTGCATAAATTTTTGCATTTAGCTAAAGAAAATTTCACTTTCGGTTTTTATTAACAATATATGTACAAAATATAAGGCAAATACTACAAACATATGCATGAGTATACATACCTTTTCAATAATTGAATGCTTTTGATTGATGTTGTTACATACAAATTTTGCTTGTAAATACAGATTTGATTAATTGCTAAAGATTTTACGCTTTTTCATACTAGCCAGGCGATTACACGCTGCCCGGCCAGACATAGTGTGCATGCAGCTTAAATGTGTTTTATATTATAATTATTATTATTATTGAGATTATAAATTATGCAGTAGTAAGGTATATGTATGTATATGTCTAAGCAAGTATTTTACACATCCAATCGATAATGTCTATTTGCGGCTTAAAACGTTTTTGCGGAGCTGTGAGTAGACAGAAATTTGTTATTTATTTTGAAATAAAACACAACTTTGCATCTCTGGCGCACTTACCCAACAATGAGTAGCGTTGTTCATTTTGCAACTGTGTGTAATCGGTGGTTGGTGATGGCTTGTACTGCATAGTATGTACACTGGCCATTTCTTCAGTCCATATCGTATCGAAGGAGTCTTGCAGCAGTGTGAGCATTTGTGCATATTGCTTTTGTAACAACGATGCGGGCTCGTCCATTTGTAATTCCATTAAGGCTTTGCATGTGTCACGCACCTGTTCCTGCTGATTGACCAACTTCATGACTTCATTGTGCAGCGCATCAATGAGTGCGATGTCTTCGAATGGATTGCCGGGCTTCAAGCTAAGCAATTTACGTTCGTGCTTACGGCGATTTTTGGCCGAACGGAATGTTTTGCTGAAGGGAAAAAATAAGAAAAATTAATATAAATTAAATGATAATGTGCATGTACTGATTATAAAAATATGATCTATGAAACGAAAACTTAATCATGTTGCGCATTGCAGTTTTGAACAATAATTAATTGCATGAAAATGAAATTAAAAACGAGAAAAGTGTTTGTAATTCAGTTGAAAACTCACCCGGTGCCTTGAGAGCTTCCAGTGTAGCGCGATGAGCGCATACTAGTAGTGTCGGAGAGTAAGTCGGCTTCGTCAATAGCAGCCACTTCATCGCCATTAAAGAGGCCATCGCGCTTTTGTTGCGCAAGCACGCGAACTTCACACAAACGTTCCTTGTGTGCAATGAACACGGTTTCATCATCCGACAACTGCTGTTGTAGTTGCTTGACGTATGCGAGCAACTCTGGCTTGACATGTTCCTCTAATAATGCAATTTCTCCGCTATTCAAATTCACTTCCACAATCGCTTGGAAGTAGAGATGACCCTTCAGGAGGTATTTGATTGCTTCTTTAAAGTTTGTGCCATAAGTCTTTTGTAGCTCATGCGCAACCTGATATTGCCCGTGTTCAAGTAAGGCTGGCAACATAGAACTAGGTGAAAGAATATTTTATATATAATAAAAAATATAAAATATTTATAAAAAAAATATATAAAATATTTATAAAAAATATATGTATATAAAATATATAATTATCAATAATGAATAATACTATTATAATAGAAAATAATTGTTTATAATTAACTACTTACAGCGCCACTGTGCCTAAATCATTTGCATTCTTTTGCGCCAACATCAGCACACGTCGCCAATCCAATATGTGCTTGGAACAGAGCAACGCCTGCGCAAGATTGCCGCCGCGCTCGTACATAATACTCGCACTAGCGAGATCGTTCTCTGCGCGCAAGTGATCCGCATAGGCCAAGCAGATGCGCATATGACAGTTACGTAGACTTTCCTTTTCTGGCTCAGTCAAATCATCTCCATTTTCCAAGTTATAGTATTTAAAAGCTTCTTTGTAGAGACGATGGCGGTCCAAAAATTCCAAGGCTTCGTCGAATTTCTCAAATCCGCATTTAGCGATATTCTCCAATGCCTTTTCGTAACGCTTCAGATGCAGATCAATTTTGTAATGACGATAATTCATTTCCAACTGCTTCAGTTCGTTAAGGAAAGGTAGAAATTCTTTGGGGTCTTTTTGCGACTTTTGCGCCACATAAAGCACCAAACCGAAATCGTATGTGCCCAATGCAACATTGTATAATTCGTTTACATCAACTAAGTAGAGCAGATGTTTGAGCGCCTCTTCGGCCGAGCCCAGCATGGAATTATCGACATATTTGGCGGCGTGTAAATTTTGTTGCTTCTTAGCTTCCCAAACCAGCAGCAGTGCTTCCTCAATCTTACCTATTTTCACAAAGCCCGTAATAATGGGCAAGCGAAAACGTTCCTGGTCGTTTTCTGACATATATTTGTACAATAACGTGCAGATATAATTCACCTTGGATGTTATTTTGAAGTCTTCTGGGTATGTTTGTTGTGCTGCGGTATAATTGCTGGCGTACATTGTTTTGGAGAAGTCCTTGGGGGTTGAAGCGAAAATAAACATATATTTAATACATGAGTTTACAAACTGGATTAGTTTACAAATACAAAGAAATAACAAATAAACATACCTCATTCTGCAGATCCGTTAGGAAAAGATTTAGCCATTGCGGATTTGTTATCTGCTTCAAGAAAACGTCCACATTTTTCACAAAGTTAATCATATTGTGATCACAAATAATATTCAAATTTATGCGTTGCTTGCGCAGCATGTTGAACGCTTCACGATAGCGCTGTTTATCGAGCATTTGACCGATGATCTCCAAGGCGAGCACACGTGGGCAAATGACTTCCAAATTGCCGCGTGGCATTTGTAGCACGACGCGCGCATCATTCGCTATAGTGGTCACCAGTCTGCCACCACGCTCCATATTACGTTTATAGGCATGTTGGCGTGTAGCGAGCAATATGAAATTCAACTCGGTTAACTTTGTATAGGCCAAGTAATTGCCGGCCAAGCAGAAGGAAGTCACATCGCCAGCTATCAATTCGTTGTCAATATACAAACGCTGATTATGCAACAATGAAATGAGACAATCTGCTTGCGCCGACTGTGTTTGATACCATTCCATGGCCAATGCACCATGGTCCAATTGTTGGTAAACCTTGTCAAGCTTAAGTGTAGACTCATTGTGTATCGATATTTGGTGCACTTTACCATTTAGTGTTTGCACAAAGAATTGTTCCAAAGTATCGAAGCCCATGCAACTACAAACAGCTCCGCTGTTCAACTTTAAGGTGCTAATCGTCTTGTACGATTTCGTCTCAATCGATAACTGAAGCAGAAACACTTTGCTCTTTTCAGCAATATTTGCCGTAGCTACGAGATGTTTTTCGTCTAGCACAAAGAAATTACCAAGCTCAATCGGTGGTGACCAGTATCTCTCAAGTTTCGGTTCTGATCTTTGCAAAAAGCAAATCCTTTCTAAGGAAATTGTATAAGTGCCGTTGATCACATGAAACACTTGAATTTGCTCTTTGGCGTCGTAAACGTACAATTGCAATTCTTCATCGTGGGTTTCCGTTATGGCAACAGCATTGATATAAGCGTCTGCGTAAAATTCTTTGCTGCACATCGGCGGTGGTGGAATCGCTTTCGAGAAGTCGGTAAACAGTAGTTTTGGACCGTCTATTACAATTACAAGACCACTTCGTTCAAAGCGATCGAAATCGAAATGCCAACGATAAATAAGATAACGACCATTTTCTAGCCAAATGTGCAAAGTCTTTTCCTCGCCTATACGCTGGTCCCAACAGTGGTGTGAAATGCGGTCCGTTTGCTCAAAAGTAAGTACCTGCTTCAGATACCAATGATAATTGCCAATGGTATAGAGATATATATAATTTTTTCCGGTGGTCGCATCTAATGTTTCAACAGACAAAATATCTGAATCGTTACTCCAGCGTAAAGACTGTATGGGTTCTTCATCAATTTCGAATGGTAGTGTAATTTCACGATGCCGCAAACCATTTTTCTCGAAAAGCGAGATAGTACTTTTATTGGGCAGTATCTGTGGCATTGCGATCCAGTTACCTGATGGTCGCCAAGCTACCGGATATTGCAAACCTTGTAAACGTTCCGAAATATATGCTAATTCTCCCTCCTTTTTGAAAATTTTAAACATACGTCCAACTTCATTATTGACAAAGGATACTACAAAATAACTACTGTCAGCGCGCCAAGTAATTTCAACATTCTTGAAATAGAAACACATCAAATTAATATTTAACTATCTGAAATTTTAATGATTACAAACCTTCGATAGCTCCTCTACATTCTCCGGTGGTTTAAAATCGCTTTTTTGCTTAGCTGCAGCTTTACCTTCGCTTCCATGAAACTGCGTTTCTTTTTTACCCCAACCAACGTTAACAAACTGACTTTCAGGATCACAATTTTCTTTAAACTTATGTTCATTTATGACGTCATAAGTGCACGTCATAACAACAAGTGTATTTGCCTTTGTTATAAAAACGCCAACTTCTTGATCTGGACTCCATGACATCTTCTCCAAGCCAACATCACAAAATGTACATTCGTTAATAGCACCAGAGCTGGGCGATACAGCCAGCACTTCACCCGCTTCTGTGGCCAGACATATTTCATCATTTAGCGCTAAGTACTCCGCCCCTACAATTCCAGGAACTGCGGCGATCTCCTTTATATCGCCTGTGACTGTTTTTATCTCATAAAGCTTATCGTCGGAAAGTACATGGACGATTTCATCAGTTTCCTTGCGGCTTATATTTGGATTCAATAAAATATGTTTAACATTGTGCACCTTGGCACTCAATTGTTTGCACGATTTCAACTTCAGATTACGCATTTTTAACACAAATTATTAAATTAATTATAAATTATTTGGAAAAACAATAACTTAATATATTGGCATAAATGTAGTAAGACGAATAATGGCCGCCAAAAACATTGTACAGATATTTACCATGACCGAAACGTGCACAGCTGTCAACATCAGGTGTTTGACAGCTCTACACACTGCAGCATCTACTGGGAAGTAGTTGTTTACATAAATGCCAAGATTAATATTTGTTCATATATCAATTAAAGTTATTTCATTTAATTATTTTAATACATTTAAGTTTCTTTAAAAATAAAAATTTATAGTTTTTTGTGAACCTTAGTAATCTCTACATTTTTAACTTTTTCGTTAATATCGGCATATTTATTTCTGACAGTTTATCGCAGATTTACCCAGTTCTAAAAATCACAAAGACCTTTTTTATTATTTAGTTGAATTCGTTGTAAGATTTGACTTTTAATTTTTTTTTTAATTTTATTTACAATTCAAAATTTTCAAATATTTTTATTAGTTCCGTTTGTGGAAGTTATATTCAGCTCATACATAAACCTTCTCCACCATCCACTTTATATTCTTTCATTTTACCAAATTGGATCCAATGATCCAATGGATAGGTGGTGGGTTGTATTGTATGGTTGGTAATACTGGAGGCGTGTAAGTATTTTCCCCAAAAACGGCACTAAAATATTTGTTTCAGTGAATTTATGAACGCAATAACGCCACGAAAAAAAAATAAAATTGTGATTTAATGTGTTGTGTTGCCTAAACTATAAATTGTAAATATCGACAATTTCATAGCGAAGTGTGAAATCTCTAAATATATTTGTTAAATTCCAAGTAGAAGGTGGCACCAAGAATTTCTGTGGGCCGTCTTTTGCCTAGTATTTGTCAATTTCTTTTACCTTATTTTTCCACTTGTAATTATCCGTGGTTGTAAGGTGTGCAGCAATGAAGACGTGAAGAGTAGAGCGAATAAACGAGAAAAACGAGACGGTAACGCGAATGCAAAAGTAAAAAAAGTAAAAAATAAATTATGTGAAAAATTCCACAACGACAGCAAAAAATTTAATGATAAGTGCAAAAGATACGCAAAAGTTTTACAGCGAAAGCAATTCAGTGTAAGTGTAAAAAGTGTGTTGGAAAAGTGTTTTCTAATTGTTAAAATATATAACCACTAGTGCGAACAAAATATAAATTGCCAATAAGAATATTTTAAAGGGCTACTGTCAACCAAGAAAAAATTTACAGGGAAATTATTAATTGTTGCCAAAATCATAACACCAAATAAGCAATAAGGTAAGTTCAGTAGTATTAAGATATTAACAAAGAATATAATATGCGACATAACAGTATGATGGTGTATTATTTTACCGAACACGGATAGGCATCTAGAATACCCTACTAGGAAAAGAAACAACTCAAATATTACCAAATATTCCTGAAGAATTCTATATTTTAGCGCGTTGAAAAGTTCGAGAAAAACCCTACATATGGTGAAAGTAC
Organism: Bactrocera neohumeralis; assembly: GCF_024586455.1. Classification (NCBI taxonomy): domain Eukaryota; kingdom Metazoa; phylum Arthropoda; class Insecta; order Diptera; family Tephritidae; genus Bactrocera; species Bactrocera neohumeralis. Next base: position 12,971,459 of record NC_065919.1, on the reverse strand, counting down.
TCTAACTAACATCTGCCTAATGCTCGGGCTGTGTAAAAATCACTTCTAGTGACATTAATAAAAAACCTCCATATGGTTAAAGATGTAACTAGTTCTCTTGGAAGCAGGATATTAAAATCAAATTAATTATAATAACAGCGTATCCTATATATAAGTTCACAAATTGACCCAATAGTTATGTGCAAGGTGTATAGTAATCGATGAACTTCGTCGGGACTCATTCATTAGAGTCAGTGACATACGATTATTAAAGCCAAGATACATACTTATGTACATTTAAAATTGCATAGTTTTGAAATGTGGCTTCGCCACAAAACAACAACAGTCATAACAGCTCAATACAGGATGCTATAACGACGAAAGCTTCGTAGTGGATTGTAAGAATATTCAGTAGATTTTTTTGTTTTTAACCATTACATCTTCGTCTGCTTACGCACTGACGACGGAAACATCGTTCATGTGCTCTTGGGTGGCAGGCAGTGTATCCAGGATGTAGTATATAGTGAGTACGTACGAAATATGGTACTGAAGGGAAAGTGCGTATAGCTCTGTGCGCAATTGCTTTTCCTTTTTTTCATAACATTTGTACATACATATGTTTGTATGTTTTCCTGGGTGCGCCGCGCCTATGGCATTTTGGTTTCTTACATTGTCCATAAAAATTTGTTATACTTTTCGTGTTTCGGTAACTTTATATACATTTATTATATTTTGTTTTTGTTTCAAAAAGTGCTTTAAATTATTTTATTTTTGTATTTTTGCAATTTAATGCTATAGATATCATATAACCAATATTTACAAACATTTCACCGAAACAATATAAAAAGTTTTATTAGCTAATAATAAATAGCTAATAATAAATATACATTGATATTTAATAATATAGGGATTTATTGTGTTTATATACATATAAATATTAAGCTCTCGTTATTGGGCAAAATAAACTTCTTTATTATTTACATACATATGTGTTTATATGGCATATTATATATGCAAATTTGTATTTATTATTATTATGATTCAATGGTTTAATTCAGAAAAACTGGATGGTATTTTCTAAGGTCATATAGACTTTATTTTATTGCCTATGAAGACAAATAATAATTGACTTGAAGTAAAAGACGAATATAAAATCAAATGTAACCAAAAATAAATGTGGTTGTGCCAATATGGTCAAGTGACTTTTTATAAGACAAAAAAAAATTTGGAAATAAATGTTTCACAAATAGTAAAAAAGTTGTCTAACCAGTTCGCTTAACAGCTTCTTCGTGTTAATGAGCTCAAATGCTACTGATCACTTAAGATGTTGTGATTATTGTTCGCCGAGTGCTGGCGTTGTCAAAATCTTTTAGTGTCCCATTCACTAACTTATACTAAATACCCACTATGTTTTTCTACATTAAAACAACAATAACATATTTAAGCATATAGTGTGGACTTGAACGAAATAGTATTCATGTTGAACAAAAATAAAAATTTTTTAACAAAAAGCAAAAGTGAATACAAAGAAGTTGTACCATAAACATACATACATACATACACATATGTAATGTAAGTGAACACACACACATACATATATTCATTCATTTATTTGTACGTAGATTATGACTGAATAGTGAATACCAAATTTTGGTTGGCTGTAATGATTATGATGGTGATTGATTGTTCTTTGACTACCCTAATTTGATGCTATGAATTTTTAATTTTTTTTTTTGTAAATCGACTATAAACTCATATCCATTGAACAGCAGTTAAAGGCTCATCAACACACACATTGGAGTTTTATATACTAGTATTTAAGTATTTCCATAGTAAATAGTATTTTCAGCTTTGTTTTTACTATTCACAACAGAAAATATACACACCTAGCAGACCGGCAACTATCAACTGCAACAACAATCACATACAATGTAGTAGTAACGCTCGTATTTGACCACATGAACCCAGTAGTAATTGTGCGTAATATGTACATATGTATGTATGTTCAAAAAAATAAATATAGATAAACTATATGGACTAATTTATGAATATTCTTACACATTTGTGAAAAGTATGTGTGAACTCATTGTTCAGCCGGTTCATATAAAATAAATTTGTATTACAAATGTTGTTTTGGTTTGTAGTTTTCATATCAAATACGTTTCGTAAAAATATTTTCGTTTTAATATTTCCTTTATTTAACATTTATTACCGACAACCAAATGTTGGAAATTTGTTTTTGGTATTCGCTACGTTTCACAATCGTAATGAAATATGTGTGCAATTTTTATACAATAACTGCAGAGATGATGGCATACAAAAATAATAATAACAAGCTTGTGTGTGTATATTTTGTATGTATGGAAAAGTGTAAACACCGCAACAAAACCAGCTCGGCTTATACACCTGCCCATGAATGGTGTTAAACACAAAAACACATAGCTCAGAACGATACAAACAAAGAGGCATGAAAAAGCAAATAAAACATGCACAATTTTAAATCACTGCATCTTTATGTTTCAGTTAGTATTTGTAAACAGTGGATTATAAAAAAATTATTTTAACAACTTTAAAAATACAGTCTTTTTGACTCATTGCATAAATTCTAATTTTCAGATGTGTGTTGTTGGTATACAGTCTTTTTGACTCATTGCATATAAATTCCAATATTGCTAGGTTATTGAGGCAGATGTGTGTTGTTGGTATCAGCTGTTCTAGTGTTTCAGACGGAACCGGCAATTCGACATGTAAAAAACTATCGAAATATATATTTTGTCTAAAACCATGCAGTTCAACACCCAGAAGGATAAGAAGACGGAGGCCGGAGCAGCGTGATAAGCTGAGGCGTTTATTGAAATCCGGCTGTATACAAGGAATTATGCGGAATATTGAAATTTCGAACATATTGTTCAGATCGGACTACCTGTCTACAAACTGAACGATCAAAATCAAGCTAATGTATGAAAACGTGTTTCGAACGGTTTTTTGTTTTAATTTTATACTCATGATCTGGGCATTTCTGTTCAAATATAATACTGCAGCTTTCATGTCAACTCATAGTTACGCTTCGTTTGTTTCTTTCATACATGCATACATATGTATGCATGGCTTTATTAAAATTACCTTGCAAACGATGCATTTAATATACAGGTCGTAAATATTCAAATACGCATGTATAAGTGCAAGTATGATGTTTGTGAGCATATCTTGGGCACTTCATAAAGACAGCCTAGAAAAATGTCGCTGCTGCCATTTTGCCACTCGCTAAATATTTGTCACACACATTAACATGTTTATAGTATGTACATATACATATGTGCGAAGTGACAACTTGATTAAATTTGGATTGTGCACATTAAAGTCGTAAGTATTTTTAATATAGAGCTCCTGCCACTCGCTCCATCCAACCAAACAGCTGTCGAATAACTTACCACCTTGGTCGTGTGCTTGCAGGGTAATTTCTTTTATGACACCCACTTATCTTGATCTGAACGCTCGTATTCTTGGTGTTTATGTTGTTTGTTTGATAATTCAAAGGTTCATAATTTTTCCTATGCGCTTCCTAGACCTAAGGTGTTAAGCGTTTCACCACCTTTTGTGCGTTGGTTTTGTTGCTCATTTTTGGTTATTTCTATTTTAATATCTCTGCATTCTTTTTTAATTTTATTCTCATGTTCTACGAATTTGTATGTATTTTATCTTTTCTTCTTCTTTTACGTCAATTTAATTATATATTTTTTTTTCATTTGAGAAGTGTGTACCATCTGATCAAATTTGAGCCGGAAAAAACTAAATATTCAGGTATTTTGAGGAATATACTTATTATCGCCTTCAAAATAGACTCCTGAGCCAATGTAACGCTTAATCCAATTTTTCAAACACTTGTTTTGAGGCTTTGTTTCTTTTCTTTTCTAATTTTTGAAGCGCCATTTCATAGATAGTTGAACAGTTTCGGTGTCATATTCATAACCCCACTTGTCGTCAAGAGTAATGAAACGTTTGATGAATAAAGAGTCCTCTGCGACGTTGTTGAGCATCTGCTATGCGATCCCTATTCGACGTCGTTTTTACCAAAGATTCAGGGTTTTTGCCACGCTTCTTGCCAAAAACCTTAACTAAAGAGTGTTGAATCGATTCATAGGAGATGTTAGAATCCTCTGCTATCTCTCTAATGCCATCAACTCGATTTTCAAGCGCCGTTTCTTTTATTTTCTCAATTTTATCATCGTATATTGTAACAGAGGTTGATGGACAACTCACATGAGACAATTTTTAGATGGCTGCCACCCAATATTGGAGTTCGTGTTAAAGTAGTGTGCCCAAAATACTTCTGTAACATTTTCAACCGTGCCGTTGACGTGTTTCCGAGTTAGTGATGATGGTGTTTAAAAGTATCTAACCCATTTCTTATATAGACACTCGTATCTTTGCAATTCACACTAAAAGTAGCTTCCTTCTCACCCACATCCCAGTCAAAAATAGTAAAAATATAATTTTACACATTTTAAGCAACTAAACATTAAATAGCACCTCTTAAATAAAGCCAGAGAGCAACGTGCAACATTTTGTTGGCAGCAAGCGACGAAAAAATTAAGAAAAATAATTACAACACAAAGCAAAACAATCGACACAACCAACAGCAGTCGGGCCATCAATGCAACTCAATCGGCACCTTTGACGCACACACCTACTTGTGTGCATACATATGCACATAGGTAGTATGTGTGCATGAAAGCATGCGACGAACTGAGCCTTATGTTCGTCCTAGTCACTATCACTAGCTTCTGGCCCTCACCCTCTTTCAACCAACTACATACATGATCTACTATATATATGTTTGCATGTATGTCTATTTATATACATATTTACTGATATTTTATATGCATATATGTATGTGTATGTGTGATTGTGTTTACTATAACGTCTGCCAAATTGTCTGGTAGTCTACTTTTCCACAGTCCAACCACTCGTCCGTTCGTCCAAGCGTGCATCATTAACAACAACCGGCATCCAACAGCCGGCTTCCAGCGTCCGTTGACCGACAACTTACAACCGGTGCGCCCCGCAACAATGTTGCCGTTGGTTGCTACTGCTGCTGGTGTCTTTTCTGAAGAGCTTTTAGGGCGTGCAAATTTGTCGCACAACTTCCCTCTCTGCGAAGCTAACGCATAGTGGGCCAAATGTTAGTAAAGACGAAAATTGATATTTATATTTTTGTAAAGAAAAGCAAAAATAAAATGAAAAATAATATTTAAGATAAAGGATATTTGTCAATAAAAGAAATATGGATACTTCGGTAATATTATTTTTGTGACAATTTATTGGTCATATTAAAAATATTTGCAGAGTCATTAAAGTAAAAAAATTGTAAAACAATTAATATTAAGTTTTAAATTTTATTTGAAATTATTGTCACAAAACAAAAACATTTTATTATCGGATTTCCATTTATATTGTCATCTACTTCCCACAATGAGAAATAATGAAATAATTTAATTTTTTTGTTTGAATAAAATTATTATATTATTTTATATATTTTGGTCCAGTGTGCGGCGGCTCGTTTACCTTTTTGCAGGTCACATTGGAAATTGAACTCTTTCTCTCACATTTATTCACAAAGGTACAATCATATACATATGTACATATGTACATATATATTTACAAATAAGTCTACAATGCATGTATGTATGTATATGCGTGTGTTTATTTTCGACTTACCTTTTTATTACCCGCCGCATTTACATACTTCGCCTGCATATTGACAACAACGCCACATCGCTGAAGTATGTACTATGCTTTACCTGTCACCCAACCAATGCGGCCAATATTTTTGTTTACACCGGTTGTTGTGTCTGTCCACTTTCCCTTCTTTCGTACTTTAAGTTCACGAGTTGTGCTGTACATTTTTTATGTTATTTTCTGAAAATGTTTTTTAACCTTTTCGTTTTATACTTGGCATTTTTTGCATTCTTCTTTTTTCTTCCTCCTCTTGTTCATTATTGAAAATTCTATTTTTAGCCTCACGAATGAGGCAGCCGTCACATTTAAATATTTGCGCTTGCCCATTCCTTCATACCGATTGCTGGCTGCCTGCCTGGCTGCCATCGCCTTCAACGGAGATGTGTGTGATTACATGTTATTGTTGGTAGCTCCTTAATGACCTGCAATAGCCAAGAGAGGGCGTTTGACTATATTTAATGATGATGAGAATTTCTTTTTAAATAACGATTTTCAATTATTCTGTAATATTTGTTTCTATTAAATAAGTATTTACTAAGCGAGTATGTATCCATGACCTTAAATATTTCTACAGTGGCGGGCGTAAAAATCCGATGTGGCACATCGTCGATTTGAGTAAATTGTTGCCTTTATACCGTGAAGTTTGGAAGAGCCTTAAGACATGTGTGTATTTATGGTAGATATATTTTTCTAACACCTGTTGTCCCCTAGGTCAAAACTCCTTGTATGCTATAAGCGTAAAATGACAGATCGTACTGAAGGGTTAATTTTTATTATTATTTTATATGCATTTGTTATAAGCTGCCAGATAAATAAGCTTTCTGAAAAAATGTTTTGTATCTTTTCTTCTTCTTCTTTACTGGCGTAGACACGCTTACACAGTTATAGCCGAGTTAACAACAGCACGCCAGTCGTTTCTTCTTTTCCCAAGGTGGCGCCAATTGGAGATTCCAAGAGAAACCAGGTCCTTCTCCACCTGGTCTTTCCAACGGAGTGGAGGTCTTCCTCTTCCTCTGTTTCCCCCGGCGGGTATTGTGTCGAATACTTGCAGAGCTGGAGTGTTTTCGTCCATTCGGACCTACTCGTTTCAGTCCTTGTCCTGTTGATCTCACATCTTGGACGGCGGTGATGTCAGCCTTATTTTTACGAGCACTTCAACCAGCTGGGCAGCGGCACCTTCTCAATTAAAGGACCGGACATTCCAGGCGCATGCCCTTAAATCGTTATCCTTAATGCGTTTGCCATGGCCGTCATCAAAAGGGGGGCTTCTCTTCCGAAGTTGTTTATTGCTTTTCATTGGGGGCGTTTTTAACGTGGCGGCTCCCAAACCCAGCGCACAACCCTGGCTAGGTATGGATCGCCTTCTCACTTTAACTTGCCTTCAAACGGATGTTCGTTGCCTACCCAGAAAATACATAGTCTAAGACCGGAAGTAGTGAGCTACTTGAGTCATATGTAAAAGAATGGTTTCTGGCTACTCCCAATGAATGGCAATCAGTAAACTTTCCTTTTGTTTTTTTTCTTAGTATTAAATTATAGATACTAACTAACAAGTAGGAAAGAGGTAAGTTCGGGCATAAACGAACATTTCATGTTCTTGCAGTTTGTAAGGATTAAAGCCAGCGAAGTACCTTTAGGTAGTTATATGGGATTTAAGGCGAATTTTCACCAGATTAAACTTATTAGAGAGCGTGGATACGCCGGTTATTGGCGTTTAATCGGCGTGGCAGTGTTCTGTTTACGCCTATTTACGAACATATGTATACGTTTTTTTGCCAAAGAACGCGCATCTCATCAAAAATTCTCAATTATTAAGATTATATATTTTATATACATAATATAAGGATCTCGTATATACATTTGAACAAAACTATATTGTAAAAATATATGATTGTCTTAAAAAAATCATATTCTTCATACGTTCTTTTAAAATATCTTAAAATTTAGAATTCGATCATTTAAAAATAATGCGATGAATTTTTATATTATATAATTCCAACTCTTCCAACCTCTGCTTATAAAGTGTACTATAACTCACTAAAAGCTTTGAATTTTACATTATCACCTTACCTTCAAATTTACCATTGTCTAGACATTAAAAAAAATAAAAGTATTGCTAATATTATATTATATTTAAAAATTTAAATTTTTTTAAAGCTGTCATATACAACCAAATATATTACATTATACGCTAATAGACTCTCTCTAGTTTACGCATATGCCTGCCTACAGACGGGCACTCACATCCAAACATTCGTGTTTTCAAAATCAGATATAAAATATTTCTTTTAATATTAAAATTCGGTATTTTTTTTTTACAAAAGAACGCTTAAAGTTCAACTTACGTAATGGTTTTTTCAGATTGGCAATACTACTTCTAGTTTTGACGTACTGTCAATTTGAAGTGACAGATTAGCACTTTCCCGCCAATTTAATTATTTTTGCAATCAACACAATTTTCTGAACAACAAGAAATATAAATTCTTGTGTCGTTTCAAGTTGAAAAAAATACTTACGGGTGTGGAATTTTGTGCTCTTTATGATAGTGTTCGATTTATAATAAAAAAACTAATAGCAGGTGAGTAAATTCGAAAATATTGAACTCCGCCTTGAGGCGGACTCATGCATTGCGCTGCCTACCTTTTTCCAGTAAAATGAAATATTTGTGATACAATTGAAAATTTTTCTTATTTTATTATTGAATAATAATCAGATATGTCGCGTTATTCTAAGACCCATATGACGGATGAAGAAATTCGACAATATTTCGAAGAGTCGCAATTGGTAACTGATACTTCCGACAATGAATGCGATTTTGATAGTGACGATTCTGATATGGATCCAACCTACTCACTACCGGAAAATGATACGATCATTGATTTAAACCATGATGCGAAACGCAATCGAATGCTTTGAATGTGACAGACTTTGAAGAAAATGCTGAACCGTCGACAGTGACACGTTCTGTGCACAAAGCATTAGAATCGCAAGAAAAAATCGGAGTCCTACCAGCTTGATTTGAGAAACGATATGAGTGCGATAAGATCGATTCTTTGGAAGAAGAAAAAACTTCAGCTTGTTGCATTTGGCTTTTCAAATATTTATGCCGGATTTTTAAAATGTTTAAAAACACCTTACGACTGCTTTGCATATTTTGTGACCGAAGACTTTCTGAAGGTAATTTCTAATATATAACAGTTTATTAAATTTTTAATAAAAATTTTGCAGGCAATATGAACTTGTATGCCAAGCATATATCTTCAAAGTTTTGTATCGATCACCAAGAGCTGCGTGGGAATATTGTTATTTACGTCGTTTAGTTTCCTAACAGTCGCTCATATTGGGGACAATACGGATTAGATCCGATACGTTTATCCATGACATGCAATCGATTTGAAGAAATTAGAAACCATTTGCATTTCAATAATGATGCGTCTCCACGTTTTCAACCTTACCGCTAGTAAAACATTTTGAACCTAACGTTTTTCTTCAGTTCCAATGCGGCAGAGACTTTGCGTTGATGAGCAAATGTGTGCCACGAAAATTTAAACCCAGTGAGGCAATATATATGCCAGCAAAACCTCACAAATGTTGATTTGCGATTCCTTTGGATATTTAACTAACAAAATTTTGCCAAATTGTCCAGATCTTGGTTGCATCCAATGTTGTAGTTAGGTTGTCACAAGTCATACCAAACAATGCCAGTCATATTATTTACTTTGACAACTTTTATATCATTGGGATTGCTATTATATATGAGAAGTCGCGGAATTCACAGTTTAGGTACAGTGCGAGGAAATCGAGTACCAAATATAAAACTTTCCACAGACGCAGAGCTGCAATCAAAAAAAGTAGCACGTGGGTATAATGAAGAATACGTGGGAAGTGTTTTTGGAGTAGACATAAGCAGCGTTTTGTGGTACGACACAAGAGCAGTTCGTCTGTTATCCACCTACGTAGGAACATGCAATTGTACATATGTTCATTTCCTTAAAGGCAAATCGTTGTTTTGTTGAGGTGGATTGTCCAGCTATTGTGAAAGAATACAACCAGCATATGGGTGGTGTGGATTTGGTTGACGGATTGATTGGTCGATACCACATAAAAATGAAAACCAGAAAATGGACAAATAAATTATTTTACCACATGCTGGACGTGAGTATGGTGAATGCATATTGTCTTTATAACCGACTAAATAAGGACGTCCTAAAGTGTAAACTTCCTGACTTCAGATCAGAAGTGGCAGAAACACTTTGTTTGATTGGTTCGACAAAACCTGTAAAACGTGGTCGTCCATCGTCTTTAACACCTCCACCAAAAGCTAAAAAGACGTATCACCTATCAGATATAAGATACGATCAAATAGGACACTGGTGTAAGTTTTTGGACCGCTCAGGCAAAAAAATGTGCAAATTTCGTGGATGCAAATCAGAAACTCAGGCATTTTGCATTAAATGTAAAATTAATTTATGCAATTCAACGTTTATTTTGTTGTTTTGGTTTTAAATATCACAATAAAGAAGAAATGAAAACATAAATTTATATGAACAATAAGGGTTAATGCATTTTTCCGCCATTGAGGTGGTGTTTGTTTTTTACCTGTAAATAGTACACAAATTGACAAATCGAAAAACGTGACATCAGATTCGTCATCACAGATTCTGAATTTAGTCTAATATAAAATTTTTGTATGCTCTTTGTTGAAACAAAAATTGTTGTTAGTTGTTGGCATTTTTAAGTGCTGTTGGCGGTTTCCTTATAGTTTCGCAGCGATGGCTTTTGCCGCTGATGCTGTTGTTATTGCTGTTGCTTTTGGGAGCCGTGAGTATTTTTAGTGACGTCAGTGGTTCAGTATTTAAGACTTTTTTCTGTTCCTGATCTGCTTGTTTTATCTGGCTATTTCCATTCTCTGGCTGGTTGCCTTGTTGTTATAGCTTGCTTTTATCGTGTTGTTATTTTTGGCAACTGCTGCCAGAGTTGTCACATAATTCTGCTTCAGCATGCATTTATTTTTAAATTCATGCAGTAATATGATTCATTTGTTTATGTTTTTGTATTTTTTTTTATATTTTTTTTTATATTTTTTTTATAGTTTTTTTTTTTTTTTTTTTTTATTTTTTTTTATAGTTTTTTTTATATTTTTTTTTTATATTTTTGCGAATTTCATATTTTCGTTTGCATAACTTTGCCGTCGATATTGAAGCATTAACATTTACATTAACAGGACATTATCTTGATTTTTACCGGCTTTTTTTAATTTTCACTCAGTTTAGGTCTCATTATCAGTCATGATGCGCTTGATGAATGTAGGATGGTTAGTTGTATTGTCAAGCATCTCTCTCTACTCTACTCGAGGTCGTGTTTGTAATAGGTTCTGGTATTTCGGTGCGCACAACATTAATCCGCATCATACAAACATTAACCAACATTTGTTGAATCGATCCATAGTTGATGTTGAGATCCTTGCTGTCTCTCTGAAGCCAACCCGGCGATTTTCAGGCTTGTTTAATCTATATCTTTTCAATGTTACTGTTATTAACAGAGGTAGATGTATAATTTTCATGCATTCCTGATAAGTTATTCTTCCCAAAGTACTTCCGCAACATTTTCAGTCATTCCTTAGCCGTGATACCATTCAAAGCACAAATATTACAAACAACTCGTTGTTCAAATTTTCCATAGTAAAATCGTGAGACAAACTTTCCGTGTCATTAGCAAACAGCTGTCAAACACTCTCTAATTGACATGTAAAGACCAAACCACGGACGCATAAAAAAGTTGAATTAAGCTAGGAAAAAAATATTTATCAATTCGGTTTTCGCGCGCAATTTATGTGGATCAATCCGAGTCAAACTCGATCAGATGGGAGTACGAATAAAAATCAACTCTCCACAATTAAATTTCCTATTTGTAAGAAAAAGTATATTGTTGTCTATATAAATATTTAATAGAAAGTAGTAGTACTATATTGTAGAAAATTTATTGCTCTACAAATTTGGTCTACATAATTTTTCGATTAAGTTAAGCATTTGCAAGCTATCCATCGTCGAAAATCAATGAAAAAACAAAAAGTAATAAAAAAAATCAAAAAGAAATAAAAAATTAAAACCAATTTTTCAGGGTACCAAGCGAAAAAAAAACATTCGTATTTTTTTACCCACCCCAATGTACACACATACCTATGTATGTGCTCATAGTCGATGTGCAACTACTAATTAACATCACGCCATATTTGATCATTCACTTTAACTTTTGCACGTTGTTGTCGCACAAATTTTCTTAGAAAAAAGATCATATTAAAAATGTAAAAAAAAGGAAACTTTATTTGCGGCATAGCTGAAGCCGCTATCATAATGAAAAAATCACGAACAACGCATCAAATTGCCGTCACGGCAGACTGTCGTCAGTTCCAACCGACCAAGCGGCACAACAGACCCGCCCAAACTACTTTGATATTAATTTCACCGGCAATTACATACATACATCCATACACACATATGCTTGCATTTATTACACATATTTAGATACTCGCACTATATGCCTTTATAATCTAAAAATGCAGTTTTGAGGTCTGTCTATGCGAAAGCTCATTGCTTTTAATAAAAGTGGGGAAAACCAAACACAAATAGTGCAGTGCAAACAACGCTAGTATTTAACACTATCCGTTTCATATGTACAAAAAATTACAACAAAAATGCGCTGACCGCTTGGTCAACTGCTGTCGTCCTCCCATTGAGTCCCGCGCTCTATTTGAATATTGTTTAATTATTCGTATTCGTCATTGCAAAATTACTGCATTTAAGGCGTTGGCTGTTACACCAGCACCCGCAATTGGAGGGAGTGAGGCACGAGGCCTACGCAAATAAATTAAATATTTACTCATAGCGCGTGTCTGGTAATTTAACTAATAACTTAGCTATGCACTGGCGGCTGGCTAGTAGAAACTAAACTCACTTTGCATGCTTAATATAATATACGAAAAGGCAAAAAAAAATATAAAATTTACTTTGAAATTTTAAAGCCATGTTCATACATGTTGTCTGAGGAACATTTTGCGTGTGTTGTTCGAGTTTTTGTTTTTTTTTTTTTGATTGTAATAATTCAGTTTGATTCATTTCGGTTAGTGTATTATTTTAACTCGTCTAAATAATATTTTTTTGTTTCTTTTTTTTATAAACTTAGTTTACAATATTAGCAGTATTTTTATATGTTCATTCATTCAGCAACTTTAATAAATGATAAACGGGGATATAAGCACTTTTTGAAGCAAATTTGATTTGGTTGCTAGAGTCTCCAGATATGAGAAAAGATATTAAAAAAATTGAAAGTCGTAATCAGATATAATAATATACATATATACATATGTATATAAATAATAATAATATATATACATATATAAATATATATAACCATTTTATAACGAAAACACTAATTTATTTCAATATGAGTGTATGATAACCAATATATAACGATTTTATAACCAAAACTCAAATTTTGTTTCAATATTAGTGGTTTGTATGATATATGTACATATGTTTTTTCCTTCGCTTGTAAACTTATGAAAAGTGATGTTACGTTATTTTGCCCTTTAGTGACGATATGTAATCTCGTATTTAATAGCATACATTTTTTCAATGAAAATGTTTTAGGGCATTTTTATCAGTCGCTTGTTTGATTTGATATTCATCTGTTAGCGTACTTTTGCGCCAATAACTGTGGAACGCCGCCTTGCTTCTGGCACTGGCGCAAATTGAAAATACTGTCTGCTATTGCCTCAGCCCACCGTATATACGCTATTTTTGTTCTTTTTCGCATAGTCAGCAATTTTCACATACACATATTCACAAGTGTATATGTTTGCTGTGAATCTTCAACATACATCCGTCACACATTTGGCGTTAGAGCACAGTTTTTAATCAAAACTTTTCACAAATCCACTTTTAAGCAAATATGTATGTACATATGCATATATGTATATACATAGCATTTAGTTACGCCGTTACATCTGTCAATATGTTAAATCAATGGTGAGTCTATATAGCAGTCTTTGGTTGACGCACTGTGTTACGCCTCACTTGGCAATGTAGCCGAAATTCCAATCAGACGTAAAAAAGTTGAAAAGTGAATAAAATATGGCACTTTATTGACTAGGCCAATGGGAAATGCTTAGTTTGACAACTATTTGTATAAAGCGACAACAATTTTTGTTGCAGCTTAAATGAATTTGAATAGTTGCATGCAATTTAATTTGGCAGATTTTTGTGTCTGCTGAAAGTTGAACCTAAAAATATTTCAATAAAAATGTCAATATACATACATACATACTAGATACAAATACATTACGCTTTTTTACAAAGCTAATTCGCCTTTGAACTTGCTTGCTTTACATATTTTTACTATTAATTCGTTTATTTGCTCTCATTCAATTTATTTATTGATGGAAAACAGAAAACAATGGAATAAAATTTTAATAATTGCCGATAAAATTATTACCGGCGACATATGCGTCATTTCGCAATCGAATTCTGCGTCATTTATGAGTCAATAATTGTTTACTCTCATATTTACAGCCGCCTACACTTTTATCTCTTAATTTCCGACGCAATTTTGCGCCAGCAGCAGCTATAATAATTTGTAAATTATAAATAATAATATAAGTGAGTTAAAAATTATGCATAAATCAAGAGATTAATTGTAAATTTCATTAATATTGTATTAATGTGTATAAATAACTGCCTTATGAATATTAAATAGTGTGGGCGAAATATACGCAGATATTGCTTAAAGTTCTTTGGGACATAAAAACATACGATTCACAAAACTTCTCACTCTATCTCATACATTTTTTTTTTATCTACGGATGCATGGTTTCACGTTTTCGCATTTAAGCATATGTTCATTTTGTGATCGTTATTTGTAATCTGGTCAATGTTTGACAAGCGGAATATTGCAAAAAAACTTTTTTAATAATCTCATGTTTTGCTGTCATCAAATAAAACACAAACAAAATTGAACATAACTTTGACGTTTGAGGTGTTCTCTCAACGATGTTATCACAGTCCACTTTTAAATTTACATCGACAAGAACTGGATCTCTTCACATCTCTTTGAGCTAAGTACGATACTTTTGGAACAAAACCAGCTTCCGATGCTATACTTCTATCACTATTTTCGGCCTCTGCCTCTGACCTATTTCTGAGCATTCATTGCGCGCTCACAAGCAAGCAATTAACCAGCGTTCAGCCATAATTAATTCAGCGATCGAATAAAGCCGCCACATTTTGCCCGCAAAATGTTTTCACTAAACTTGAAGTGGCTTTTTTTGGGATATTACAGGAGCGCAACAATTCGTTGTGTCTTTTTTTGGGATGACACCATTACGATGTAAAATTTTGCACATTTAAAATGATCGACAACTCGTATTGTTTGTCAACCAGTTGCAGCAAACTGAAACTGAGTCAAAGACATTTAAGCGAAAATTGAAAAAAAAAAAACAAAAAGCGGGGGAAAATAGAAATATTAAAACTCAAGCACAACAATGCTCTCGCATTATAAAAACATCACACCCCGCTCAGTTGCTTACCGTCATCTACCGAGCTCTTTGCCACAACCCTGAGATGTAAGATAACTCATTAACTGACATACAGCACGAGCTTTGCACTCTTAATAAGCACATCTTCGCCGACTAAGCCATCCCTAAAGACACCGCCGCCGGTCTGCCTCCTCATATACTTCAAGGCGCCGCACACTCAAAGAGCCAAGTGACTACAATGGTCGACAAATAAAATGTAAGCGAGCGCTGTCAAACCAAATATGCATTACTCATTGTGGAGCGCTGAGCGCAAGAGCGCATTTGTGATGTTTTGCTATTGCTTGCTTGTTGAAAAAGTAAACATTTTACTCTACTTTACTTCCACTTCCATTTATAGTTTACTGTAGGTAGCGTTCGCTTGCCAGACTCGCGTTGTTGAGTTCGAGTTTCGAGATGGCTGCACGTAAAAGGTAAGATTTGAGTCACTCGTCTGAGCTGATCGGTCAAATGCTCCGCCGCCGGTATGTTGATCGTTCGCTCTGCATGTGTGCGGCGCGGCTGATCGATCGGTAGGTTGGTCGGTCGGTCATTTAGCGGCATTTGAGAGTGCCAACCGACCGGTTGTTTTGCTGGTGCTTTAGCTTTAGACTTTGCTTGCTAACTCGAAAGGTGCGCTGCCGTACTGGACGCCTTGGTTAGCTATTTGGTTGGTTGCTTGCTTGCTTATTTCGGTTACTGTTTAAGTCTCAGTCGATTTTGAAGCTCGTGCGCGTCGCGATAGTATTGCATTCGCAAACGGAACGCAATTACAGCTAACAACTGAAGTGTTGCACTCAAACTAATTGTATGAGTACTTTAATTATGGTTTTATAGGCGTCAAGTGCTAAAAAATATATGAAATTGAAACTACAATGCGCTTCAATTAAACCGATTTGGAAATGATCGTATGTTGCGCGCGAAAATATGTGTAGATGAAATGTGTGAAGTTAGTCATTTTTGCAAAACCGAAAATTATTGCGAAAATTTGGACACTATTTTGTACAAGTTGTGTCAAGAATATGCGCTGTGTAGAGTTTAAAGATTTCTGGAAATATAAAATCGAAATTCGCTTTTCGATAACAACTGCAAAGGGAATATTCTCAACTGCACCGGTTTTTGTTACATTTCTAATGATTGTTTCACTTGTTTATTAACAGCGACGATTTTTTAAGGTTGTAGGGACTGGAGAAAAAGATTCCCTTTGTTTGTGGAGTAAAGTCTGTTTTGCTTTGCTTGTGTATTTTTTTTTTTTTTTTGTGTATGTACATATGTATATTCTAGTTCATCTCATCACTTATCAATTGACTATATAATTAGAGTTGTTTTTGTGACCTAAAACTAAATTCATCTTGAGTTTTGGTCAAATGTAATGAAAAATATTCGACTAAAATTTCATATCATTGAAATTAATATATTTTACAAGTGCATGGCGTCGTTTCTTCGGGACGTGGAAAATAGAAACAAACTCACAATTTCAATATATAAAAAATAAGCAGTCGCGATGAATCTGTAACGGTTAAAGATATTCCGGTCCAAGTTTAAAAAACTATAGACAATTTCAGCTGAGTTAATAGACCCAAATTACATTAAAATGAATTGAAACTTATCTAGATTTGATTGGATTTCTCCAACAATGTGCCGTTTTTGTTCTCACTTAAATAATCGCTATATAATTTTTGGGGTATTATACCGGCTTGACTGTATTTATACATACATATGTATTTTTCTTCCCAATTCTTTAGTAATACTTCAAATATTAAGGGGGAGAAAGGTTTTCATGGTAAAAAAAAGGTCTTTTTTGCGAATTAATAGTACTTCTTAAATATGGATTGAGTAATTTTATTCGGACCTTTCAAACTTTGTACATATTTTTGACATAGAAAATACCTCCCCCCATTTTTTTAATTTTTGCCTTTTTACAAATAGGTCGCCAAAAATTTTTAAATAAAAAAAAAAATATCTGGGACCCATAGGGGGAAGATTTGATTATAATTTGACTAATTTTTTCTTGGATTTTTATTTTCGGATAATTTCCAGCCGAGTTATGGTGAACACCGTAAAGTGTTTTTTCTCAAGACGTTCTGCGAGAAGCTCTCTTACCGGCTTATGCTTCAATATTTCTGCATGAAAAAATTACGCCAGTTTGTCAAAAGTTTATTCTATAATGTACAAAAGGTCCGAATAAAATACTCAATCCATATTTAAGAAATAAATACGCAAAAAATGTTTTTCTTACCTTACATTAATTTTCGGACACCCTGTATTATTCGAATCGATTTTTTTATTCTTCAAAACCTCAGAAAAATATTAATTATTTATATCAAAAAAAAATATTCCGATACTATTTAAAATCAATTCCTTCTTCCTTATATTTACTCCATATGGTATAGTATATACACATACATATGTATGGTATGTGTGTATATTCCTTTATTTATTTATTTAATTTATTTTCAAGTTGCCGTTATAGTTTTACCACGCTTGGATTAGTCATTCTCATACTTTTGTGGCGTGTTCTTCTTTTTTTGTTAATATATCGTTTTTTGCAAACAACAACGAAGCAAACGGGTTTTCACCAGCTGTTACCTGATGGCCCACCACTTTTCCAGTTATACACCTCCCCTTTGCGCGCACTCTCCACCTTTTCCGAGCTTCCAGCTTTGTACAACTATTTTTTTTTTTTTTTGCAACTCACCTCTCAACTTTTCTTGTTGCAACTTTCTTGTGGCCACAACCACAGTTGTTGCACGTCACGTTGCGCTAGCAATTACAGCTAACTCTTGACAAATTTGTTGCTTTCCAAACGAAAAAACTGAAAAAAATAATATTAGTAGTAAAAACAAAGAAAACGAATGAAATCCTCAGCAGCATTTGCCGTGAGCTCGCTATGTGTTTGAATGCAACACTCATTGCACCCCGCCATTTTTAGCGGCAAGTGAAAGTCTAGCAATCATTATGGACTTTGGCATGCCTTCAACGTCGATATTACTGCGCTGTGCATTTTGTAGTATTCAATGAATTTCTTCCAATACTTTTTTTTTGATTTCTTCACTTTGCCAAAGCAACAATCGGTAGAGGGGAGTTACACGAATTTTACATTGTGCCTCAGCGGTCAGAGGCTTCAAGCTACGTTCCCGCAAAGCTTTTTGTTTTTCAATTACATATTTACATACAAACACACACATACTATATGCATGTATACGAATCTGGTCGTTATAAATGTAGGCTTTTGCGGCGGCGCCACCACCAACAGTTTAATAAACAATTTGCAGCGCCAACTATGCGCCGAGCATTTTAAATATGTTTTTCTTACTCTAAACGCTTTTTGTTTGAATGTTTGCTGCTAATGATCGTCTGCAGTGGCTTTGCGCTGTGACTCTACCATTTGCCGCAATTGCCGTTGGGTTGGCAGCGTTTTCGGTTTGCGTGTCATCTTGAATTTGCGCCATTGCTTTCGATTGTTTTGTCATACTTATCTGTCATAGATTTAGCTAGCAATTATCTTATTATATAGCCAATAATGCGGAAAGTCTATCAATGCATAAAACAACAGTGATTGGCTCTTTAAATGGAATGAAAATCTTATTTTCCTGCATATCATAGACATTTAACACACATTTCATTTGACATGAAAGTCACCGAAATACTCACACTTGGAAAGTTTTTATGAAGAAAAACAATTCAGGGCTTAGTTGCCTAAAAAAGAGAATACGTATCGAATGGTCCTTAAGACGGACTGGAAGATTCGAAGGTAAGAGTGTCTGATTTTCTTTGAACGGTTATGTAGGATGCTAGCTATCATCGTCTAAAAAATATTACGCGAGGCAATTTTCTCCCTTGTGTTCGATCCTTAATCTTTACTCAACTGCTTAGACTTTAATCAACTGTTTTTTTGTCTTATACTTACAATGGGCTGGCATCGAAAAGTACATTTAGTAAGAGAGCTTCCTCAGTACAACTTCTATAAATCATGCTTAGGTGACTCTGACGCCGCATTGTGATGTGATGTGGAAGTCACATAGTGACTTCAGGGAAGCTGGCTGCCAGTTGGCTCTATAAAAAAGACAGGCATCGTACCTGAGCAGTGCTTAGGTGACTCTGACCACGCGTTGTAATGTGATTTGGAAGTCAAAAGCTGACTTCCAGCTGGCCTTATAAAAGAAGGCAGGCATCGTGCCTGACCAGTACTTAGGTGACTCTGACGGCGCGATGTAATGTGATTTGAAAGGCAGAAGCTGATTTCAGGGGAAGCTGACTTCCAGCTGGCCCTATAAAAGAAGGCAGGCATCGTGCCTGACCAATGCTTAGGTTGCTCTAACGCCGCGTTCTGTTGTGATTTGGAAGTCAGAAGCTGACTTCAGATTAAGTTGGCTGCCAACTGGCTTTATTAAAAAAAAGGCAAGCATCGTGTCTGAGCAGTGCTTAGGTGACTCCGACGGCGCTTTGTAATGTGATTTGGAAGTCAGAAGCTGATTTCAGGGGAAGCTGACTTCCAGCTGGCTCTATAAAAGAAGGCAGGCATCGTGCTTGACCAATGCTTAGGTTGCTCTAACACCGCGTACTGATGTGATTTGTAAGTGAGAAGCTGACTTCAGGTTAAGTTGGCTGCCAACTGGCTTTATTAAAAGAAGGGCAAGCATCGTGTCTGAGCAGTGCTTAGGTGACTATGACGGCGATTTGTAATGTGATTTGGAAGTCAGAAGCTGACTTCAGGGGAAGCTGGCTGCCAGCTGGCCTTATAAAAGAAGGCAGGCTTCGTGCTGACTAGTGCTTAGGTGACTCTGACGCCGCGTTGTGATGTGATTTGGAAGTCAGAAGCGAAATTCAGGGGAAGCTGACTTCCAGCTGGCCTTATAAAAGAAGGCAGGCATCGTGCCTGACCAGTGCTTAGGTGACTCTGACGCCGCGTTGTGATGTGATTTGAAAGTCAGAAGCTGACTTCAGATTAAACTGACTGCCAGCTGGCTCTATAAAAGAAAGGCAAGCATCGTGTCTGAGCAGTGCTTAGGTGACTCTGACGGCGCGTTGTAATGTGATTTGAAAGGCAGAAGCTGATTTCAGGGGAAGCTGACTTCCAGCTGGCCCTATAAAAGAAGGCAGGCATCGTGCCTGACCAATGCTTAGGTTGCTCTAACGCCGCGTTCTGATGTGATTTGGAAGTCAGAAGCTGACTTCAGGTTAAGTTGGCTGCCAACTGGCTTTATTAAAAGAAAGGCAAGCATCGTGTCTGAGCAGTGCTTGGGTGACTCTGACGGCGCTTTGTAATGCGATTTGGAAGTCAGAAGCTGACTTCAGAGGAAAAAAAGAAGGCAGGCTTCGTGCCTGACCAGTGCTTAGGTGACTCTGACGCCGCGTTGTGATGTGATTTGGAAGTCAGAAGCTGACTTTTTTTTATAAAAATCAAATAATTTTATTTTGCAAAAGTTAACTTTTTAACATACAGACGTAAATTTAATTTTGTCGTGCCTGCAACAATACTTTCACTGTTCCAGCGGACTGCTCAGCTGACAGCCAGACGTTCGTCAAAACGAAAAACTCTTTCAGCCGGGAAAAAAAGAAAACAATTCAACAAATGAAATAGGAGAAAACCAGTAACGTACGAATGCGCATGCGCAAACGTTACATATGCATAATAGTACGTTTTCTTAATGAAATATAGTGTAGGCTGCACATATCCTCCGGCAACAACTAACCAGTTGATCTTCTTTTTGCTTTTCCGCTGCTCCAACTTCACACTGGCCATTTGTTATTGTATTTTTTTACGTTTTCACATCACTATTGTTATTATTTCCACGATCCCAACATGTCCGTCCATTTCACACCCAACGCTTTTTTGTAGTCGTCTGTTTTTTTCACATGCTAAATTTTTGCTAACTCGTGCTATTTAATAATCTCCACCTTCTGGTCACTTTTATGCCTTTCTGATTATTCACTTTTGATTAATTATCACTGCTTGTTTATTTTTTTATATCTTTCGCTTCGTATTTCACTCTTTACCTCTGTTTTTCGCTTTTGGTATATTTCTTTCCTTGTTATTTAATCGGTTTCAAGCCCGTCTACCTTGTTTGTTCGCTCGTTGTGTGTCGAAATAAATTTTAAATAATTGTTTCTTGTCATGCATTTGTTAGAGTTGTTAAAAATATAATATTTTCCCACTTCTACTGAAAAATTATTGTAAAAACTTAACAACGCACCGGAACTTATTGCTAAACCTGAAAATCTCTTGTACTGATTATGCAATATTTCCACGTTACACTAAGTGGGCGTTGCACGTTATATTGTATGTACACCGGCTGCCGGAAATTGCGTTCTTTTTTCTAATATTAATATCCTTATCCGGATAAACTTCCTTTAATAAGCACAAAATGTATATGTTCAAAATTAACGTCTGATCAAAAAGTACCCGGACTGAGAAATAAAACAATTACAGTTTTTTAATACAAATCTTTATTACAGTATAGACTTCTGAGCCAACACAATCGATACACATGTTATAAGTCTCGGCTGTTGTTTTGACTTGACTCGATTGGGATTTAATGCCTTCAGCAAATTTTGTCTCAATTTTGTTTCGATGACAATTTTGTGTAATTTGCTGGATTGTTAGACAGTTTCGACGTTATATTCATAAACCCACGTCTCGCCATCAATAATAATACGTTTGATAACTGTAGAGTCCTCAGCTACCTCGTTCTCTGGTATCTCTATTGCGACCTCTACTCGTCGTCGGTTTTACAAAAGATTCAGGTGTTTTAGTATGATTTTTAGCATTGCCACGTTTTATACCTAAAACGTTAACTGTCTTAAGTCGATCCATTGCAGATGTCGAGATCGATTGCTATCTCTCTAATGTCAAAACAGCGGTTTTCAAGAACTTTTTCTTTAATTTTCGTTGTTATCGCCGCATATTTTAACACAGGTTTATGGACGACTCCCATGAGGCAAGTTTTCGTTGACTTCACAAACTTCACTCGTTGCTTTGCGCCACTGAAATACATGTGTTCTTGATAAAGTAGACTATCTTAAACAAATTGCAAAGATTCCATTGGAAACACGAAATTTCAAGCAAACTCGTTGTTCAATTTTTTCCCATGATAAAAATCGCTGGACAAACATTTTGCATCATAATATACAAACAGCTGACACACACTAATTGGCGTGTGGATATCAAGATCAAACTTTAAACAAAGTTGTACCAATGTTGCAAGATAATTGTATCAGTTTGCAGTCCGGGTCAAATTTGCCTTTTTTTGTATTATATATATACAAAAATGACCGAAATTTTGCATACGAGCTACTTGGCTTTAAATTTTTTCTCCGTTGCCATTTTCAATATTAAAAAATTAAAAAATGTTTTTGAAAGTTATTATTAATTGATACAAAATTTATTTTGAATTTATGAAATTCGTCCAGAAGGACATTTTTTTACTAAAAAAGAAGACAATCGAAAACCTTTGAATATAGTTTTAACATCACTTCAACTAAAGAAAATGTAAAGTTGTTCATGATTCAATTACGGTAATTAGCGTAGCAGCTTTTAATATGCGTTGCTTTGGAGTAAAGTTTTTCGCTTTTAACGGTATATTATGACTGCTCGTATTTTTTTACCTGTCTTAATTTTATGTGCCTACATACAAGTTATCTTCACTTACTTTAGTGCTTGTGCTATGTTTGAATTTATGCATGGTTTTTTTATACCTTTAGGCAATCTTGCATAAATATTTACAATTGGCAAATTTGATTAATATCACATTACACCTGAAATATATACATATGTATGTATGTATGTGAGGAATTTCTTGGAAAATAACTACATTTTTGAATGCATATTTTTGATTTTCACCATTTTCGTGCAATTTTACTCGAATTCTTCCATATAATTAAAACTCATGAATGGGATAATTTACTTATCTTCTTATGGAGTGTATTTACACTTAATCCTTGCATAATATATGAAATTTCTGTGAGTTCTGCAAAACAAAGGCTGTCATTGCGGCTTTTGCATGTAGAATGTTTTGAAAAATAACAACTGCATTATTTATATTCAAAAGTGAAGAGATAATTAGTTTTGAACCTGATGTAAAGCCATAAAATCAGATAATTTTTGAAATTCCTCAACATTTTTCCTTCCAAAGCATTGTAGGTTTTTGACAATGAGGTTAAATGTGGTAAAAATACAAGATTCCAAAATATGATTCAAGATTTATTAAGTGCTAATTTAGAAAGCACATTTTGTTCCATTATTCGTGACCAGAGCGAAATGCGAAAAATAAAGACAATGAAGTTTTCTCTGTGATCAAACATTGTTAACGCTAATCTTAATTTATTTATAACATTCGTTTTGCAAAAGAATTTCCCACAAACTGATTTAGTTTGCTTGTGACGTTTCCATTGAATTTGAAGGCAAGCCCGATTCCCATTGACTTCCGTGCCAAAAAATGCACGCATCGAATAAAATACATATTAATGTACTTGTATGTATGCTTAGAGCGTGTATATTAGGGTGGGTCAAAAAAAGCGATTATTTTTTTTCGCTTGGTACTCTGAAAAATTAGTTGATAGACACCTCTAAAAAAGGGTCTCCAAGTAAAATAAAATGGTCTGTATAATTTTTCGATTAAGTTAAACGCTTACGTTATATTCATCGTCTCGTCAAAAATCAAAAAAAAAGCGCAAAATAAAAAATAAATTATATAAACAAAAAATAAAAAATAAGTGGCCAGATTTGTAGAGCAGAAGGCTATGAGCTTTGCAATAATTTTTTTTTTTTTTCATTGAGTTATAAAATTCAAAAGACAAAAACAAATTTGTTTTAAAATAGTCAAACTTCAACCGTTAATATCTTTGAAACAGTTAAGTTTACGAAAAAAATATAGAGCATTCAATTACCTATGAAATCTATGAAACGAAAAAAATTTTCCAGCGGTTGGAAGCGGTTGATAATGAGAAAGAAAAAAGAAAATGGTTCGCGTTACAATCACGAGCTCATACTTGGAGAGCCTTTTTAGAGTAGTCTATCAACCCATATTTCCTGAATACAACGCGAAAAGAACATTTGTTTTTTTACCCACCCTAATACCTATATACAATATGTATATCAATATAATGTGTACTTTGTGCACTCTTTTACATTCTACGCCAGTGGCAATGTTCTCATTTTTAATTATACTCTTTACACAATTTACAACGTCGATAGAATCGTGTTTTCCCAACCTAGAAAAACGGAAAATATCCAAATCCAACACGTACTGCACCTGAATTTTCAATTGTAATGCAATTACATATGTATTTACAAGTATATACGTGTGGTTTCAAATATTTTATATACACATCCATATGCGTACATACATACAACGTGTTTATTTTGCCATCTTAGGTGTTCCAAAACGCTCTGGCATGAAAATCAACCCAGACTTGGGTGGGTATCGTCCTAACGCTGGTAATGCAATACTATTTTGAAGCGTAATTTGAATGAATAATAATATATACATACATATGTATATATTTATATATGCGCCTGTGTATGTATAACAATTGCGCATGATCACATGAATACCAAAAAGACGAAAGCATTGGTTGGGTGACTCGTTGGCTGACTTGAATAGGCTAAAACTCACATAGTAATTGGCATACAGACTTGCTTTATTTATATGTATGCGTTTGTAGTTGGATTTTTGTTTTATGTATATACATATATGTATTTGTTTGAACGAATTGCATGTAATCCAACGTTCGACGGAATCTCTGTAATTAAAAGAGAATTTCAAATTTTGCTCACATATTTTACTAACCTACAGTAACGACAAATAGTTGAGCAGAGGAAAGAAATTGCTGCGAAATTCAACTCTAGCAGCATTAGACTTGGAAAAAGTATTTTTGCAGACATTAGACTCGGCTGTAAAATAAATAATTATTTGAGAATATTTCTACTAAAATAATGTTTTTGCGAGTAAATTTTTTTATTTTAAATGCTTACATTTTCAAAAAATATAAAGAAACCATAATGGTCGTAGAGAATAAGGAAAAGTCTACGTTGTGGTAATAATAAACAGTCAAGAGCCTCAGGTCTCAAATAAACAAACGAAAATATTACTAATAAAGTATTATGTTTGCGGATAGAACATTTAATTTTTAAAACCTTATATTTTCCAAAAATATATTTTTCTTCATTCGTCAACGATTGTACTTCACTGCACATTGTTCTTTTGAATAAAAAATAAAAGGCATATTTATACTACGTATTTACTGCATATATTTTTCTCGCTACATATGTATATACATACGTATATGTATGTTTGCACTTACTACGCTTCACTCTGCTGTAAATGTTGTTTGCTTTGCTTGATTTCCTTTACTTTTACTATAATTCAGTAGATTTTGAATTTGGAATTTTATCTATAGTAAACTGTGCATATATGTACATATATTTATGTATATGTGTATGTGTACGGAAAGCAAAAATAAATTAGTTCATGCCTTTGTTCAGTGCCCGTGCTTTTATTGCCAAAAAGTCGTATATATTTACTATATACACACACATCCAAAAATACCTAGGCATGCACTTGCTATAGCGTGTGTACGCCAGGGCGTATGTGGAACAAACTATTCTCATAATAAACCTTTTTATTCGTCGATTGGTTCATTTGTCGTCATTGTAAAGTTCGTACATTTCTCTAGGCTTGCCATCATGTTTCTCTGTGATTCTATTTTAGTTACAAACTTATAGAAATTGAATTTGGCGTTTTAGTTCTTTTTGCCTTTTTATTTCTATTTTTGCAGAATCACTGCAAATAATGAAAATAGTAGTGGAAGTGGCGTTGAAATAGAATTGTCACTAATTGGCGCACTATAAATGTTGCTCTGCTCTGTTGTAACGAAAATTTTTGCTGACCATGTGTGGGAGTTCTGACTATGCATACACATATGCATGTGTGTATTCTTGTTTTTCTTTCGTTAAAACCTCAATTAAATGCATTGTGATGACTTTTATTTTACGGTCGCTTTATGCTTTGGCTTCAATGGCTATTTGCGGTTAAAAATCTCTTTATTTGCGTTAATTAAAGGCTTTTCTGCTCGTTTTTTGAATTTGTTACGAGTACAGCTCGACACATAGGTGATATTTTTCTCAACGAGAAAGTATTTGTTTTGTTTAAGTTCTTAAAAGTATGACTTGATGCAGATTTTCTTCAAATTCTTTGATAACTCACAAGCTTATGTAGTTATAGTTGAATAAAAGCAAGCATGTTTTCAAAATTAGTAAAATAGTAAACATTTTATACTTAAACAGTTGGTTTAGCTTAGTTTAAATTACAGCCGATCAGGCTTAAAGATAAATTATAGATGTCCGCTAACAGTGGGTTCAGGGGATACCTTAATTATTTTTGTTAAACACTGCTTACGATATGTATATATGAATAAACTATGTGCAGATAACGCATAACGTCAGCAAATTCTGAGAAGTATTTCTAAACGATTCATAAAAATATATATCTATAATTATATTATATTATAATATATTTTTGGTTCCAAAATATAATATTTTATTCTTCCCGGAATTGTTATTGGAGTATCTGTACTTAGCCATACAACTTAAGCTGAGTGAAACCCTTTAAGAGAATTGAAATCGCTAGAGGTATTTGGTATTTTGAAGTATTAGCTTACTGTCTACTATAGGAGAGGATAATTAACAGAAATTGCAATCAAAATTATTCTTGGATCAGTTGAAAAAGTTTCGGACTTATCTTCGTGTTATATTTTTTGTTCGCATATTCTTAGCACAATTTGCACAAAATGCCGCAGTAACAAATCGAAGGGATATGACAACAAAAACATAAATCTGTAAATGAAATTCCAAATCGAAGTATGTGCCTTGAGGTTGAAAAGATTAATATACTCGTAAAAGAAAATAAAAAACAGAAGTAGTAATAATAATAAACGCTAATGCCCAGAGCATAACATTTCGTATTTAACGGTGCATTTTTTTCGGCAATTTTCCGTCGTCAGAATTGTAGCAGTTCATTTAGTTTGCGGTTTCCGCCTACAATCGGCTGTTGACCTTAATTTAGTGAATTGCTGTTAATATTTTTTTGTAATTGTTGTAGAGTTTGCTTCTTATGTCTTATATTGTGCCGCTAATCAAGAATGAAAATGTGACAGAAATAAAAAATTTAATTGACAGCAACAATATTATTGGCATACACATACATATGAAGTGAAGCGAAATTATGGCTTTTCATTAGGGTACGTCTTAAAAGTGTTAGAATTTACAATTTTTTATTATTTTTTGAAAAAAAGTTTAAATGAAATAACTTGCTTAACAAGCTGCAAGCTTTACTATTTTATACATATGTAAAAGGTCTGTGTTGCAGTTAATTCGCCGTATTTTCGCTAACTTTCTTAATTATGCCGCTTAAAACATGGTGACAACAATAAAAATCACTTGTGACGGTGTATTCATACAATCCAATTCGTATCTTACGCCTACAGCGTCTGGCAACGCTGTTGCGCATCATCGTACGCATACAAACAATATTGCGCAACATTTGCCCACGTCTCCAACATCGCTACCAACAACAACGACTGCAACATCGTTCGCCATTTGCAGCGACGATCAAAGCAACTCGGACACTAGTTCCAACGAGTGTGAACACCGATTGCGGCAGAGTTTCAGGCAAACAAACTCACCGAAAGTCGCACTCATATCGGCGACAATTAGCAGCTGCAACAACATACACAACAACACTGCATTTAACTCCTACTCCTCCAACACATCCTCATCCTCGTCGCATTCATCCAGCAACTCACACAACTCCAACGCAACGCAGCGCCAACGACGTCAGCGGCGCAGTAATTCAACCAGTCCACGCGATTCATTCAAATACATTACGCCTGAAACTGTTAAGTCGATACCCCACGGCAAAGCGATAGATTCGCGTCGTCGTTACTATTACAGCGGCACAGGCGCCAGCGTCGCTGGCAGCAGCAACAGCAACATTTATTGGTGCAAACAGGCCCTCATCGGCAGCAGTGGTAAAGGCAGCGTTGGCAGTTATGAGCATGCTAATAGCGCACAGAAGCGTCGCGCACATACTGCTGAACACGTTACGTTGACCCGGAGCGCCAGTAGTATTACGCCCCATAAAGAGTTTCGAAACGCGCCCCCATCAACAACAGCAGCGACAGCGGCAGGTGTGGCCAAGGTGGTAGCGGTGCGACGAGAAAGCAATGAACAACCGTCGGACGGCGACAAAAATGACAACCAAAAAAGCAATAAAAACAGTAACCGTGACACATCACTTGCGGTTGCCGTCTGCGAAAAGGCGCACACAGACCTTTATTATAGCGCCAACAAACCACCAGTAAATAATAGCAATAATGAAGACACTCATGTTAACGGTGACGGTGGTGATGACACTCCAGTGAAAGCCGTAGCAAGGCAAAGTGACAACAACAGAAAAATCAACCAAAAAAATAAAAGCGCTAACTGCAGCGTGTATACTGCCAAAGTGAGTTCTTCTTCAAGTTCTATGTCCGACTGCACTACGTCGCGGAATTCAAATGCGAACTCCAAGCCGAAGGCGCATGTGAAATGTGTGTCAACGAAACGCGTATCGCCCAACGGTAGTGTGTCGTCCGCCGATACAACACGCCTCTTTAATTTCCTACGTGCAGCGCGTAAATTTTATCGTAGTGCCGCAAATGGTGATCTGGTAGATGGTAGTCAAAATTCCGCTGATATAGTGGATGGTGGGTGTGCGCAACAGCAGCAGTCAGAGCCGCTTAAACGTCGTTCTTCGTTGGCGGCCATAAACGATCGGCTGGAGTTTGCAGATTATAATAAGTCATCAGCTGATGCTTTAAGCCAAATAACCGGACCTTTGAGTGACGATTGGTTTGGTTAGTATTATTAATTATTTCAATCTGTTAACAATCTATACGCTTGCATCTATATTTTAGCTTTCAAAGATTATGTCTCTAATATCTTAAGTACT
This sequence comes from Bactrocera neohumeralis, assembly GCF_024586455.1. Taxonomy (NCBI): domain Eukaryota; kingdom Metazoa; phylum Arthropoda; class Insecta; order Diptera; family Tephritidae; genus Bactrocera; species Bactrocera neohumeralis. The sequence goes on along the minus strand of NC_065919.1, from coordinate 12,942,182 downwards.
CCAACCGACTCTGCGAAATTGGATGAAATCGAGTGATAACCCCGCCCACTCCCTTTATAACGGTTCCATTATAAACTACTAATAACACGAGAAGCATTAAAATTTCACGTCTTGGATGATACAAGAGCAATTTATGTTTCGGTAAAAAGTCATATCTCAGAACCTACTCGAATGATATCGACCAAATTTTGGTATATAATGTTCCCTTCACAATCCTATGTTTCAATGCGAAAACAAACTATATCAGACAACAACCACGCCTACTTCCTATTTAACCGAATTTTAAATTCCATCTAATTCTTTCACTTTCCAGACTGCAAATCAAGCACCAATGAATGTATCAGGATAAAACTTTGTCCGAATTCCAAAACTATTAAAATCTCTAGATACCGCATATGTGGATCAGAGTTCCGTTTGAGAAATTTTTTATAGAAAATATCGGTCAATCTAAAAGATATTTAGAAATTCGGAGAAAATCATTTTCTAATAATAATATGTCGAAAATGGGTGGAATCGGATCAATAATTACTTTAGTCCCCATAATAGAAATATGTATTTTCGAATTCCCAGTTAACTTTATACCGCTGCCTCACTATATGTCAACATTTTATAAATGTTACAGCTTTACGTGACAAATGAACAAAAAAAGCGAATATACATTATTGCTCTTAACAAAACTGACTAATTTATTATAATTAGTAGAAAAACTTGTTTAAAAAAACTATCAATAACGATAAATAAACAACGCCTGGCCAACTCTCACTCTTAAGTTATAAAATGTTGCACTTTTTCTTAATAAAAGCAATATTCTGAGAAAAGAACACGCTACTGCCACAGCCCGGGCATAGGGCAGAATAAATGCAACATTTTGTACATTTTTTGAAAAAAGAAAACAATATTAGTATCGATCGACTTTTCATGTTTCTTCAAAATTAAAAAAAAAAAAAACTTCAAACACGTAACCGATAATATATTCTTAAAAATCTTTATTTTGGGACACAGCTTCACAATTAAAAAATTTTAAAACAAAGGTAACCTGTCAGAAAGTTACACTAAAAATTACTTTTTATAAATACTTGATATCGAATGAGCTTCTCACTGCTTGTACAGATACCCAAGTGTCGACAAATATATCGGGTGATTTTTTTGAGGTTAGGATTTTCATGCATTAGTATTTGACAGATCACGTGGGATTTCAGACATGGTGTCAAAGAGAAAGATGCTCAGTATGCTTTGACATTTCATCATGAATAGACTTAGCCTTAGCCACAACGTCGAATTTTCAGTGAATGGGCCCTAGAAAAGTTGGCAGAAAATCCGCTTTTTTATCGACAAATTTTGTTCAGCGATGAGGCTCATTTCTGGTTGAATGGCTACGTAAATAAGCAAAATTGCCGCATTTGGGGTGAAGAGCAACCAGAAGCTGTTCAAGAACTGCCCATGCATCCCGAAAAATGCACTGTTTGGTGTGGTTTGTACGCTGGTGGAATCATTGGACCGTATTTTTTCAAAGATGCTGTTGGACGCAACGTTACGGTGAATGGCGATCGCTATCGTTCGATGCTAACAAACTTTTTGTTGCCAAAAATGGAAGAACTGAACTTGGTTGACATGTGGTTTCAACAAGATGGCGCTACATGCCACACAGCTCGCGATTCTATGGCCATTTTGAGGGAAAACTTCGGAGAACAATTCATCTCAAGAAATGGACCCGTAAGTTGGCCACCAAGATCATGCGATTTAACGCCTTTAGACTATTTTTTGTGGGGCTACGTCAAGTCTAAAGTCTACAGAAATAAGCCAGCAACTATTCCAGCTTTGGAAGACAACATTTCCGAAGAATTTCGGGCTATTCCGGCCGAAATGCTCGAAAAAGTTGCCCAAAATTGGACTTTCCGAATGGACCACCTAAGACGCAGCCGCGGTCAACATTTAAATGAAATTATCTTCAAAAAGTAAATGTCATGAACCAATCTAACGTTTCAAATAAAGAACCGATGAGATTTTGCAAATTTTATGCGTTTTTTTTTTTTAAAAAGTTATCAAGCTCTTAAAAAATCACCCGATACAACAACAAAGTTGTCGTAAACAAAATTTTGTTTCAATCATAGACTTGAATTCAGTATTATACTTCTCTCTTCGGAAATTCTTAATACCGGTTGTTTGGGAAAATTCCGGATTACACTACACACTGACTTATGGATATAACTTGTAATATAACTCATATAACAGTTAACTTATAACTGTTTGTAAATAGTTACATTTTTATCTTATTTATACCAAACTAGTTTATATATTTATATGCGTGTGTATGCTTGTCCTAAAAATGCAACGCAACTGCATGTCATTGAAATATGCATCGTAAAAACCGATGTTATGTAATGCCATCACACACGTCACTCATTCCATCATACTTCCCATCAGTGGTCTGACTATTAATTTTAATTTTGCCTCCAAGCAAATGGTTTATACTTGTACAACTCCAGCTAATTATTGTGCCATAACACACGCAAATACCATACCGTAATTATTCATAAGCAGAAAGCAGTTATTTTTTGTCATTTGCGAGTTCATTAAGAAAGTCTCATGGTTATGAAAGTATTAAAGTTAAAAAAACTTATATTTTCTGAAAAAAAAATCTTTACAATTTTCTTGAATTTAAAATCGCGAAACATATAACATATGTTGTGTTTTCTTAAATCGAAGACAAAAAACTACTGTTTCCTTTCATTATCTATTCAAAATATAGTATTATATATGAGTAATATCCAAATAAAACTATCATTATTTCAAATTTCAAAAAGGCATCTTGATACTTTAGCTTAAAGGCCTTATGACAACTAAGTTTAAGATATAGTTATGATAGAGTAGTAGTAATAATTTCCCGTTCCTTTATTCTCCTGACTGTAGAACTACATCTTCTTTTATTAGTTTTAGAGTAAAAAAATAATCCTTTTATATTAGTTTTAGAAAAAATATTGTTCAGAAAGTAAGTCTCCACCCATTTCGGTGAGACCTTCTTCTAACAACACTGTAGAACATAACTGGTAGTCCGGTTGTTTGCAGAAATTCTGAATCGTTATTTGATCTGTTATCATAGTTCATATCAAGATTAATTAGCTCAATAACTGCTTTGAAAAATTGCCGCAACCTTACTACTGTGGGCAAAAAATAGTAAGACTTTCTGTGCCTAATGTCACATCAAAATAATCATTAGTGTTTAGTATACGCTTTTCTTTCCCAAGTACATAAAGTGCATTCGGCGTTTTTTACGATTAATCAACAAAAAAAATCATCATTAAATTTTGTGTGCAGAATCATTTTTCTGGTGCCGAAACGTTCAAAATGTTCGAAAAGTACTTCGTTGTTAACGACGAACCACGTCCAGGAATGCCATCAATATCAACTGATGATCAACACGTCAATAAAATAAAGGAATTGGCGCTTGAGGATCGACGATCGACGATGAACAGTCAGAGATCTTACTGCCATCGTTGGAATATCGAAAGGATCAGTGAGAACCATTTTGAATGATCATTCATGCTTAAGAAAAGTGAAAGCAGGATTGGTTCCAAAATTACTCAATTTTTTTTTTTAACAGTCGCACTAATGAGTTTGAGGAGGTCAAAAATCAGTGTTATGGTTAGTTTTCTTCGATTATCGAGGTGTGGTGCAGTCCGAATTATTTCCGACCAGCCAAATTGTCAAGAAGGAATACTATTTGAGTATTATACATCCGGCCGCGAGGAGGTCAGAATTATGGATCGACCACTCTTGGTTTTTGTACCGTCACGTACTGCCACTATCGTATTCGACTGATTTTGCTCTGTATGACTTCTTGATATTCGGCAAACTCAAACGACCGTTCCGGGGAAACCGTCAATTGAAGACATTAAACGTGAAACTCTATGCGCGTTAAAGGCTATCCCGGAAATTGACTTTAACAACTGCTTCGAGGAATGGAAAAATCGCTGTCACAAGTGTGTTGGGTGACTACTTTGAGGGGCATGTCATAGATTTTGAAGAATTAGTAAAGAATTTTAAAATTATGAAGAAAGTCTTACTATTTTTTTTTCTCATAGTAGTGTATACGCACCGCTATACTGCACAGATGCAGCCAGTGAACACCACCAAGCTATTTTTGTAAACCCCAAAGCATCACCGCTACTTATCAAAATATGCGTTCATACGCGCATATACTACATACTTATGTATATATATAAATTTTATACAACTAGGTGAATTTTGCATCTTATGTAGGTATTTATGCTTTTATTACTCACATGTGTGACAGTTTTTGCGTCAATTTAGTATCGTTTGACACACTCTTGCAATGAACAAAAGAGGAGAAACAACAAAGCAGCACACAAGTGGCAACAGTTGACTCGCATGCCACAATAATTGTCATATAAAATTGTACGCAATGCAAAACTTACATTTTTTCTGTACGCACTCGTCACCACAAGCGGTGCTATGGATGTCTCTGTAACATTTATAATGTTATGCCAACTCGCATGCAGTTCTATGCACATCTCCATGTGTGTGTGTGTGTATGTGCATTGTTTCGTTATTATTTGCAGTTCATTGGCTTTGTTGGTTTGATGGCTTCATCATCGATATCATCGACATAGTTGTTGTTGCTTTATTTACTGTAGATCTATTGCCATACGGTAGTTACCATAAATATGTACATATATAGTATTATATTTACATATATACAGCCGCTGTTTGTATTTCTGCAGTTGCTGTTGCAAGAGAAGCCAATCACCTCCCTGCTACTATTAAAATGACTTAGTTGTTTACCCAGTTATGACTAGTGACTTCTTCAATTACAACCGTCATATCGCATATCATTGCTCGAGATTTAGTAATATGTTCATACTATATACATACATACATATGTGCATACGCATATATTAAGCGTTATGATTCTTTCTTTGATCTGTCGCTGATTTGACTTGACTTAGTTGTGCAACAGTGCGAATCGTCAATTGTTATGTGTTATATGCCACCTACTGACTACAATTATTATGCAAAAAATATAGTATATATATAGTATATAGTATGTTTAATAATACACAATAGTTGTTATAAAATTCCACATTATTTGATCTAAAGGGTATAGATCACTAACTATTAGAGTAAAAATATTGTCTCGGAGAACGTTGGAATTAATGTCATGATGTAAGAAAAACTTGTGTTAATAGTTTTGTAAATATTTAGAGAACTTTTATATAAAACCCATAGTTTTTATTTTATTTTTTTCAAAGTACCCTCAAGATGACCGTTTCATTTGACCTATTAAGTCGTTTCAAAAAAATTGTGTAAGTACTGTTGTACTTGAATTCGGAATTCAAATTAATGAATATTTTGTCTTCGTCGTTCGATCAAAACTACCGTTTTTTCACCAAACTAAACTATTTTTTGTGAATGAAGATCTTAATACTCGCCATTAACTAAAAATGGCACAATCTTGCGTGATATATTGTATATGTATGTATATATATATATTTACATATGTATATGTTAATAAAATATGAACTATAATACTAGTTAATAGAATTTTCGAACATTATTTATAAATTTTCTTTTTATTTTCTTTTCTTTACAGGTAAGCAATTGAGGGAAATGTAAAATCTAAGAAATTTACTAATTTATAGTTATTGGTATGTATTAATATGAATTTCTTCTTCTTTACTGGCCTAGATACCGCTTACGCGGTCATAGCCAAGTTAACAACAGGGGGTCTATTCTGTAACTCGATTCGAAATTCGGATCTACTTTATCATTATGCGAAAGTTGTACCACCCTGTGCCAGAAAAAATACGTACAATATTCGTTTTTGCTTTCTACAACTCAAAAGCTAACGAATATTTTATTCGAAAATTGGCTTGAAAATCCGAAAATCGAGTTACAGAATATAAAAAATCCGAATTCGAGTAAATTGATTTTCGAATCGAGTTACAGAATAGGCCTCCAGCACGCCAATCGTTTCTTCTTTTCGCAATGTGGCGCCAATTGGAGATTCCAAGCGAAGTCAGACGCTCCTCCAACTGGTCTTTCCAACGGAGTGGAGGTCCTTTTCTTCCTCTGCTCCCCCCGGCGGGTACAGGGTCGAATACTTTCAGAGCTTGAGTGTTTTCGTCCATTCTGACGACCTGACCTAGCTAGCGGAGCCGCTGTCTGTTAATTCGCTGAACTATGTCAATGGCGCCGTATATCTCATATAGCTCATCGTTCCATTGATGCGATATTCGCCGTGGCCAACGCGCAAAGGACCATAAATCTTCCGCAAAACCTTTCTCTCGAAAACTCGTTACGGTGACTCATCAGATGTTGTCACCGTCCATGCCTCTGCACCATATAGCAGAGTTTGGTATTTGTTCGTCGAGGGAGGACTTTACTTCTCAATTGCCTACTTAGTTCGAAGTAGCACCTGTTGGCAAGAGATATTCTTCGTTGGATTTTAAGACTGGCGCTTTTTTTGGTGTCAATGCTGATTCCAAGATAGGCGAAATTACCTACAACTTCGAAGTTATGACTGTCAACAGTTACGTAGGAGCCTAGTCGCAAGTGCGACAACTGTTTGTTTGCTGGCAGGAGATATTTGGTCTTGCCCTCATTCACTGCCAGACCCATTTGCTTTGCTTCTTTACCCATTCCGGAAAAGGCAGAACTAAGGGCGCGGTTGTTGAGGCCAATGATATCGATATCATCGGGTACGCGAGCAGCTGCTTCTGCAACTCGAATTATTTTCTCCACCAGCAGATTGAAGAAGCCGCACTGTGAATATCTGATCGGTTGTTGATTTTCCAGGTCTAAAGCCACACTGATAAGGTCCAATCAGTTTGTTGACGGTGGACTTTAATCTTTGACACAATAAGCTCGATAGAACCTTATATGCGATGTTTAGGAGTCTTATCCTACGATAGTTGTTGCAGATTGTGGAGTCTCCTTTTTTGTGGTTTGGGCAGAGCACACTTAAATTCCAATCGTCGGGTAAGCTTTCGTGCGACCATATTCTACAAAGAAGCTGATGAATGCTCTTTATCAGTTCCTCGCCGCTTTTTTGTTTTTCAGACGGGTAATGAGATTCCACCTTCTTCATGGTCGGTCAATAGAACGTCCGCTCTATCATTATCGATTGGGAAAGGGTTCGCCATCTCCTAGTGTTATGTGTTATGTGTCAGGCCAGCAGTTTTTTGAATTGACCTGTTATGTATAAATACATATAGTTGAAATATCTTTGAAATAACCTGAATGCAAAATAACGTATCATCAAAAAATTCAAAATTGAGTTGTTTACTGATTACGATTCACCACATAATATTACATATGTATCGCAAATTTTAAGCTTCTGCGATCAAAAATACCCAAGCTATATTAAAAAGTCAAAAAAAACGTATCATCAAGTGCTTGATTTCGTTAAACAAAATAACGTATAATCACTCATGTATGGAAATAGCCTTCATTTATTGTTTATGTTTATTTTTAGTGATTAAGTTCAATGTGCTTTGATTAGTTTATGCTACATCGTTTATCGAACGTGGACTATATACATATATATGTAGTCCTTTGTGAGACCATAGAAAATAAGAACTCCTGTGATCGAACTTATAAATTAACAAAACGCTTCCCGCCAGTTCGGTGGGATGTCTGAAGGTATGCGCCCCCAAGTGATTAAGTCCTGACCTCCCTAACGCAAGACAGCCAAGAAGGAAGTGTTGAGTTGTTTCCACCTAATCTTCTTCCATATAGCTTCTGCAGATGGCGTCTGGTAGGATTCCCAGCCTTACTGCGTGGAAGCCAATAGGGCAATGGCGTGTTACAAGCCCCAAAACTAGGGAAAGGCTGCCTTACTGAGGGCAAAGAGATCACTAGATCTCATGCGAACGATCTTGGGACAAAAGACTTTTTCAACAGCGTATGTAAAAATTGTGGCCCAGCAATAATAAAATAGGATACGGGAGCACTGATCCGAATCCGTTCTACCAATAACGGTTCTAGGGTGCCTCTTCTTGCTAGCTCATGTCTCCTGCGATTCCGCTGTGGTCTGGCACTCATATCATTCTTATCACAAAGACTCTCGATGCTATTGATAGCGAGGTTAGGTCTTCGATCAGCTCTGAATTCTCTCATTGTTAATGAGTTCAAGGCTGGAATCGCCGCTGTGCTATCTGAGTCGATGGTCACTCCTCTGAACGATGCTGCACTCCGGAGTAGTAAATCTTCTTCTTCTTAATTGGCGTAGACACCGCTTACGCGATTATAGCCGAGTTAACAACAGCGCGCCAGTCGTTTCTTCTTTTCGCTACGTGGCGCCAATTGGATATTCCAAGCGTAGCCAGGTCCTTCTCCACCTGGTCCTTCCAACGGAGTGGAGGTCTTCCTCTTCCGGCGGGTACAGCGTCGAATACTTTCAGAGCTGGAGTGTTTCCGTCCATTCGGACAACATGACCTAGCCAGCGTAGCCGCTGTCTTTTAATTCGCTGAACTATGTCAATGTCGTCATATATCTCGTACAGCTCATCGTTCCATCGAATGCGATATTCGCCGTGGCCAACGCGCAAAGGACCATAAATCTTTCGCAGAACTTTTCTCTCGAAAACTCGCAACGTCGATTCATCAGTTGTTGACATCGTCCAAGCCTCTGCACCATATAGCAGGACGGGAATTATGAGTGACTTATAGAGTTTGGTTTTTGTTTGTCGAGAGAGGACTTTGCTTCTCAATTGCCTACTCAGTCCGAAGTAGCACCTGTTGGCAAGAGTTATCCTGTGTTGGATTTCTAGGCTGACATTGTTGGTGGTGTTTACGCTGGTTCCAAGATAGACGAAATTATCTACGACTTCAAAGTTATGACTGTCAACAGTGACGTGAGAGCCAAGTCGCGAATGCGACGACTGTTTGTTTGATGACAGGAGATATTTCGTCTTGCCCTCGTTCACTGCCAGACCCATTTTCTGTGCTTCCTTGTCCAGCCTGGAGAAAGCAGAACTAACGGCGCGGGTGTTGAGGCCGATGATATCAATATCATCATTTCTTATATAGAAAAACAAAATTGAAGAAATTGCTTGAAATTGTGTATTTCTAAGTCACGGTGTTTGTCCGCGATGGACTCCTAAACTACTGAACCGATTTTAGTAAAATTTAGCACACTTAGAAGATAGGATAGTAAGAATAATTCAAAAATAAAAAATACAGTGAAAGCTCTATTATAAGGACGCTCTATTAAGCGGGCATCTCTATTAACACACATTATTAATGTTTATTGAAGCACAATCTATTAAGCGGACAACGCTATTAACTGAACAGAAAGGCTGGTAACCAGACATTGAAAAAGTAGTCTTGAATTCGTTATTTTTTCCAATGAATTTTATTTGTATGAACGTATTCAAAATTAAAACTCAAGTACAATCCTTTGGATTCTTATACCGACAATAACATGTTTTCGCTTTTATTCGTAAATAAATTTTTTTACTGTATTGAATAGTTTATTATATGAATAATAGTATCAAATGTATACCACAGTAACGCGTTGTCGGATCCACTAGTACATATACATATACTATACATATGTACATATTTTTGAGACATGGTTAGCAAAGGCAACTATCACCGATAACGCAAAGCGCAAAACGATTTATGAAATATTTTTTGCCATCCTTCAATATTTTTTTTTTGATTCATCAAAGCCAATGCAATCGATTTTGTCTAAGATCTTTCTATGTTCACTTATTAACATCGCCAACACGCCTATCCAGTACTGCCAGCTTTACAATTTTAGCGTTAATCGCCACCATAGAAGATTGATTGATAGAGAATAATGCTTACACGAATTATTTATTACTTTTGCACACAGGCACCTGCTCACATGAGCACATATGTATGTACATACATATATACAAATAATTATCATTATTATCTATTTGAAGATCACTTGCGGCAGCAAATACTTAATGTGAAACCATTGTAACATTTCGAAAATCGAACGTAAAATGGGAAAAAATGCCGGACGGGCCATAAAAATAAAACAGAAAACTTAAGAAAACACTAATAGTAAAAAGTGTAAATAAATTAAAGCAAGAAATAAAAAGGCTGAACAACTGTGCACGCACATAAACTCAAATTTATGAATGTAAACAAACTGGCAACACGTAAGGTAGCACCCAATGGACGCACATAAATGCTGCTGTTTCGCAAGCAATCCACCTCAGCCGCTGAGTTATATACCGCGCGCTGACTACTCTACGCGAATGCCAATGAACGGTTGATTGTACCGTTCGACCAAGTCGGGTGGTGTTTGCTGGTTTGTTGCTTATAAGTTATTTGATTTAGCAATCAAATTACGCCGCTGTGCGTGGAGTAAATTGTAGGATAGGGAATTGTTGGGCGCTCATTCGCAATACCGCGTATGAATTGTTAACAAATATATTTATATGTATGTACTATGTGTATTGTTGTTTTTGTACGGTCACTCGTGTAATAGCCTATCATTTAGCTACATGTTTAATACGTAGAGCAGGCGATAGCGTTGAAGCGGGGGTAGAGAGTGAGCGTTAGGCGCTGATTTTAATATGGTGTGCGAAAGACTTGAATACATAAGTGCCAATTCGTTACATAGCAATTGGTTGCTTTTCATTTTTACTTTTTTTTCCCCAATTTTAACTTACGAAATATTGAAAAATCACACGAATTCCTATTTTTTTCTTTAAATTCTCAAATGAGTTTTTAATTTTTTAATGCATACACTTATTGCTTTTTATTTTATCTTATTTTTTTTTCCAAGCCCCTCTGACACCATTACGCCCGTAAAAATTAATAACACCCGCATGATCTCAATAGGCTAGCAGATCAAATTAGATTCCGTAACAATTATCTACGCAAAAACGAAAAGTTTTAATTTCGCAATCCATCAACAGCGGTTGTGTGTTTTTATTATTAGTGAAAATTGTTTCGCGCATTAAAAATTTAAGTTGGCTGATTATTGTTAATTAATAAACTTACAAAATTTCTAGGAAATGAGTAGAGGCTAGAATTTATTTTTAAAATGAATTGTTTAAAAATTAAAAAATGAAGTATATACATATATACACGCACGGAATTTAAATAAATGACAAATTTTGAAATAAACACGACATTTCCATTTAAAATTGCTGATATAAGTAAATTTCAACAAATTGCAAAAAAGATCCGCATACTTTTGAATAAAAATAATACCGTTCAAGAAATCAAAATGTTTAACGTTTTCATGGTAAAAAAATTACTTTTTTTGCGAATTTATTTCTTAAGTATGGATTGAGTAATTTTATTCGGACCTTTTGTAAAATATTGAAAATACTTTTGACAATATAGGGTAATTGTATCTATCAGTATATTATTAGCTGTCGGTCCCGCGTTCCAAATAATTATAATATATCATCATATAAATATTTCTCACTGAATAAAAGTGGCTGTATCACTTTTAGTTTTTATTCATTTAAATAGTAAAAGTTAATACTCAGAATCTACAATTGTCAAGTAAAAACAGCAATAAAAGCTACCACATCATGCATGCGATAATTAGTCTTAATAACATCATCCGTTCTTTGTGGTAGGTATTCGCTTAGCTTAGCGGTTATTCTTGTGGTTAGGCGTTACACTAAAAAAACGTTAACAATACAACAACTATAAGTGAACAAAGAACATTGAAAGTGGTATAATGTGCAAGTAATCGCAACATTTCATTGAAATCGCATGCATCAGCTGAGGCGTACAACGGCACGGCCCTTTTTCAATTTTCTCTTCCATTTCAACATACAATTAAATTCATTCATTCATTTTATATAGTATTGCATGGTCTTTATTATTCCAACCTTTTTTTTTTTGCACTCAAAGTGAAACTGATTTTCCTCACAACTTTCTTGAAAAATGTGCAACTTGGTGTTCGCGGTCATAAGGTAGCTGCTGTGGAAAAAGCTAGGCGTATTTGGAAAGGAAAAACTAATCACATCTAGAGCAATAAGAAAATGCAGATATTGTTTGAACTTTATGAGCTGCCACGTTGCTGCGCTGCAACTTTCCACATCACCTAGCTTCCCGGCGGCAGCAGCTTTTCCGCACATTTTGTGTAAATACCTGTGGTTCCATACCACTGGTAAGTCTACAACATTTTAATTTAAAGGGCAACAACAACATGACAAGAAAAGCAAATGTTGCCTTTGTTGTACACATACAGAAAAATGTGGACGGAACAGTTGCGTTAATATATTCAGGAACACCAGTAAATACGTCGAGATGTAATAATTATTTCACAAGACAATTTTTTTAATCTTTGCATCATTGAGTGAAACTTGTACAATAAAACTTGAACAATAAAAACATATATTTTCATAAAATTGTATAAAAAAAACAAGAAAACTCTTGAATTTTTTATAGCAAAAAAGGGTTTAAAAATATATTTATATTGATTTTGATCGATCAATTTATGTATATGGCAGCTAAATGCTTTAGTGAATCAATTTGAACAATTCCTTCTGATATTAAGAAGATAACCTAACAAATAAAAAAATGGTTTTCGAAACAAGGGCTTGATTTTAATCGAACAGTCTGTATGGCAGATATATTCTATAGAGTTTCGATATCGGCGATTCCGAGCACGAGCAACTTATTACGGAGAAAAGAACGTGTGCAAAATTTCAGATCGATATCTCAAAAACTGAGGCAAAACCGAAGTCCGAAGTCTTTCATGGTGTTATAAACTTCGTGGCAAACTTAATATACCCTGTGCAGGGTATAATAAATAATTTTAGGAGCATAGATTTCGAATATCCACAAATATATGACCACCACTGTGTATATAGGCACGCTATTGTTGTGTTGCTTGTGTTTCGTATTGTTGCATTTGCTGTCAAAGGTTCTCACGTTCTCGTCTGTTCACTGTTGCAAAAAATGTTTTCGCTCACCACTCTTCTTCCGGTTGGTATGCAACGGTGTGCAACGGTGCTCGGCTTGGCGGCAGAATGTTTCGCTACCGAAAGCCGTTAAACTTATGTACATATGTGCGTTGTTGTTTTTGTTGTTTTTCATTGCATATAAGCAAACATAATGCAAAAAGTACATATTAATTGTATTATATGCTATTTTTGCTCTTTCTTCCTTATTTCGATTTAATGCAGATTCACTTGCGGTGCATAAATTTGACAAGAAACGAATGAATTAATTTTGTTTTTATTTTTACGAATTTCACACAACTCATTATAGTCGCTTGCTGGTGTATTTGTAGTAGCTTCCTCATAAGTAATAGTGTTTATATGTAAGTAATAATTAAGTGTAGTACTGAACACGACAGCGTTGTAATGTGTGTTTCCGTGAGACTCGGAAAGGTTTAAAGGGTGAATAATTTGAGCTAATTGTAAGCAAGCAATAATGAGAAAAAGTGGCAACTTCCTAATAAGGTTATACATATGTATATCAAATATGTCAACAGCAAATGTAATTCTTGCCAAATGTTCCTCACCTCACAAAACTAATATATGTACATAATAGAAAACACAACAAGCACGATCGCACGTAACAGTTTTCCAAAAATCGCTTGCAATTTTCAGAAATAAGAATCACGCATTGTAGACTTTTTAAACACAAAAAAAATAATTAAAGTTTGCAGGCCTGTAAGTCTATTATGGATATTGGGGTAGATACATATGTATATCGTCGCCTGAAATGCAAAATAACGTAACATCACTTTTCGTAGGTTTACAGGAGAAGCAAAAAACCGTATAAAAAGAAAACCACTTGAGATATTGAAACAAAATTTTCAAATCTGAATTAACATGAACCTATAAGTATATTTTAGAAAAAAATAATGAAAAAATTAAGCAAATTTTATAGTAGGTGTCTTACGTTATTTTGAATTTTCATTTCTGAAACAAAATAACGTATGATCAATCTAAATTTGTATAAAGTTAAAAATTTGAATATTAATCATTTTTTTTTAATTTTAAATAAAAACAGTTGCAAATTTTTCATATTTCATGTTGTTTTTATTATTAATATGTACATAAGTACTAGAAAAAATGTAAATATTTCAAGCTAAAAAATGAGGATAATGTTTAATTATTATTTATTAAATAACTAATTATTCAAAAGGTATATTATCATAAAAGTAATAACAGTCTGCTGGAATTAAAGCTTCTAGGTCCTACAGATGTTGCCATTTCTTCTTAGTTATAGTTATACTTTGTAAAAGAATAGGCTGCTGAATTCCTAGAAATGCACGGGTCTGATAACTTGGATCATGGAGTCGCTAAACCGAACTCTGGCGGCTCCTCCTCTATCCATATACCGAGGGAGTTGTGGGTGGGAACAAGCCGTTGGAGAAAAGGGACAATATCTTCCAGGCCGAGATTGGAGCCATTAAGATAGCAGTAGATATTGATATCATCGGCCTCAACACCCGCGCCGTTAGTTCTGCTTTCTCCAGACTGGACAAGGAAGCAAAACAAATGGCTCTGGCAGTGAACGAGGGCAACACGAAATATCTCCTGTCATCACAAACAAACAGTTGTCGCACTCGCGACTTGGAACTCACGTCACTGTTGACAGTCATAACTTTGAAGTCGTAGATAATTTCGTCTATCTTGGAACCAGCGTAAACACCACCAACAACGTCAGCTTTCAGGTGTTATTTCGGACTGAGTAGGCAATTGAGAAGCAAAGTCCTCTCTCGACAAACAAAAACCAAACTCTATAAGTCACTCATAATTCCCGTCCTGCTGTATGGTGCAGAGTCTTGGACGATGTCAACAACGGATGAGTCGGCGTTGCGAGTTTTCGAGAGAAAAGTTCTGCGAAAGATTTATGGTCCTTTGCGCGTTAGCCACGGCGAATTCCGCATTCGATGGAACGATGAGCTGTACGAGATATATGACGACATCGACATAGTTCAGCGAATTAAAAGACAGCGGCTACGCTGGCTAGGTCATGTTGTCCGGATGGACGAAAACACTCCAGCTCTGAAAATATTCGACGCAGTACCCGCCGGGGTAAGCAGAGGAAGAGGAAGACCTCCACTCCGTTGGAAGGACCAAGTGGAGAAGGACCTGGCTTCGCTTGGAATATCCAATTGGCGCCACGTAGCGAAAAGAAGAAACGACTGGCGCGCTGTTGTTAACTCGGCTATAATCGCTTAAGCGGTTTCTACGCCAATTAAGAAGAAGAGATATAAGAAATCGTTTTACGAATGAAGAAAACGATTTTTTATCGAATCGTTTCAGCGCGCAATTTTTATGGGCCAGTCCGTATCAAATTTGATCAAATGGTACTAGGGCATCAACATGAATGATTTACCTTTCATTCAGCACTCTATATTTTTAGAATAACACACTTATCAGAAACAATTTATAAGCAAATGCGTATTCAAAATAAAAATATGTGCAATTCCATCTTACGAAAAATCAATTAAAAATTTAAATTAAGAATGTCTGTTTTTAATATGCTTGCAGAATTAATTTCTGTCTCTTCATTTTCCATATATCAAGAGTGGTTGAGTTACAATCACTTAACACTTGCGCCCAAGAGGAATATGATCGATAATACCGCAAGGCACTCGCCGCCTGTCAGTGTTCAAGTCATTAAGTTAAGATGTTACAGCTCATTTTCATGTTGCGTTGCACAGTAGCTATAAGATGTACATATATGTATTTACATATGGGCATTTTCACGGTAACGGACGCGACATTCGTACGCTTTTAAGTGCGTCCAAAACAAAGAAGACAAAGGAAAAGTTTATATATATTTACATTGTTTTGAAGGGCTGACGCAGTACTAGATTTTAATATATACGGGAAGGTTCTACTACAAATAAGTACGTAGTTATAAGCAATTATAAAGTGATACGGACGCGACAAAAAATAGAAGTTTTTTTGAGGCGCATTCAGAAATATACAAAATTCAGCAAATTAAGGATTTATATATATATAAAAATATATATATTAATAAATGCGAATAGACGACTGTTATTCGTAGGTTTATGAAATATGTTAATTTTCCCTTAGTTTTTTTTTAATTGAGTATAGAAGAAATACGGACGCGACATAACGGACGCGACAAAATCTTCCAAGAACAAAGAAATACATTTTTTTCATTATAACACTTCAATTTTATTGAAAATTAAGCAAAACAATAACGTAAATTAAAAATTCAAGTAACATTTTAGTAAAAATGACTTAAAAAATTAAGAAGAAAGTTATTAGTTTTTAGTATGGCGGTCCAAGCAACTTCAATAAATTTACTGTCGAAATATGAAAACCAATGCAAACTCTTAACTGCTTTGATATTTGGAATATTTTGCCATAACTCTGACAGTTGATTACAAAAACTATCAATTTGTGTTCCAGAGATATACAAAATGTTAACTCCATGAATGTTGTTCTTAGCACATTCATAGAAGCATGAATAATCACCGAGAACAATATTTTTTGCTTTAACGATTTGCCAGACGTTTTCGTTTCGGCACCTATTCCGTCTACTGCACCTTTGCCATGTGAAGTGGCAAAAAAATTCCACTCTAAGATTTCGCGTGGGTAAATCTATCACTGATAACAGCAAAAGACTTGGTTTCACCAAGGACCCAAGCTACGCACGTAAACACTGTTACTTGGCTATAACTAAAGTGGGCATCTTGAACTTCGTTTTGGAATGTCAAACGATAATTTTCAGCAAAATCAACTTGCATAACAATTTCATTAGCTGCTACATTTTTTTTTTAGTTTCAAAGTAATTTTGTTGGTGACATTTAACAAAACAATGCATTTTAAAAGCTGGTAGCTGAATCTCTATATCATGAATTAAGTCGATTAATGGACCAATAGTGTAGTTTAAAGTTATGTGATCCACCATACTCCACTGTTCCATTTGATTTGCGTATTAAATTTATTAATAAACTGTATTGGAACTAGATCGTCTTTAATATCGCGTACACAGCTGTCCCAATTATTAGCCATGCACTTTTCATTCATAACGTCGCAGCAAACTGATGTAAGAAATAATTCAGCTTTGGCAGGAATCTGCGGTATAATCTTTGCACAGCCTTCTAGTAGAAAAATAAAATTTGCATGGTACTTACAGACACACATATTGTGTCGTAAATTATTGATTAACTGAATGTAAGTTGGCTTAGAACGAATAAAAATAGTTTTGCAGACTTTTTCTTCGGTATATTCGGCTTTGAAAAGTTGATATGCTTCTGTTAAGGTCATAAGCATAAAACGTTTTGAGGCTACTTTCCCATTGATTATCATTGTATCCTTTCTCCCAGGAGCTTGAACGCTGATTCCATCTTGCAAAAAGAATTGTTCAATTAATTTTTCGCGCATCTGGCTTTTTGATGACTTGGTTGTATTTTCATTCATCGTTTCTGTTGGCTTAATATATTTATTGCATAAAGATTTGAGGATAGCTATTTTTCTATTCAGGTTTTTAGGTAGCGCAGCCTCAACTTTTTTAATTGCTTTTCTTATCGTTTGTTTACAGCTGTAAATTTCGCAATTCAAATTGTCAATATTATTTATGCTCTTTTTTTGCCGCAAAACTTGCTGTCTAACACGGTCCTTTTCTTTCTTCTTTTCTAATAAATTGCAATCACTTTTCAATTTTTGCGATAATCTTTTTCGGTACTCTTGCTTTCGTTTTGCTTCTTTCTTCTTGTATTCCTGCCATTTCTCGACGTTTTCTTTCATTTTCTCTCTATACTTCATTGTTATTGCTTTTCTTGTTTCTTTTGCCGTTTTTGCCATCAATAAAATTTTAATTTTATGCAATTTCTACAACTTTATTTAATATTTAAGGTTTACGGTAACGGACGCGACGAATTTCAAACACCAATAAATTTTTTTAATCGTTTTTGCCGAGAGCCAATTATTACTTTTTTTAAGTGAAATGATGTATCTGCTTTTAGTCTGAAAGCAATTTACACTTCAACACTTTGTTCACTAATGAGAACAATAAATGCTGTTTTTCGGTAACGGACGCGACATACGAATATAAGCAGAAGCAAACACAAAAAACTACCGTTATTCGATCTCCACTCAGTCTGTCTGCTTGTTGAACATTATGTTACTATCAGCAGAAGATTTTTAAATTATAAAAACATCATAGTATTACTTTGAATTAGGGAATATAACAAGGAAAAACGTTGGTATATTTGGTCAAAAAAGTCAGATTTTTGTAAATTTTGTGTATTCGTTGTATATTTCGGCTCAAAATTAGAAGAAAATAAAAATTCCTTTATATTTATAAAATAAACACATTTGAGATTTATTATTCATCAACAGAAAGTTTTCAGGAACTGTTTGAATTTTGCACGCGTGGTGGACCTTTTTGTGAAAATGCCCATATGTAAATGTGCCTTCATCAAAGAGAAGCACTAAATTGAATGCAAATAATTGAGCAACAACAAAAATAAAAAGACAATAAAAACAACAATAACAATTTGCGAAAACTATTTAGTCAGATTGCAAAATCGTGGAGCGTGTGGAGCGGCACACACATTATCATACGAGTTTATAGTATATCGCTGTCGTAACAGCCTTTCTAGCGAAAATTGATGAAGGGCCATTTGTCGTTTATATGTATGTGTGCTTATTTGTAAAATAATTTTAATTATGGACATCCAAAATATTTTAACACGAAAACTGTCAAAAAAACATCCATCCAAATATTTTGGAAAAAAATCCAATTTAGCATCACTTCTTCGACTAAATAAGTATTAGTTCATTGTATGGAGTACAAATTTTATAAATATTTTCAACGGATCAACATTTCTTCTTCCTTAAGCGGTTCGATGGGTTTCCTCGGGTAAAAAACAGCCTTTTTTTTAACAATTTTTTTTTTTAAATACTTTAAACTCGACCATTGCGACGCCATTTCCAGTGACCCCTCGTAAAAAAGATGCGCCCGCGTTGGCAGAATAACTCCTTACAGGATCATCTAAAGTGAAAAAATACGTGTTTTAGTTAAAACCTTAACTTAGAACTTGGACGAAGAAAAAAAATTAAAAATTGGATTTTTGGCACACATTTTTACAAAAATAAAAGAAAATTTCGCGACATTTTTTTTCAAATAGTTGGAATCGAGAAAAACTCTTCGTCCAAGTCTTTAAGAATTGTATCTCAAGGACCTGTGTAAAATTTCATGATGATCGGTGAGTAGTTTTTTGGAAAATTTTTCAACCGATTTCAAAAATACAGTTTCGAGAAAACGCGTTTAAAAGCGGCACACTTATGCCATGTTCAGACCGAAAATTTAAAAGATTAGATTATATTTAAGCATTTCATAACCCAACAGTGTTCTCACTGACGTTAGAAAGATCAAAAAACAGCTGTTATTGTCATTCAAGTATTCACATCGCTTAATATTTATCAAAAGAAAAGATTGTCATATAGTATTTTGAAATAAAAATACGGCTTTTTTTTAATATTTTCCATATAATAGAAATAATGGATGCATTTTTTCATTTGTTAAGTCGATTTTCAGATGAAATTAGATTCATTGCTTTAAAAAAAAATTTGTTTGTTTACATTTTTTTCGCTTTGTAGTGTCTAAATCAGCTGTGATAATGTAACAGACTGCCAGTGCTGACAAGTAGATTGCGCAAAATCAGAGTCGCACAGAGAGATTTAGCGTGGATCAGTTTCAAATCATTTCAATGAAGTGATTTGGAACTGTCATTTTTGTATGGCGAAATCTTGATAAATTTTTAAGATTAGTGGGATAATCCATTCAACAGCCGAAATCATGTGATTAAGTGTCGGTCTGAACATGGTATTAGCCTAGCTAGCTTCGAGCGCACAAGTTCTCAAGGCAGTATCTCTGAAACTATTACACGGATCAACTTTATTTAGGACAATATTCCAGAGGTGTTGTAGAATTTAATAAGACAATAAAGAAATTAGATTTTTTGAAACCCGTAAATCCATGTAACCCCTTAAGTACAAAAGTCCATGCATAAACAATTCTCAAGAACATCATGTAATGAAATTCAAATAATACAATTTATGTAGAATATTTGATAATAGCTGTCTTTGATTCGCCATTTCTCTGCTCGCTTACGTTCTATTGTCATACAAATCACAAGTAAAAGCAACAAAGTTACCGAGTTGAATTCGTTCAAGACAGTTTGTGGATACATCATTAAAGTCCATTAGCCGTTAATTTCAATGCTACCAAGTTTTATTTTGGACATTTAAGGTCCGTTTTTCTATTGTGAATAGTTCAAATGACAAATAAAAATACAACTTTCTCTTTTCTTTTATTTTTAAAACTTAAGACTTAAAATCAATTATGGTACTGATTACTGCAACTTTTTTAACACGAAAAAAAACTTCTAACTAAGAAAGAATGATAACAATCTTGGACATGCGTCGGAAGACATGTTATTAGCGCAGGGTTGCACCACAAGTGTTCTCCGTTTGTTGAGCATCTGTTATAATTCGATTTGCTGGAGAATAACAACTAATAAAATTGCTAAAATCATTAGGTTTATATTTCTTCACTTGGATCGAAATTGCTATTTTTTTTAATGCTAATTTTTCTGTTCTAATTATCCAACTATGAATTTTTGTTTTCAATTAATTCCAATGTCATGACTTTTGAGTTCGATTTGCAGACTCAATTGAATTAACTGCGAATTCGTGAATTTTTTTGCGTGTACTCACACCTTATCTGCCTCTACCGATTGCACCATGTACCTGTGTATATGCGTCGCTCCCGACAAGCGTCGAGCTTAAAGTCACACTTCATGATGTACGTACGAATGTAATTTATTGTACTCACACGCTTAAAATATGGCGCTGCCTGACAGAATCTTACTTGTAAATACACGGCTCTAACAATGGCTTTGACACCGTCAACGATTCTGACTCATCACATGTTTACGATATTTGCGTATCTGAATGGAAATAAACAAAACAATTTGTCGTTGAATTATAAATAAAATTAAAAAAAAATAATTAGCAATTTTTTTTATATTTCTCTCATGAAATAAGTAAAAAACGAGAAAAAATTTAACATCGGTTGCAAATAAAAGACTTTTCCATACAAGAATTTAATTTTGATCGTTCATTGTGTATTGCAGTATACTGTTCCAATCCGACCAGTTTGTTCAGAGATTATACTGTTGCCTTGGACTACACCTTGTCATTTAAAAAATTTTTCCATACAAGAACTAAAATTTGAAAATTCAGTGGCAACTATATGCTATATGTATGTAATGAGGTATGAAACTAAGTTAATTGATTGCGCGATCAGTTAGTGGTGATGATGGTGATGATTTTGATATATTCTAAACGTCATAAACTTGACCTACTAGAGTAGATATTTGAAAAATAAACTGCCTCCACATTAGTGATTTTGTTTCTGTGTCATATACTTTTGGTTGTGCGAAAGTGTCCGATTTTTTGCAAAACAATCGACATTTGCGGGAAGTGCTGATTTTCTTTATTCAGTCAAAGGAATTGGCGCCTGAAGCACACCAACTACAAAAAGTTTATGAACACAAAATCCTTCGAAGACGGTTAATTGACGACGTTGCTCTATGAGGATCCGTGTCAAGCGCAAGAGAAGCTTCCTATAGTATTGGGAGTCACACGCAAGCCATTTAAAAGTGACTGCAAGTACTGGAAATGATTCAGAAACAAAAAAACTGTTTTTCCCTATTACCTCAATACCAGGAGAGGAATAAAAAAGTGATTCTTCTGTACGACAACGCTCGGCCTGACATTGCCAAACTCGTTCAAACGTTTAAATAGCCCTACCCCACTCACTTTATTCCCCAGATATTGCACCGTCCGATTATTAATTATTCCGTTCGATGGCATATGGTCTGGCTCAGAAGCAATTGTACTCACAAGACGACATCGAAAAATAGCTTGATTCTTCGATAGCATTACAAGATGAAGAGTTTTAATGTAATGGTATTCGAACTTTACCAGAAAGATGGGAAAAATTGTGACCAACAATGAGCAATACCTCGAATAATTCATTTGCAACCATTTCCTTACAATAAAATTTCGTTTTCATTAAAAAAAACAGTGAGAACTTAGTTGCGCACCAAATAATATAATATAGCTTCTTGGGGAGAAACGGACATATGCTTAATTACAGATCGATATCTCAAAAACTGAAGGGCTAGTTCGCGATATACAGACAGACAGACGGGCACGGCTTAATAGATTCAATTCGTAGCAATGATATAATATACTCTATAGGATCTTTAATGCTTTCTTCTGAGGGTTACAAACTTCTGGGCAAACTTGACATACAAAATGTTTGAAATATGTTTTATCATGAGAACGCTCAAATTGAATTTTATGAAAATGACATAATTCGGGCGGAAACCTTTTTCTTAGTTGCTTTTCGCACATCACGTTTATTTTGGTGTAAAAGTCAACCCAAGAGCACTTTAACTTTTGGATTAACTCATTAAAACACTGTAATACATGCATATAAACACCTTTACGTACATATGTATGTATGTATATGGGTACATGGGCAGTATAAACTGCCTGGTTTGGGCGAAAACTTCATTTAAATTCAAATTCCCATACAAAGTGAAGTCAACGAAGCGGAAGTTCACAACACAGCGCAAGGCAGCCTACCTAACTAACTAACCAAGCAAACGAGTAACCAGCCAACCAAGCAGTCATCCAACTAGTCAGCGAGTTACTCAAAGCCAACAACAAAGCTGTGTTTAAACGCCAGCAAAGCTTTGTAGCACCAAGCAAGCAGAATGTAAGCGACAGGCGAATGACACTGCATAGGAATCAACTGCTGGCGCTTCGTAAGCTGAAGTGCCTCTTCTTATGAGAGCGTCGTTTAAAGAGTTTTACATCTCAATTTCTTTGCTATTTACTGTTATTAAATATATTATGGTGTTAATAGAATTGATGTAAAAATTTTTAAATCGATTTTATATATTTTTGCTCTAATTTACATATGTACATATGTATGTATATACATATATGTATGTATACATTCGATATTACTAATTTATCATTAATAATTAATTCATTCATTTTATGCTGTTAAAGTAGAGAAAAACGGAAGCGGAAGCGCTGTAATTAAAAACAAAAAAAAATATATAAACTATTTATTTTTTTTTGTTCTTTTTTTCTTACTCTATTGTGGGAAAGTGTTGGTTTTTTTTTGAAATTATTTTAAGTTTACTGTATTAAATCCTGAAGCGGGTATATTAAGTTTGCCGCGAGGTTAGTAAAATTCTGAAAAACCCCTATAGAGTATACATACATACAGTGGTGGCCATAACATATGCAACTAATACATTAGTTTAGAAAAAGTGTATATATTTTACCAATAACCTTTGCAAACCGTCGATTGGATATGAAATTATTAAAATTTGGTATTTTTACTTTTATTTAACGTTTTTAAACAAAAAAATTTCATTCATAAAAAAAAAATAAGAATACCATTTTGATTTCCACTCCAAAAAAATTACGTGGACAAAACATATGCAACTCCGATTTGAGTTCATGTAACAATTATAGGTATTTTTTGTTACTATTGACATTATAAATAATTGAATACCTTTAGTTTTTGTAAATTTATTTTGTTAATTCCAAAGAAACGTGGCTATTGTTTTATAAAATGGCGAGAGACAATTAAAATTTGGAAGTATAAAATGGAATGGCACAAAAAAAAAACCTTGCCATAAAATATGAAATGCACAAAAGCACAATTTCACGAAAAATCAAAAATCGTTATTTTTGCATTAATTTCATTTAAAAACTTTTTTTTTTTAATTAATTTTGCTATCCACAAGAATGTATATTAATAAAATTATATGAATTAGTTATTATTTAAAATTGTAAATATTTCAAGTTTTATTTATTTATTTTATTTTATTTTATTTTTTTATTATTATTTTTATTTTTTTTTTTATTTTTTTTTTTTTAATTATCTCTCAAATTTCTTGGGTTATTTTGGAACTAGCAGCTCAGTGTCTCTCAAACGCTCAGCTTCTTTACTTGGTATCTGTTTACTAAATACCATACTTAATCATTATATTCATGATTATTATCTGCAATTAATTTACTTTTTTCGTAATAATATGCTGACTTCGTAAAATGTGTAAGACTTACTTCGGATAATAATATTGTAATACAATATACATACATACATCAGCATCTGCTCGTCTTTTCAAGCTGAGTCAACATTCTCAAAAGTACATTTTTTACCGACAGCTATTTTGAAAAGCATATGCACTTGTTCACCGTACAAATTTTGCACATGCAATTAGTCTTATGAGTGTTCTTACAGTGTGATACCCATACTTTAAGCCTATTTTTGTTTTTAAATACGACTTTCAACTTTCCGAAAATTATGTTAAGATATTTTATTATTAAATTTTTTTAGAATTATCTACAAGTGAAAAAATTTTTCTGATTAAGCGGTTACGAGAAAATTTATCTAGAAAATTAATTAATCAGAATGATCTACATATCTTTTCTACTCTCACTTTGATTTAGCCCTTTTCTTTTTTTGCTGAACTGAATCTATATATAAATCGTAATTGGACAAAGACAGCTTCTAGTAGGGACTTGCTACAATAACAAAAACTCCGTGATAAACAATACACAGCGCACTCGTAAAATGTGTTCTGTGATGGCGGAGCAAAATACATAAATAAATGTGAAAAAAAAATAGTATGGGCACACTTTGCCTGTTTCATTGGCTAACACTTATCCACTTGGTTGTGCATTTAATGCAATTAATCACTTGAGAATTGTCAGCATCTGACCTTGACTTCGTACACTGGACGCATGCGCTCGCGTTAATTTAACAAGTTAAACACGACAATGAGTATGCATGTACGCGGCAACAATAAGATGGATGAGTGTTTCATATGCGTTGAGTATAGAATATGAATGACATAACTTTAGTATTATTACACTTTGTAGAGATGTGCTATCTTTGTTTATGTGGCTGTAGTTTATTATAATTATTTGAGTTAATATGAATCTTCTTACTGACTAAGTTCTCTCGTTATTTTTGTTTTTATACGTATATTCGCTAAAGCGGTTAATGTTATCAGTGTCTGAAGGGAATATGAGTCATATTTCTAGTAATTTAGTTGAAGGCAATAAAATACAATGACCTAAGCTGCACATTTCATTATTAAAACTTTTGTTCACTCTTTAATTGGCACATATAAGATAATCATATTAGCGGATATGGTTCATATAGAGAACGGACGGACTAGCTCTAACCTCCATTTTAAATAAAATTTTTAATATCGGTTAAATATGTATAGTTCTGAACATGCTAACGCTTAATCAAATTTTCTCTACACTTTTATATATACAGTAGTAAATAGGTTCGGTTTGGATGGCCTTTCCTTTCAGTGAATTTAGAATTTTTCGGTTTTGACTCATTTTCGGTGCGCCATTGCTCAATTGGTGTACAGTTTGAACATCATATTCATAAACCCACGTCCCGTTGCCAGAAATTCGTTGACAAGCCTCTATTTTGGGACCTCGACCAGACGTCGTTACTGAAAAAATGCATATCTTTTGGGATGAGTCTAGCATTGACACGCTTCATACCCAAAACACCCATAGCAGCATGTGTTCAATCGATTCATAACTAATGTTGAAATCCTCTGCTATATCTATAATGACAGGAGGGCGATTTTCAAGCTCCATTCCTTTAACTTTTTCGATGTTAACGTCATTGACAGAGGTTGATGGAGGACTTGCATGAGGCAAGCTATCGATTACTTCACGGCCTTCACTGAATACTTTGTGACACTCAAATACTTTTTGTGATAAAGTATACTTATTCTGTAACATTTTCAACGACTTGTGATTCCACTGAAAACACAAAATTTCAAGCAAACTCGTTGTTCTATTTTTTATCAGCTGCCAAACTCATACTAATAAGCATACTGTGATCAAATATGACTCGGACTGGTCCTGTGAAATAGATAAATTAGTTATAATGGTGATCTTAAATATGTAGGAGTTTAAAGTTATTTTTTAATCCAAAACTATACATATGTGATTGTTAATCAATATTACCTGTCCGGATCCACCCCAGGTGCGTAAAAGCGCACAATTATATCTAGAAAGACCACGATTCAATTTAAGCTTGGGTAAGGGATTAAGGGACAAATTGATTAATAAACTTTTCAAATAACAATTAGAATTCAAATTATTAATTTTTGGTACTTAATTATCAGCCACTGTGATAGAAGGACTAAATAAAATTAATTGCTAAAACCAATAATGTATGCTCCGCACAAAATGCTAAAAAATCAACGTTCGCAAACAATTTTCTAAACTACTCATTCATTTATTTTACATACACGTATATATGAGTATACCACCTAGCTGTCCGTCGTACACAAATAACTACGATGCTTCACATCGTTACAATCTGTCTAGCTGGCCGCGTGACAGTCGACCCATTAACAATGCTACGCTTTCAGCTAATAAGTCGCGTAAATAGAATTCCAGCTGCCGCATTAATTTGAATTCATTTAAAATTGTGAATCAAATTGAAATTAAATTGCAAATAAAAAAATAATCATACATGAGAATAACAGTAGCATATCAAAAGCGCAGAGAATTCGCATTTGAACTTGAAATTTTATTATCACATTGCTATTAGCGCGGCTGTGGGACGGCAGTCGAACGACGAGAAGCCACCAGTTGGGAGTGTGTTTTAATTTCCGTGCTTTTTACGTAATACGTATAATATTGTTGTTGTAGGCTTTTATTTTTCTTTGTGGTAAATTAATATAATAGAAGTATATTTCAACGAAAATGTAAAATAAACAATCAACAAAGAGTGTGTGGTTAGCTTTACCTTCGACGATGTTAGACGACTTATAAAGTGTTTACAAATATCGGATAATCATTCAGCATTTTAAGCCAACAAAAAACTAATAACTATTTGTACAGCCCTTGAAAATTTGATCTTTTATTTTATATTTGCAGACGAGGACGCTTTAATTTCGAAAGAAAATCGTCACCCAAAAAGCAATAGTAAAAGTCAGCACTCGTTTAAGGAACTGCAGGCGCAGACAGAACAACAGCAATCGCCTATAACTAGCTTAAAGCTCACCAGCGCAGCAGCAGCAGTTTCAAATTCCCGCCGTAGCACTAACGAAGTAACAGCGACTGCCGCAAACACCCCAATTCCAACAAACAGTAGAACACCAACGACCAAAGTAACCTCAGCAACTCAGCAAAAGCCAAACACACCTCAAATCAAACAACAGACAGTGCAACAGCTTAAACAGGGGCAGCAACTGAGTGGCCGCAATAGCAGTCACAATAATAGCAAACATAATACTGCTGCGTTAGAATATCACCACAACAGCGCCGACGTTTGCAGTGAAGCGCCAACTTCAAAGAATTCCGCTACACTCGTTGGTAGCGCCACTTCGGCAACTGGATTAGCGTGCATACGTACAACAACTGGTGTAGTGCCAACGCCAGCGACGTCAACGGCTGTCACGCCGGCGTCGTCGTCTGCGTTCACAACCTCGCCAAAAGCGAGCAATAAAAAAGTGATGCACAGTCACGCCACGGCGACCCAGCATAGCGGACAAACAACAGTGGTTGGTCATCATCGCGGCTTTTCGCAACCATCTGTGACAGTGGCGGCCAATTCAGCAGGCGATCCATGGTTTTTACAATCCACCGGGCATCAAATGCCGCCGACAGCGCCTTTGCGACATAATAAACGACCCGCGCCGCAACCCAATCACACTAACAGTGTGGGTGGCGCTGGCCTAGGAATTGGCGTTGGCGTGGGAACAGGCGGGGGCGGCATTGCTGGTGCGGGGAACATCGGTTTGGCGAACTCTAGCGGTGTTGGTGCCAATTTGTTGCATCAACAGCAGCTGAGTCAATCGCAGCCTCACATTGTACCGCCGAATATTCCGCCGCATCATCACAACAATGTGGTAATTATTGTAGCAAATATTAGTGTGAATTATTGTAATTTGTTTTTGTTTATACTTTTCAGAGTCAACATCACAACGCAATCCATTTGTCCTCGCATGCACTTAATAGTCATAATTTAATATCGACCGCGGTTGGTAGCAATCATTCACCAAAATCACCCAATCAACAACAACAGCAGCAGCATCATCATCATCAGCAGCAACAACAACAGCAGACGGCACAATTGACCGGCCCGACGACACAGCCGCATGCACATGCACACGTTTTATCCACCTTTGCACCAACTACTGGTAATTGTGCGCCCACGGGTGGTGTGACAGCCGCCGCGGTGGCCGCCGTCACACAACAACAGCAACAGCAGCACTTGCAGTTGCTGGCGAATGCTTCCAGCAATAGTAACAATAATCTGATGTCGTCCTCATTGAATGCGGCGCAGCATAGTGCCGCCTTATCGTTACATGAGCGCGGCTTACCACCAAAAAGTGGCGCCCATGTGGCCGGTTTGGGCGTCGGTTTGCACAGTAGCAATATGCTATTGCATCAAACACAAGCGCCCACATCGCTTTCGAGCAGCCAACAACAAACGCAATCGGCGATATCGCTGAACACAGCTGGCGGGAGTAGTAGTACTGGTGGTGTGGCTGCTGGTAGCGGTAGCTTAACTGGTACAAGCATGTCCACATCTTTGCACAGTTTTGATAGTGGCAGTTCGGCGGGCAATGCCTGGGCAAGTAATGCTAACGTGGCAGCGGCAGCTTTGCACTCACCCACTAACGCTTTAGGAGGCGGGAATCAACATCATTTACAACCTCAACGCAAATGTGAGGTTAAACTGAACGCAATGCCGTAAGTAATGCAATGCAAGGCAATCGACTTAGGCTCATTATTATTGCTATTGAAATGAGCGGTAGAGGTTCAATAAATAAAATATAAGTTAATTATAATTTTATTGTAGCGATAAGCAAAATGATTGGCTATTCGGAGAGTACTATTATAAAGGCACGTTAAGATAAACCTCGAAAACCCCTCTACTCACAAATCTCTAATAACGCTCGTTTATTAATATGATATTAACTAAATTTGAATACCTATAAAGTGGACGTCATCCGCTTATCTCTTTTTTATCTGTATTATTGTGCAATCATTATGCACATATGTATTTTATTGGCTTTGTTCAATATATAGTTATGTAAGTATGTATTTATATATACATACATAATCAAAATTTAGATAGCAAGCCAAGGATCCTGTGTATCTAAACATCACATTGTGCAAAATCTCAGATCGAAATATTAAAAGCTGATGGACTATATACAGACAGACGGACATATGTAGCTAAATCGAATCAGCTCGTGCTGATCATTTAATATATATTTTTTATATGGTATCCGACGCTTTTTTCTGAGTGTTACAAAATTCGTGACAAACTTAATATACCCTGTTAATGGCATAAAATGCATCGCATTAAATATAATTGGTGGGCATGACTTCTTACCAACAACAACAACCCCTGGTGCTGGGAAGTTGATAGCAGGACCGTCATATATTTGAAAAGTTTTTGTACAGCAACTACAACACTTTCCTATTCAGATACTATCTCTGTATCTTATCACTAATAATGGCATACGCAAACGTAAAATCATGTACATATGTATATAGTGTAATATCGTTTCTGTTTAGCATTTAAGCTTCAGCTCCCTCTTTGGTAGGGTAGAATACCAAAATGTCCAAGTCAAAAGTAAGAAAATACCTAAAACGCGATAAAAGGCAACAAGAATCGCTGTTAATTGTCTTCCCGTATGTAAGCCAAATCTATGGTAGTGTTGTCTTTGTTGTAGCAACATTTACCTTATTAACTACTGTTGCTACTAGTGTTATAGAAATGCCTACTCCTAATTTCTTTCCCCCAGCATAAATTTGTTTATAAAAAATGTGTTTTTTTTTCTAATACTTAATTATATGCTTCGATCAGTTGGTTCCATGGCAGCATAACACGCGACGAAGCCGAACATCTGTTGCAACCACGCGAAGACGGCCTCTTTTTGGTGCGTGAATCGACGAACTTCCCGGGCGACTATACGCTATGCGTCTGCTTTCAGGGCAAAGTGGAACATTATCGTGTCAAATATTTGGGCAATAAACTAACCATCGACGATGAAGAGTATTTTGAGAATCTGGGGCAATTAGTTGCGGTAAGACAGACATTTGAATTAATTCACTTCAATTTTACGCACTGACTATTTGTCCAAAATTGTAGCATTATGAAGCTGATGCCGATGGCCTGTGCACACAACTCATCAAATGTTTACCCAAACAAGGAAGACAGGAGTTCTGCATTAATTCAAAAGATTTCCTTGATAAGGGATGGGTCATACCGGAGGCTGATTTGCAGCTACGCGAAAGCATTGGCAAAGGCGAATTCGGTGATGTGATGTTGGGTATACTGCGCAGTGAAAAAGTCGCCGTTAAGATGCTTAAAGATGAGGGCGCTGTTCAAAAGTTTTTAGCGGAAGCTTCTGTTATGACGTATGTCTATAAAAAAATTAAATGCTGGTGTTTGCCTCTAACACGAAACTATTTCATTTTTTTCCACTCAACAGTACATTAGAGCACGAAAACTTGGTAAAATTCATAGGATTGGTGTTTACAAGCAAACACATCTACTTGGTAACGGAGTATATGAGCAAAGGTTCGCTGGTTGATTATCTACGTTCGCGTGGACGGCAGCATATTACGAAAAAGGATCAAATCAATTTTGCCTAGTGAGTATGCAATGCATGTCATATATGTTCATCATTCACATAGCTATATTATTAATATATAATTTTCTTTTTCTGCGCAGCGATACCGCCTCCGGCATGGAATATTTGGAAGCTAAAAAAGTCGTGCATCGCGATTTGGCCGCACGCAACGTACTAATTTCCGAAGAGTGCGTTGCCAAAGTGTCCGATTTCGGTTTGGCGCGCGAAGAATGCTATAATCTAGATGTGGGCAAATTGCCCATAAAATGGACGGCGCCTGAAGCGCTCAAGAATGGTGTAAGTAAAAATTATTTATTTTATTAAGTAATATGTGAATGAGATTTGTCTATTTTAAGTAACATTCAACATGTACAAGCATTCACACAATTTTCTCATTTGTACTTTTAGCGTTTCTCCAACAAATCCGATATGTGGAGTTTTGGTATTTTGTTATGGGAAATCTATTCATTCGGTCGAGTTCCTTACCCCCGCATAGTAAGTATTAAT